>NW_021848556.1:1187737-1215217 GCF_003651465.1 Formica exsecta
TTTTTTTTTTTTTTTTTACTCGTTCGAAACACGGGCTTTGTCGTGCGAGAGGGAGCGAGAGAGCTTCCTTCTCTTCGCTTCCACGTATTTCAGATTCGAAAATTAAATAACATCGCCGCAGGCCCGATCCTTTGTTTCGCATCATACGCGCGCCGCGTAATGAAATATACGTGGCACGGCGAGTTACGCGAATTTGACGTACGTATGCGAGATTAAAACTCGCGAAATTGCGGCCGGGTCTGCCTTCTCCCTTGCGACGTTTCGTTTAATCGAGATTTAATGGCAATTATAAACCTCCCCGACCAGCCGGACGCGAAAAGCGAGCAACGCTGGAGAGAATTCTCTGAAATATTAACTTCGCGAAACGACCGCTCGTGGCGATTTCGCGTTTGTCTCCTTCGTAATTGTTTACCTTTCACGAGACCGGAAGAAGTGGAGCATGCTTGTAAGCGCCATCGTAACACATCCATTCAAGAATTTACGCTCGTTTATTCAGCGATAAATTTTAGATCAACGTCCGCGAGTGGCAATTAATCGCCGATAAAAAGAGTCGTTATTTTCACGCTCAATTTTCACGTCAATTAATTCGTCATTTCTCAATTTGAGCGATGCGGCGGTATCTTTGACACGGCAAGCGTGTCACGCGATAAAGTTTTGGAACATTTTTAAATATTTTATTGTACAATTATGTTATGCTTGCGCCGTTGTATATTTAATCATTAAATATATTTCTCTTAATTCGCACAAAAGCGGGATTAACCCCGTAGAAAGGAATGGTTCGGGAAAAACAAAAGGGCCCATCTCTCTGTCAGCGAGATTGCGGTCATCGTGTACGACCGCGCGTGTCCCGGGCTTTAGCGTATTACAGTAAAGAGTTCCATTATCATGGTGGAGCAAATTCGAAAATGAAATAGCGTAGCCGCCGGCTGGAACTTTGGCCGGCGCCGCTAACGAAACAATTCCGGCTGCGCGCGGGAAAAACGTATTATCGTGGCAAAGTTAGTTTCTCGCAACGCTCGCGCACTAAATTAACGAATCACCGATTTTTACCCAGGCCCTTTGGTCGGATATTTCAAATACACGTACGATTTAACACAAAAAATATACCATTTTCCATCACGAATATCAGATTTTCCGGGGCCTTTTATACTTTTTGCATCAAGAACTACGTTTTCAATAGTGTATTCTTACGTATGTTTCCAATAATATTTTATAAAAGATATTTTATGATTTTTATATATATATATATACACACATACATATACATTTAAAGCCATTTTTACTTCTCTTCTAACTAGTTACAACGGTGCAATGGTTTTGCGAAAATAATAAACTCTATTGTTTGAAACAAACACATTATATTAAATGAACAAACATGTCCATTATTTATATAACACAAATTACAAAATTGTGCAATATGCCCCCCATTAGAGAAAAATATAGTATTATATCTTCTCTAAAATATATAAACTGTTATTAATGATCCATTTACCGCTCACACACAATGTGACTCTGTCAAACGTTAACGTTGGTATTCGATAAAATTATTAGCTATCATGTTTACCCGACTTGCAGAACGCTTAAAGTTTATAATAACGACGTCGTCTCACAGTTTTTATCTTTGTGTTTCAGGTTCGTTCCAGGCACTAATACAATACGCGGATATGCTGTCGGCGCAGACTGCTAAATTCGTAAGTATTCACTTGACTTTGCTTCCCCTCGTTGGTCTCCATTTTATTTCTTCCTCCTTGTTTTCTTCCTCTTTTTCTTTTTCTTCTTTTTAAGAGTTACCTTCTTTTCCGTGCGAGGGCCGCTATTGTACCAGGGCAGCGCTTATCCGTTGCGTTCCCACGGGACAGATCGAAATTTTCCGTAGAGTATCTCGCGCCGAGAAAATATTTTCCTACCCGCATCCCCTTCGGCGAAGAAAGCCGCGATGCGGCGCTTAATTACAGGAAGTGAGCTCGATGAATGCGTAATCGAAAGATTGATGACGGAAGAAAAAATTCCGACGTCGAGGCAAGATCGCGTTTCTCCTGATATACGATATTTTCCCCGGATTTATGGAAATATCGGCTGCTTTGCAAGCCAAATTAATTCTTGAAGCGCGGACCGCAGATGCGCGATCGATCTATTCCTCGCGCTTCACGCGATTCATCGATACCGATACTAAACTTTATTCGCGGCATTACATGTCGTATCTTTCTCTCTCCTCTCTCTTGTTCTCTCTATCATCGATATTAATTTACTGCTTTACTTATAATTCCCGTAATCGTTTATTTAACCTGCGCGAGATTTAAAGAGCGCCACATCCTGACGATAACCACTTCTATTTTTCTTTTTTTTTAAGGAGGTTGAGAAAGCCGTAGCATTAAACTTGCCGCTGTTTAAGGTATCACGAGTTATGTCTCTGGCGTAAACTTTTGTTTTACCTGCGTATCCCTGTAATATCGTTTTATCCCTATAATCATGAGCTAAAAGTATCACGTGTCCTCTGACGAAACTACTCCCGCTCTTCTCTCTTTAAAAAAGCTGAGAGACTTTCAGCAGCATTAAAGTTGGCACTGCTTTAAAAAAAAAAAAAAAAAAATGGAAAATGTGCGCGTGTAGTTTTTGTTCTTAAACTTCTCTCTATCACATGGATGACGCAACTAATTTCTATAAAGTTTGTTTATTCCCTAAACGCACGTTGTACCATAAGCTAGTACATTCAAATGCTAATAATTTTTTTTTTTCTACAGAGAATAAAGGATGTTCTCTATAAACTTTCTAAAAGAATTTCAAATTTTCTCTCTCAAAAACTCTTGCTATAATTAAATATATTAACACTCTGTTTTTGTTGATTTAAACACGTTTCTCCCGATTGTATTTATCGTGATTTACTCGCGCGGCTTTTTTCTTAGTAAATTCCATTGTGTCTTATGTGTGTTTGAGATGACTCGATAATCTTTGTGCAAGTGAGTGTGATGCAGCTACTTCGCTGCCGTGTATATATACCCTCCGAATGTGTGTACTAATTCTACGTTACTTAATCGCTGTCATTTAAAGTGTATTGTTTTAGCATTATACACAGGGAAAAGCTCACTCCAGCTTTAAATAAAATACATAAGAATATTCTTTTTTTTATTTTTTACTGTTTCGAAATTCTTTCGAGAACTGTGGAAGCTGGAGATCCAGAAAATCGCTTGTAACAATCGGTACGTAAAATGCAGATCTGAAAGGGTTAACGGGACGCTCGCCTCGTTACATCTGGAATCGTACAGTGTCAGTAGTTATTTGCGTGTAGGATATGTGTTATGTTGTTTTACATCGTCAACGACAAGTAGTCGCGAACGGCGAAAGCTCGCCAGAAACTTCCGGCACTTCTCGCGCCCGTTCAAATTCATTCCTCGTGTTCGGAATCCTCCTTTTCCCTTCTCTATCCCCCATCGACTCTCTGCTCCCGCTCCGGTAAGCTCGACGCCGCAAACTAGTAAACCCGCGCGCTGATCAAAGGGAAAATTAATTCGCCTGAAATACACCGGTTTCGCCGCGAACCATCACCTACGGTGGTTGTGCAAGACAGAAAATTAATTTAGCTTTGTTGCGGATATCGCTCTTCTCCGAATCTCCCCTCTCCCTTTTCTCTCCCTCTTTCTTTCTCTCCTTTCGCTTATCCTAGTCTCTTTTTTTCGTTTTTCTCAATATAAAGGCACAAATGATAGCGAGTACTTACTGTTAGATAAATCTGTCGTTTTCCAAACTGTTACACGATTTCTCCGCGAATATACTCGGATCGAATCAAAAACTTGCGAATATCAACTCGATATCGTTTCTGATCTTCTTAATATTGCGTGTTGTTTGAAAGGAGCGTCGCTTACAAATTCGCTGGCAAAATCGATCCGTCTCGTTCATCGATTATATAACCGGCACTCGACCATGAATAAATCGCCCGAGGAGCAGAACGAAAGAGCAAGGGAGACAAAGAGAGGTCGCCGTGCGCGCACGCCGGAGGCTCGCGGCGCGGGCCGACCCAGTAATTATGTACGAAATTCATTAGCTGGTGTAAATATAGAGCGGGAGCGTGGCCAGGCACACACACACATATACACACATATATATACACGCGTCATTGTTGTGCACAATGCAGAGGCCACGCACTACTCAAACAAGCGATTCAAACCAGCAATCCCCTCTTGAACGCAATTGGCGAACAACCTGTAAGGTTCATAATATGTTCCAGAATCAGTATCAAATGATAGACGGGCGATGCGCATCTTGATCTGATTCGACGAGAAGTTTTTTCGGATTTCTCTGAAAATACCGTAGCGCGAAACCGATTTTCTGGGTTTCTTCGAGTTTGTGCAGAGTTTATAAGCTTCTCCCGATCGAAGACTTTTCGAAACTTTTCGATCTACAGCTTTTGTTAACTTTTCTCTGTGGCCGATCCTCGAGTCACAATCTCTATACGAGATTGTCTGATCTTTCTTATTAAATCGATTGAATAATTGCTGTGGTAATAGGACAGTTTTTTCTCTTAAAAGATTTTATCATTTTTTTCTTTCAAATTTCTCTGTTACGTTTTCGAAACAAAATACTAAATAAAGGCCTCTGGTCCTCTCAGTTTTATCGAGATTTTAATTAAATTAAACTGATAGAAAATTATGCAACAAAACGATAGGGAAATATCCCTTTGAAGAATCACAAAAAAGATAAATCGATAGAAAGACATGCGTGAGTCACTATGGTGTATTCTAAGCTTGAGCACAGAAGCGTTAATCGTTACTGGGATCGCGAATAATGAAGAATTGCATGATTTCTTGCGCAGTCGCTCGACGGACAGAATGTCTACAATTCCTGAACGTCAAGTACAACAACGACAAGTCCCGGGATTATACCAATCCGAATCTACCGACCGGCGATGCCAACCTGGACGCCGCATCGCTCGCCCTTGGCGGCGAATTGCTACCCCAGTTGCTGATGGGCGCCGGTTCCCAGCCACGTGCCAGAATACCCGGTGAGTATTTTCCTATAAATACTTTGCCTTCTTCCTCCGATTCAGATCGTATTCGATCCCTTAAATAAATCGCATTATTTATAAACGTGTGTATATATAAATTATATATATACATATACATTATATATATTAGGACGCGAAACGGAAGTCAAATACGATGCATGAACAATGAACGCGTTAATCTTGTGTATACGATCCTATATAGTAATACACTGTGCATATAGTCAAATATACGATAGAATTCGCAATAGACGTTCGTGCAAAATTCATCGTCATTAAACGCTAGTCAGACTCGGGGAAATTCAACGGAAGCGATTCTGAATGGACCGTATGTGACACATAAACAATGAATGTGCATGATTCTATACAATACTACGATAATAGTTGAATATATGGATGGTTTGCGATAGGCGTTTTCAAAATTCATTGCACCATTAAATCTACAATTGTGTATGAATTTTCCCTGTTTTTTTTTTCCCCCTTTTGTACTTTTCACGAGCGAAAGCTTTTAAAGTTTTATAAAAAGCACAATTAAAAGATTGATTAAACAATACGCGGCACGATCTCGCGCAATATTATATTTTATTGAAATTAATTATGTTAATAGAAATATACCGATTTTCCGTCATTTTGACATCGCGCTAAATTATTATTATTATTATCACAATAAAATAATAATAATTATTATTATTATTATTATCATCATTATCAACTCGCGATGGTGGGAGTAATTTGTTGGCGTTTAAAACTTCGTCCTGTCCGCCACGTGTGTGCGCCGGTCGATCAATCGTAATTATTTCCTCGGGTGAATTAATTAATTACAAAGTACCGGACGAGCGATCCGGCTTGGCCGCGTGCCGAATTGTCCGGATTTTTGCGTTTGTTACCGGTACGACAACGCTAGTTTAAATTACACGCTCGGTTCGGGTCGCTTGTTTGGGTTAAATTAATTTCACGGCGTCGTTGTTGGTATTTAATCTGTAACGTACTGTAATCCACTTTGCGCGTCCTATCTCGTTGCGCAAACAGTTCGTTGATGGCCGAGGATTAGGAGAGACCCGCGACGGTCAGCCGCATAATTAATCCGGGCGCATTAAGAAAATCGACCGCGTGCGGAAAGATTCTCATATGAGAGAAATTCTCGGCCCTCCGTATCCCCGGAAAGCTCCCGGGGAAGAGGCGCGAGTCTCTCTATGGTTCTCGATCCAATTCTCGTCCTGTATCATTTAAGATCGTTATATCATACCTTTTTTTCCTTATCGCAATGTTTAACAGTGATAATAACATCATCTGAACTTCCTGAAGTAGAGTCCATTGCAGGGGCACCGGGTGTGCTGCCCACGCCCTTCGCGGCCATGCACGGCCTCCCGTCGCCCTTGGCCGGTCCCTACAACGGCGTGCCTCCGGCCGGGGGGCTCGCGGGCCTTGGTGGATTCCCTCTCGGCGCCGCTGGTTTGGGGGTACGGGTGCAGGGAAGCGCCCAGGCATCGGCCGTGTTGCTCGTCAGCAATCTCAACGAGGAGGTAAGTAACCCGAAACTTAGAAACTTTCTTCTCCTTTACCGTTTCCCGACGCGTTGCTCCCTCGACGCTAAGGACGAGAGAAGCCACACGAAGACCTTCAGCGAGGCATGCACGAAGAAAAGGTGGACGGAGCCCTTTCGAACCCTTTATTTGCTCGCGATAATCTCATCGAGAATTCTTAGCGGGCTGACATGAGACGCTCTGGAAGCACCGGAAATTTTCTTCTTGTATTTTTCCATCAATCGCGGAATCATGTAGAATGACCGGAAAGTTTTGCTTCCGCTAAGCGTCCGTTTAACTCGTTTCGATCGAAACGTTTGCCGAGAAAATTTTCAATTTGATCACGAGAACTTTCCAATTCTAATTAATTTACATCGAAAGAATTTGTTTTGATCTGACTGCATAAAAAATTTGCATATTTCTTTTATGTAAAATACATTAAAATATACCATGTTATTGATCCTGAAACCGCATTTCTCAGCTTGGTTCTGATCGTCCTTAATTAGAAGCTAGTCCAAATTAGACGTAAATGCCAGATAGTGAACATAGAGACATTCTGTTTGCGGATTTCTAAGCACGATATATGAGCATTTAGCGAGACGAAATATTAAATATACGCACGCACACGACGATGCGGGGGAGTGTCGAGTAAACTGAGAGCAACACTGAGAGAAATAGAGATCTCCCGCCGCCACATACGTGCGAATAAGTGTGTTGTATGCGAATAATAATACATCTTGTAGGACGGTCTCTGTCGTGTAATGTGTGTGTTTGCGAAAGTCTTTCTGATTCCCGCGTATCTCCATTGCGAGGAACATAACCGGGTCTTACCCGGCGCAAAACACACACACACACGCACATACGACACATCTATACGCACGACCGCCTCTTCTTTACATCTCTCTGTACCTCTCTTCTCACTTCTCCCTGTCTATTCTTTTCTCTCGTACCTCCCGTCTCGGGCTCTCGTACTCTGTTCATCGTATGCCCAACTCTCGTTAAGAAACCGCAACGCTATTTCTCTCAGTGTCGCTGCGACACGCGCGACCAACCAACCAACCGAACCACCCCCGCCCACCAGGTATATATACGCACGTGTATAAACAGGTATAATTACACAGCCTAACGAGCGAGTTACAACGTAGTGCTACGTAGGCGAACCCCGCAGTCTCTCGTTCCTTTGGCTCGGTCTTTCCATCGAGCCCAGTCACGATCGGTCTCCCGAAAACTTAAAGATCCAGTAGAGATCCATGAGATTGCAGAAAATATTGTAGCTCAGTTTATATTCGTTAACGAGAAGATAATCCGTCATAAGAGAGTAGTTGCAAAATTTATTTTATTCGCGACATTAAACTCTGCAATGTTTGTTGATATATTACACGTTGATAAAAATTGCATTTAGAAATTGTATTAAAGAAGAGAATGCGTCTGACACCTTTTTATTTGATGCAATTTATCTGGTAGAGTTAATCGAAATTTTTCGAGATCATCTTGCTTAGGTGGATGGAAAGATCGAGCCGCGATACGTATGTGTCCTGTTTCGTCACGAGACCTTCGATTCTGCCCCTACTTGCCCCGCTCATTTTCGAAACACACATACAGATCACTCCAACGTCACCATTCTGCGCCCTAATTAATTCGTAGCGTCGTCGACTACGACGTTACTTTCTACGAGGCGACGTTTATTTCATGCATTTCAATTCATGATATAAATTATAGATATATTAAAAATCATGTGTTTTTATTATCTATTTGTATTTACGTATAAATCATCCCTTACGTCTCTTCGCTATAGAGACATTTATACTTGTATACTTGCACTCGGCTCTTGCATACAAACTTAAACGTGGCGTTTAAAGGCAAAAACGACGAACATTATCAAGTAAGAAACATCAGCAGGATGATGAATGTCGCCTCGGCAAGAAACTGTGTGTCGGCGTCACACTTCGCAGCTGCAACTTGTCACTACTGTGTCACTATAACTGTGTGTACTACTATCGTTGCGTCGCGCACAAGCTTCGTACAATCCGATCTGATCGTCCTCGCGAATCTCGTTTTTCGATTTTCGCGAAGCAAAAAGATTTCTCTGATTCTCTATCGTGTGAAAAATTGCATGAATATAATATACACTGTAAAAATAGAAATAATCTAGAGTTTTCCTTTGTTGTATTTTACACGAAGAGTTAATCGTATTTTTTCCCCTCCACTCAATCATAAATTTCCCGCGATGAAACCGCGAATCTTGTGCGCTTCGCCAACACTATACATTGAATCCTATTATACTCGCTGACTACTGACTGGACTCTGTCTGTTCTCTGTGTAGATGGTCACGCCTGACGCTCTCTTTACCCTGTTTGGTACGTCTCCACATTTATATTATTAATTATATTACATTATTAATTATTATATTTACACCCTCTCGCGCTCTTCTCACGCACACATAGCCACACGATCCGAATACGAACGCGTGACACACGAAACATATCGCTCGGATACACGCGCGATTAAGATAAAAAAAAAAATGAGAAAAGAAATAGAGGATATGTATAGGCAAAAAGACAATGTATTGGAATTTTTCCGATCAATCCGGTGAATATTGTTCGCGATCTGAGCAATAACGCGCACGGACATATACACGAACGTAGAATCTTTCTCACACACGATTGTCACATCCGAATTTTACGTCATACCAAAGAGAAAAGATTTCTTCCTTCTTTTCCGGTTTTTTTTATTTGATTTGATTCTATTTGTTTCTCTCTCTCTCTTTCAACTTACTAAAACTCGAGAGCATTGTCATTCTTCTTCTGAAAAATCATGTTTACTCTCGTGAAACATCCGCCATAACATATATTCTCTGATTTAACGTTTAATCCGTATTCTTCCGATATTTTCGTGATTTCAACTTATTTTATTACTACAAGCTATTCCATTCGCAACTCACGATCACCGTCATATACATACGTCATTGCCATCGTCATATAATAACAGCGCCATATACTATCGGCCACCAACGAACACACGTTCTCCCACACATTCTCTACTTCCAAGCTCTCTTCTAAATTATTTCATTAATATTTTTATTAATATCAGTTCCACACAACCTTAATATTACGTAAGCTTTCGCTTATTTTACGTAATTCCATAGGAACTCACTATTAACGAGGCGTGCGACTCGGCCGTCGTGTTTTTTCTGTGAGCTGCGATTGTTATGCAGATTTTCCAGGATAATTACAGACAAACGTACAAAAGTCACGTACTATGTTGAAAAACGCGTTTTAAAAATTATTAAAATTTCTATCCATCTTTTTCTCTCTTTTTCATACACATTTCTTCTTTCGCGGTTTTTCGCGCTAGCGAAAATTTCATCCGCTTAACTATGCAGTTACGTAATATCGAGAAATGTAAAATTTAAATGAATTAAACTCTCCGTGTAAAAAAACTGTTGTTGTGTCCTTAATTTTTGTAATGCATTTTAGTTTAATATAAATTTATTTAATTGTCAAAATATTAAAAACTAGAGATTTTTAGTATTTCTCTATCCCTTCTATGATTTCTCTTTTTTTTCCATTGAATTATTATTTTTTAAAAATGTGTTATGAAAAGGAAAATTAACTTGACGTATCTTGTATTTTAAAACGTAAAAGTAGAAATGTGTCAATAATAAAATCGCTTTGTGTGCTAACAGAAAAAAAAGCTTTTTATATTTCTGTAGAAATAAGAGCCGAATCGCTCGCCTCTTGCATGTCCCGAATCTTAGATCCGATCGTATCCCTCGATCGACCGAATATTGTCCCGTTCATCTTCGATAATCCTTAGACGCGCAGCCTCTATAAAAGAATACACGGTATACCGAGATCACTCGAGTTTACTAAAGAGAAATTTGCGTATATTGTGCATATAGGCGTTTACGGGGATGTACAGCGTGTGAAGATCCTCTACAACAAGAAGGACTCGGCACTAATACAGATGGCCGAACCTCATCAGGCGCTTTTAGGTGAGTGCACATATCACGAAATGCGACACCTGCGACGATTTGAAATCACGTTTCATCACCGTAAACAATTCATAATTATAATTATATTATAATTATGCGCGTAAATACATTAATGATTAATTAACATTGTTTGTTTAATTTGTGTAACAGCGCTGACCCATATGGACAAGTTAAGAGTGTTTGGGAAGCAAATCAAAGTAATGCTTAGTAAGCACCAAACGGTCCAATTGCCAAAAGAAGGTCAGCCGGACGCGGGCCTCACGAAGGATTACACTAACAGTACCCTTCATCGATTCAAGAAACCCGGCTCGAAAAATTATCAGAACATCTATCCGCCGAGCGCAACTCTGCATTTATCAAACATTCCGTAAGTAATCTGGCGACGATAAAGTAAGATCCATACTCAATGAGCGCTGCATTTTTCCTACTCTTAACGGCATTCAATTTATCCTATTCAGGGCTACGGTAGCTGAGGAAGAGATCAAGGACGCTTTTACCAAGAACGGCTTCACCGTGAAAGCCTTCAAATTCTTCCCAAAGGACAGGAAGATGGCTCTCATACAGATGCCTAACATGGACGATGCCGTGGCTGCGCTGATCGTGAGTAGCTTTCGCAATTAACTCGTTAGTCCCATAAGGAGCGAAAATCCTAATTCTCCGCGGCGGAAAATAAAATTTGCTACAGCCACGTTATAAAAAGAAGACGTACATGGCATCTTTTTATGGTGTGCGTCTTCGTTTATCGTAGATATCTTCCAAGAGTAAAAAAAAAATTAACTTGTGAAGTCTGATAACTTTGCAATAGAAACATAGAACGTATATTTCAGTTAATTTAAAATCGACCTCTTTGTTTCTTTTTCGCAGAAAATGCACAACTACCAGCTTAGCGAGTCCAATCACCTCAGGGTGTCATTTTCCAAGAGCAACATCTAACAAGAATCGCCACCGCACGAGCAGCAGTGGTACCAGTCCTACGCCCTAGTTCCCCTTTGGTCACCCGCCTCGGTCTACGACTGATGGTCCGGCAGTTGGTTTCGCACAGGTGCTTGTCCGTTCCTGCGACGCTATTATCGGCCGGCTGTATTGCACGCGAGACCCATACGAGATTGCGCGTTTGGACTCCAGAGCAGCACAAGCGGACAGGCGCTGTTTCGTTCGAGCGAGCTTAGGATGCTTTCGAGGCCTTGCTCTCTGTTGTTGGACGTCTTTATGGCACAAACGTGTTTCCGCATCCGGTCGATTTTGTCGATACGAGGGTTGCTAGGGTGTTTCGAGATGTACCAGAGCTGCAAGCGCTGAAGCTAAATGACGAAGAGACAAATTCGCGACGGCCTTCTCGAAGGTAGTTTCCGGTGCTGGCTTTCGAACGCGTTAACGCGACAATTTCGTAATTTTAGAAACAGATGAGAGATTTTTAATGGTGAGAAACAGTGGAGAGGAAAGATAAGGAGAAAGAAAGAGATCGCGATCGATTGATCGATTATTCTCTCTCGTGAAAGCCAGGACCGTTGTGCGAAGAGGAAAACACAAAAGAGAGAGAGAGAGAGAGAGGCAGTTGAGACGAAGAGTCTGGCAGCCGGGCGTAGAGAAAGCACGCATAAGAGAGGAAAGAGAGATTAGGATTAGACGGGAGCGAGGAAGCGGCATAGTTTGACGGACACAATTCCTCGACTCTTATACAGAGTTTACGTTAGGAAAAATAAGATATATATTATTGTACATGTAAAATTCACAATTGCGCGGCCCGGACCGCTACTCTAATTATCATTAAGGATTTTTCAAAATTGCGTGGACACAAAGGGCGACCGTCTCGCGACAAGCGGACGCGCGCGCGTTCGCGCGACGGCTTCCGTATATCGCAGGGTCTTTGGAAGCGGGTTTTCGATCGTCGATGTATTATTTCGACGAGCGGATACGAGAAAGAATCGAGGAGAGAGAAAGAAAAAATAATAGAGAGTGTAGGTATCCGACGATCGTCGCGTTCGTCGTGCGATCACGTGCGCGACGCGGCGGCCGATAAACCAAGTAGCGTTTCCCCGCGAGACAATCTTCATTCTTCGGACGACCAAACAAACCGCGCGATCGAGCGTACTTCCTCGTGGCTTCCGTTCCGTTCGAGAACGAGACAATATGATCGCTGATGCTGCGAGAAGTATCGAGTACAACGGAAACTGCATATTTCGATCGATCGAGCGTCTAAGTAAAAAAATGGCCAATGTCATGTCGGGACCCTTTGCATGCTTTCACAAAGTACTCTACTATTCCGCCAACAAACCGATTATCCTCGTCGACTTTACGTCACGGGATTATGATATGGAGAAGAGAGGATAGCTGGAAGCGCCAAATTGGTCCGCCTTCAAAATTCTTGCGGATTTATTTCCACACTGATGATTTATCAACACGATTAGTCAATCCGTTCGTAAATACGAAGTAATTATTTTTTAAAGTTATTACGTGCTGAGAGCTACTCTCTATTCGGAGGACTCCGAACGTATCACCGGCTCGCTCGATCTACTTACGTTTTATGCTTCTTCGAGGGCGAGTCTCTCGCTCTCGAGGATACCTCCAGTATTCTCGACTATCCGGCGGAGTCGAACGCTTCTTAGAAGAGATCGAGCGGAGCCCGATCGCTCGATGAGTCTCCCCCCGCTCTGGAACCCACGCGGCGCGACCGCGTGCGTCGTCGCACAGTCGTCGCAAGTGGCATTTTTATAATTTGTACGTTTCAGTTTCGAAATAAGTATTATCGCACGCGCGCACACACTCACACATACATACACACACATGTATCTGCCTCTTTACGATATCGTACAATTATAATTATGCAATTAGACATACAATATACACAATCATGTACGCGTCGCGCGCGAGATAAATGTTATCGACCGCCCTCTAATTTATGTATACAACACAAACACGCAGCGTATAAATAGTAAATATGCGCAGATTTCTTAGTTACAGTAGATGCTTAGGCATGTGTTAGGATCTTAATCGTATAGTAAGCGACTAGATAAGTAATTGATTAGGAGAGGAAGGAGTGAACCGTTGAACATATCGCTAATTAAAAGATTTGCAACGTGCGGAGCGCGCGCGGGGAGTTCGTACCATTTGTAGCAGATCGGCGGGTACGGCTCGGGACGCCTCGAGGATGATTCACGACGATGGACGATATCCGCCCGAAGAGAGAGCAGATGATTCTCTTTTTTCGTGCCAAGGATAAGTCTATTGCGCGACGAGCCTCGATCCATATCCCATTGAGAGTTCCTGATATTGAAGCATTCCTTGAGTAAATCGACGGTTGTGAGAGGATGTGCACCGTGAAAATAAGCGAATATCTCCAAGAAATATCAAACTATGTGTGCAATTTACGCGAAGGATAATACTTGAGGAGGCAAGTCATTTGCCGACTACGCGAATACGTTTGCACCGTTGGCTTCTTGTACGACGGATCAACGAAGATGCACACACATAGATACGAGAGGAAAACAAAAGGTAACAAGTTAGAATTGTAGAAACGTATTTACGGCGACTTTATAGAGGCGTGCAAAGCCGTAAAAACCGATCGGGGGAACTCCTCGAGGAACTTAAAAAGTGTTCTCGACGGAAAGCCGTGCGAGGCGGAATTTCGCCAAAAATCCTCGATGTCGTTTCTATCAAGGATCGAGAATCGCTCACCAAAAGGGACGTACCACGCGCGCATTCCGGCGAAGCTCGCGGATTTTTGTCTAATCGACGTTTTGTTGAAGTCAATTAAATTTTACTGATATAACTGATAACTGAATGTAGAGAGAAGTAGAGAGAGAGAAAGCGAAAGAGCGCGTGTTGGAAGGGGATTGTTGTGCGGAGGAGTAAGTGAACGAGAGAAAGGATGAGAGAAAGAGAGAGTATGTGAGAAAGAGAAAGAGAGAATGAAGGTGAGAAAGGGGCGTATTCGCGAGAATGTAGTATATCGCACGACTTTGACGGCTAAATTATACGGAGGGGCGGGAAGGGGTTTTCAAGCCGAAACGCGCAAACGAACCCGTACATGGCAGGGAAGGAAGTGGCGAAACTGTGAAAACAAAGCGAATGCCGGCCCGGGCATAGTGTGCTGTTTGTGTGCCAAAGTAGGCTTAGCCGTTTTAATCTTTAGAACGGGGATCTCTTGGTGAGCTGCGCGAACGGGATATCCTTGTTCGATCGTCGCGAGCGCCGATTCCCAGGGCTTTCCCCCTCTGGTATACGCATGTACAGCGTTTTCCCAGGATCGGCGTCTCGCCGATCGAGAAGTACCGACCAATCAGAGCTAGTTGTTTAGAGACGTAGCGAGTAGCCGGCATGAGCGAAGGGGCCAGTCTTTGCATCTATGATCTGTATCTTTTTCGGACCTCTGATACTACGCTATTTACTTGGACTGCATTTATACATTCTTAACCGGACTTATGTTCCGAGTACACTTAACGCACGAGGGGCATTCACGCGAGAATCTACACACGTATACCTCAAGTAATAAGACACACACAAATTTACACGATCATTTATACAGACGCACACACAGATTCCAGCGGATATAGCTTTTACTTCGCCGGACGAACTAGATCTTACTTTTACATTTTAAATACCTTGTTTATATTTCGCTGTTCATCGATCTAAGGACATTTGAGAATTGTATTTGGTTTTACAGTAATTGGACTTTATTTTATCTATTTTATTCGGATCGTTTTGTGTGCATGTATTTTTTTTTAAGCGACTTATGTTCGTAGCGCTAACGTTCATGTCTTTTCGATTTTCATCGCGAGACATAACGTGACAGTGTCACAAGGGAGGGAAGAGAGGAAGGGAGAGAAGAAGAGACCGTGCGAAAACTTCCGTAAAAAAAATCGTACTTTTGGCACGATATTGTCTAAACCGTACCTGAACAACGCTCGGATAGAGTGTTTACTTTTGACCTCGAACTATTGTATTATCCTTTCCGCGAGTCGCAACGTCGAGCACCCAACACTCGCGCCAGATTGCCGATTTATATATTTGCCGATCACTTGTTTCTTAGCACATTCCTGTGGACGCGTGCGACGTGCGTCCACCCACACGGAATCACATGATACACACGCACACGCTATCACCTATGTGTACGTTTCCCTTTTGTTTTCCTTTTAACCGATGTAAAATCCAAACGTTTTTTTCTTTTACGAAAAAATGCCAATCCACCACGCTAATGGTGACAATCAGCTCTTTTGCTCGCAAGAGGGAGGAATCGTGCCGCGAGATTCTTCCCGTTATTGCCAAAGTTTCGCGAACGTTCCTTCGTAAGGGGCTATTATTAGTAGAATTACCGGAAACGGGGCAGCTATATACGGAGCTGTAGATCTCTACAGGGTGCCCGACGTTAAAAATCGGCACAGCTATTCGATCTATTCATCCGCCGAACGCGTACGATACACGGCCTTCCTCCTTTCGATTCGGACAGTCCTCGCGTGATAAGCGCAAAAGGAAGAGAGAAAAGAAGAATAGGAGGCACCCTGTAGACAGATAGATCGACTATATCACTAGCTAGGTTGAGGGGGGCCGAGGTGAGGGTTGGAGTAGCCAGCACTCGCTACATGGTGTCGTAGATTATTCAGACTCCGAAATTTCCGCAGACTTCGTCGTGCGAGGAGAACGATCGATATAGATCCGAGATCCGGGGATCGCGAGTAATTTTCCGATCGAGAATGGTGCCCGCGCGAATCGACGGGAGTACGACGAAAATTTTCGTTACGAAAAAGATTGATGAACGGATAGCCATCTCATTGAGCGAAAGTATTGAGCATACATTCGATGAGAGCGTTGTGACTTAACTATATCGATGAATAGTGGTCTCTGCCTAGATCTCTACAGGGTGCCCGACGTTAAAAATCGGCACAGCTATTCGATCTATTCATCCGCCGAACGCATACACGGCCTTCCTCCTTTCGATTCGGACTGTCCTCGCGTGATAAGCGCAAAAGGAAGAGAGAAAAGAAGAATAGGAGGCACCCTGTAGACAGATAGATCGACTATATCACTAGCTAGGTTGAGGGGGGCCGAGGTGAGGGTTGGAGTAGCCAGCACTCGCTACATGGTGTCGTAGATTATTCAGACTCCGAAATTTCCGCAGACTTCGTCGTGCGAGGAGAACGATCGATATAGATCCGAGATCCGGGGATCGCGAGTAATTTTCCGATCGAGAATGGTGCCCGCGCGAATCGACGGGAGTACGACGAAAATTTTCGTTACGAAAAAGATTGATGAACGGATAGCCATCTCATTGAGCGAAAGTATTGAGCATACATTCGATGAGAGCGTTGTGACTTAACTATATCGATGAATAGTGGTCTCTGCCTCTTATCGAATCCTGCGTATCGTCTATCGCTCGGTTCGTCGACTCGGTTTGTTCGACGGGAAGAATCACAAAGATGACGCGGTGAGATATCGCACTCTGACCAAGGAAATTCGGGGTCTGGTAGAGAGCCACGCGTAGTAAACGAAGCTTAGCCTACGCAGAGGGTATATATAAACTATATATGTATGCGAGCATACACAAGAGAGCAGATATAGACACGCTCCGCGAGTCGCACGTATACATACACACATACATACACCATACATGTACAATTTAAACAGGCGCAGTGACACGTACATACGCAACATACACACACGACTTTTATCTACTATATATTTGATATATCGCATTGTAACAGGTGTGTCCAAAATGCGCAACGGCTGCATCCCGATAATCTATATTTTATTAATAAGGGATAAGTCTATATTATTATATTATAGAGTTACTAACGTGTTACACGAATTATCACATAAATTAGAAATGAAATGAGATGAGATTAATCTATATAAATATATTGTATAATGTGCACAGCGGGGGGAAAAATTCAAAAGAGACCACACAAAGGGCGAATTAGAAAAACACACACATACATACACACATAAGCAACGCGATCGGACGGAGGCGCGCGAAGTGTATAAGATACATGACGAGTTTTAAATGACTATACCTGTGCTATATCGTAGGTATATCGTTGAAATTCAGGAGATATGGTCTGCTTGCCTAATCGGGGCCTTAGGCGTCGTTCACACACCGAGAGAGGAAAGAACAAATCTAAAAATACGCGAGACATCAACGCGAAGAAATGTGCATCATCGTCGACTCGCGATTCGCACGGTTTCTCCCGTGCTTTCAACGTTCCCTTATTACAAATTCCTCCCGTGTTAGTGTTAAGACGTCGAGAGGAGGAGACGCGAGTCAGCTGTGACGGAAGTCACCGTTGTCACGAACGATTCCTTTCTTTGATATCGAGAAAACGATTGGGATGTTACATTTGGATGACTGACAGTAAGAAAAAACACCTTCAACACATACACACGCGCGCGCGAATACACGGAGGAATGCAACTCGAAAATAAAATAAGTATACTTTAGTTTATTGCGAGAGAAGAAAAGCGTTTAAAAGACACAGAAGTCTCCAAAGTGTGGACGGTGACAGAGGTCTTCGGGATAGAGCATCGACCGTAAGAGAATAGATCGTAATCGATGGGCGTTCTGTACAAAAGATTAAAGAATCGAGATTGCTCCAACAGATATTGCCCAAAAATTAAGTGTGATAAAATAATTACATATATTAAATAACATAATTCGAAAAAAAAACTAAGTATCGGAACGTAGCAAAATTTGAAGATTATATTTAACTTTCATATAAAAAAAAATACTAAGAATAGAATCATTAATATTTTGTTTTTTCAAACAACTCAGATAAAGTTATTAAGTCTAGGATTCGAATCTTTTAAATTGCTTTTAGCGAAAAGTGGTACTTAAAAAGAATAATTATTCAATATCTATTTTCCCGTTATTTCACGATCGATTTTTATTATCTCGACTTTTTAATTACGAGGGGAATCAAAGTGCAAGGTTTTTTTTTTGTATACGCGACGAACATGAGTCGCTAAAAGTGTCCGGATTATCGTACACTTATTGATTGAGTGATGATTTTCTTGCCTACTCCTACTAGAATCACGATAATTTAAATCCTGAGAATGAAGACGTTTATAACGGATACGCTAAGACTCAGATGTACGAAGGCTCTTCCGTTGATCGATCGTCGTCGACTTTGTGATTTTCCGCGAAAGAAGGAGAAGAGAAGATCGGTCCTTTAGCCCGGAATTATTGGTGGATTTTTACTTTAACTATTTGAATGCTACTTGAGCCTAATTTACAAAGTGATAAAAAAAGAAAGCGAAAAGGCCCTCTCCCCCTTCTTGAGATAAGACAACACGGTCGTGGTCGAGAATGTAGAATACGTTTGTTCTTTCTTCTCGATTAACGCGCGTACGAGGGACGGCTAAATCACGAGAGACACACTATACGTTATAAGTCAGTGAGAGTTGTAGAAATTAATTACTAAGCAGTAGTAGTTAAGCTCGACGGGAAACGTTGCTCGAGTGAGAAGAAAGGGGAGGAAAGAGAGGCGCGCAACCTCTTCTGTAACAAGAGGTGTGTTTAGTAGGGTGAAAAAAGAAAAAAAAAACCAGTTAAGTAGCGTCTTAGAATCGTGTAGTAGCTCCTTTCTAATTAAGCCTCCAGACTAAGTAATGTGTATAGTTAAATGACAATCACTCGACTCTCTATATCGACAAATGACGAAGGGAATCTCCGAGCCGTGATAAGCTGCCTACGCACCGAACTACCCCCTTTCTTTGTGTTTCCTTCCTTTCCTCCCGATTCACCCTATCCCTTTCAACCCTTTCGCAATCGAGACTTTTTCCTTGCTCCGACCACTGGACTTTCTTTCTTCGAGAGACTTTCACCGAACTGGCGGACGAGTAGCGTTCCAATTCGCGAGCTTTACAGCCAATAAATGTAAATAAGAAGAAGATGGACCTAAAATATACGTCATTCGACTCCGATTCGCGTCGTTACTTGCTTATCCGAAAGTGTCTAGATCGATAAATAGATTGATATTTCTCTTGCAAGTCGATTATACATTGAATGGATAGTTTTGTCTTCGAGATATGCCCGATATAAATTCATCTTTTAACGATATTATCTCTTAACAATATTTTAATTGCACTGTTTTTTAATTTTTTATTAACGTACTAATAATGAGAAATTTTATAAAATTTGTTATTTATGCGAATAAGAAAGTATTAAAAATATACATATATATATGTTTTTTATTTCATAGATTTATAAAGCTTATATAGAGTAGCATTTTTAATATTTTTCTCATCTCGTTTTTCATATTCGAATTTTATAAAAAATCTCAGGTTTGTACATATACTACTTCTTCGATATCGCTCTAGCGCCTTTCCGGCAAAATCTTGCCATCTAATTTTTCGCCTGTTCGCAAAAACTTCCAAGTCGATCAAGTGTCAGCTCTGCCTTTCAACTCTCGAACTTTCCAAATTCCGTGCCCAGGAAGATCCTTGGTTTTCTGCATGTACTTTCCTTCTTTCCCTTGTCTCACAGTCGTTCTTCGATCCGATCGACAGCTGATGACAAATCCGCGCGTCACATCAGACTCGAAAGCATCTTCCACCCTTGAAAAATATTTCCCTTATGTCTCTATAATGCAAACAATAGAACCGATGAATCGAAATCGCGCGCGGAATCGCGTCATCGGGATATCGATCGATCGGCGAGGCACGCTCTAAAAACTGATAAATCTTCGAAAGATATATGTGAGAGAGAAAACCAATCATGGGCCAGGAATTGCGTTGCAAGTCACAATCAGCTCGTCTCCGGCAAAGCAAACAATTTTCTTTCGACGAGAACCATTGTCAGAGCGGGCGTTTTACGGTTAAGCTCTTTCTTAGTAAGTTCAATTAGGGATTAGTCTATCGATAGGGAGACGGAAATCGCGAGTGATTCTTTTCGTTCGTTGCGCTTGCAGATCCGCGACGCGGATAGCGAGGAGTGGAGGAGCGCGTTAATAAGCAGGAAAGAAAAAAGAAAACGTAATTAAGAGGAAAAATCAGGGACAAGCATTGAAGAAGAGAGGAGGCGTAAAAGGGAAGAGAGATTCTCGGATCGTCGAGAAAAAAGAAAAAGAAAAAAAAAAGAATCGGCGAGACGATCTTTCTATTATCGATCAGCATTTATGCGAGAGACGCGCGCACATCCACACTTTTGCATATATCACTTACACATGCACAGTATATATAGTTATACAAAACACATACATACACGAGGATTTGTGACACGTGTGAACACGTACGATTGACGATCTTCCACGTGCCTTTTTTTTGGTGCGACACGCTTACACACATAAAAAAAAAAAATCACATACACGTACAATATATGCCGACGCGATATTAACATTATCGCCCACGACCTTTTTATAGCTCGACTCTTGGACCCAACTCCCTCTTTTACAAAAGTATTTTCTTTTCTCGATTTTCCATCGACAGATCTGGAGGCGCTTTCCGATCTCCAAAACGATCATCAGTCGTTATTGATACATCGATCGGATGCAAGCTTCCTCGAATCTTTTTCTTCTTAATTTTTCGCTGTGGATAACATTCTGTCCTTTTTTTCATCTTGCGTATTTATTTTTAATTTTAATTTTAATCTGAGACGTGTGTTAGATACAATTGTAATTTTTATATAAATTAGTGAAATATATGTATTTTTCGAATCTCATCGCGCGTATTAACAGTACTCTATATTTTACGTTATGTACGCTCTTGATATAAAATATATTATACTATATATATATATATATATATCAAGAAATGTTTAAAATCTTAAGAATTTCTCATACATATCATGCAAAAAGTTCGATTGTACATCTTCCAGATCTGTCTGCATTAGCGTCTTACGAGTATCCCGTTCCCCGACTTTGACATTATCGGTATTATCATCGTTCACTACTTCTTCCCACTGTGAAATTATTGATTTTTTTTGCGTTACTCTGCGCTTCTTATCTTTTACTTTTAATCTTACTTTTATACCTTTTAATCGTCGCCGGTTGCTATTATCATCGCCTGCGACCGTTACTGTTATTTTAGCGCTAATTACTGTTAATTAATCTATTCTTAATGTAATTATCTTATTCTTACGTTTAATGAATTTCCTCTTTCCCCCTTTTTTATTTTAGAATTAACGAAGCATTTGATTATATGTCGAGAGGGAGACCGTTCCTCCTCTACGCTAGAACACTTTCTAGGTCGTATATTTCTGTGTAATCGTTTCAATTTTCTTCAGATTGTCACTCTTTAATGACGCTATTTTTTCTATCATTGCTTCTATCATATCTCACTCTACTACTCGCCACCATTACTACTCTCATCATTATATTCGCTCTATTCATCACTTTCCACTGTAACTCTTACTCTTTCCGCTTCACATCTTTTCTCCCTTTATTAGAAAGTTAGAAAAAACGGTCCGCATTGCTCGCTTATTAATTTTATTCGACTGACATAGGAAATCAAATTACAAGAATATACAGAAACATAAATAGGACATGTTTAATCTCTTTACGTTATTCGAGGTTGATAGCAATGGGGATCGCAAATAAATCTCTGCGTTTAGCATCTATCTCTCATAACTATACTACTATATCTCTTCTTTCTATCTCTTTCTCTCTCTGTTTGTCTCTCTCTTTATCATCTACATATTTCTCTCTATCTCTCTTAATCTTTCTCACATACTCTCTCTCTCTCTATGCATATATTATTATTATATATATATACACATCGTATGTTTTATAATACTATACTCCTATTCTTATCATTACACACTATATTACTCTACTATTGTATTACTATTGTCTACTATTATGAGTGCTGCTGTTGCCGCTCCGCGACCAATGTTTGCTCTTATTATAATTAAATGCGTTTTGCGGCTCATAAGTAACTGTCGTATGTCCTTGCCTGTTCTTTACTTTTTCTCGTTTTAACGAAGCGACGACTTTTAACCGAAATTATCATTTATCCCTTTATTCCCCCCTCTGGCCCCTGCATCCATTTGATGTTGCGAATCTCTGTACCGTTTTCTCTATCATATTACCTCTCTCCCCCCACGTGTTTGTTTCTTTCTGCATCCCCCCCCCCCCCCCCTTTATCTCTTATCCCCGATATCACCGAGTGTCGAAGCGAGAATAAAAAGACTTCGCGAGCGAGCGGGACGAAAGTACATATACATATAATTAATCCGATTTGTCAAGAAAAACGATTGAAAGAAAAAAAAATAAACCTACCCGTTTTTTGTGTTCTTTCTGTGTATCTCCGGCCACTTACCCCCTTCTTCCCTTCTTCTTCCCGAACTATTTTTCATGTCGCGCGATTCTAGGCGGGGGGCGACTTAAAGAGCTTCGAGCTGATTTATTCCGAATGCAATTTATTTTTTACTCCCGAAAGACGCGAATGATTATATATATATAACATTTATGGAGAAACGCTTTATGTCGTCCCCTTACGCGCACTTCCTTATACTTCCCGTTCATGATCCTCGCTCTATCTTATTTTTTCTTTTTTTTTACTATAGTACTTTTTCGCTCGAGAAAACACCGCGTTGATGTGGATGGAAAAAAAAACGGGGAGCGAATCTGGAGCGATGATCCACGTACACGCGGCGACCCTTACGATTTACGCAGGAAGAAAAGATGATTGAACTTGATGTTTCGTACCTTTCGACGCGTCCGATAAATCTTCGTTATCAGAAACACAAAAGATGCGCATAATTAATTGTGATTGTCCGATTTCTTTGTTCCTTGCAGTAAATCGAAATAAATCTTTGAAACGAGATTTTATAAAAGTTGAAACTGAAATATATTTTTATTAATATAAAAAAGGGTGAATTATTTGTCTAAATTATTTTACAAAGATTCATTATGTAGATTTTTGACATTTTTTGAAGCACTAAATGAAATTCGCATATCTCTTGCATATTCAGAGAGATACAAAAAAAGATCTCGATTAAAGATTATAATATTCTCATTTCTTAATTATGCGCTTCTTTTAAAAAATTGTTACGACATTTATATCTTGGAACGTACAAGATATCTTCGGCGCGTTTGAAGATCGAGAAACGGAAATCCGCTGTTCGGAAGTAAGGGAGGAGAATTTTCTTGCGCACAAGAGCTCGCCCAAAACAATCATTAGGAATTGTGCCTAGATGTTTAAAACACTGTATTCTATGGGATCAACGTCATTACCTTTTTAAAGAAGCGAAGAAGAATGTGCGAAGAGTGATGAGAAAAGAGAGAGAGAAACGTAAAAAAAAAAAAATAAAAGGAAGCAAGTGGCGTCTAATATGATATTAGAGAAAGAGAGAGCGGATCGCGTGTCGATCTACAGAGTAATTTATATGTGCGTTGATGGTGTCTCCGCCGTGATGTCGATCGATCGAGTCGAGATTGCGAGCGCGATCGGAATTGTGCAATTGATGCAATTGTTTTGCTCTGGTGTGGCACAAAATTTTGCCCACAGGTATATCTATATATATAGACACACACATACACACTTCCGATACGCCAGAGATCACTCTCGATGTCCATCCTTGTTCTTTTTGCAGCGGATTTTTGACTAAACATTATATATCGAATCAAGTCGTTCTTTATTCTTAATATTTAAATTAAAGGAAAAATATTAAAATGATTGGTTATAAAAATTAACGGTTTAAGGAAGATCGAGCAAATATTAAGATGCCTATTTGACAAGGAGATTGTCCAACACGTTGTTGCAAAATATATATATATTTAAATAATATAAATAAGATATATTTATCGAATAAAAAATGCATATCTCGTTGAAGGAATTATATTTTGCACAAATTGTGAAAAATTAAACGCTCTCCCTTTCTCTCTCTCTCCGCCGGATGGACGTCGCGTTTATCTCTGACGAGCTTGACCATTACCGTACTAACGTTTTGTATTGTCAACAAGCTGCATAACTAAGTCTAGTGGCACTCTATAATTTCATATTCCATATTATCATGTTCTACTTGTACCTCTAGCGTTCTGTATATCTATGTAGCTCTACATCTGTCTGTATACTATATACATGCTATATATATACACTCTTATCTCTCAATGTATATATATGTACTGTACCCTATATCCTTCTTTCTACCGTCTCTCTGAGACTCTCGATCTAATGATGCGCTTTTTTTTCACACATCGGCTCGTTAGGAAAGAAATACCTCACGTTACTGTGATATTTGCAATTGCGATCTTCACATTCAGAACTATATAGCAATAATGTCTAGCGTTAATATTATAGCTTCAATCTTTCTGTGATGAAATTTTATTCAATAATTTTCTCTTTGTTTTAATATCGAGTGGCGTTCCATTTTTTTTTTTTTTTTTTTTACATCGTATATATAAAAATTTTTGCGCGAATAAATATAAATAATAAAAATGTAGCAACATAGATTTAATTTTTTGGAATAATTTTTTGGAGAGATCTTTTCCTCGAGAGAGATCGAGGTTTCTCTTTTGTTATCGAATTTTATATCCATTTCTTTTGGATCTATTTCAGTTTCTCTTCTCCCCGATAACTTTTCTTCCAGCTCAAAAACTGATCATCGAACTATCGCTATGCTACTGCCTGTCGTCGTGTTCCCCCCTTCGCCATCTACTTCGAACGGCCTGCTACTACTATTACTACTACTACTACTATTACTATTACTATTATTATTACTACTGTTATTGTAATTCCGCTGTCATCACTATTACTGTCACTGGAAACTTTTCAGCACGTGGACACTCACTGAGGCACTACTATGTCGCTATTGGTTCGATGGCAATCTTGTTACGCACAAGAATAAACTTTTCGCAAAGAGATAATAATCAAGTTACTTTGCGTTGATTATGTGAAAAAAAGCGGAAAATATAATTTATAATTTTTTCTTTATGATAATTTAATCTTTTATCATATATTTACATATTTATGATATAATTTCTCTAAGTTTTTATATTGTATAAAAGATATTTTTAAAGCGGTTTAAAAAAATGGAAAATAATTCAACATCAGTAGCGTCGAATCAAGAATGACATGCAACGAGTGCCATTGTAGTTTCCGACTGCTGGACGAAATCTTTCTTCTGCATGATGCTGTTCTCTGTACATCATTGTGCTACACAAGATACACGGACACTCACACAAGCAGTACACTTGGAATGCATTTTCGAAATGTATAAGCTCAAGGTCAGCGGCTTCTTCGATTTCATTGACACGAAAGTATAAATGATGGTCGGTTTATAATCCGATCAATATTGATTGCCTCCTCAAAATCATCGTATACATGTGCTACGCGCGAAGGCTTTGTGTAAAGTTAAGCGTAGGCGAACGGATTTTCAGATTATGCGCTTTATCCACGACAGGGAACGAACGTGACAAACGTGGAAGACAAGCTCGGGGTTCTCCGATCGTCGGGAGATCCGCGAGACAAGCGTTTTCCGGCGGTGTCGTTAGTGGAAAAAATTCATACCGAGAAAGCATTGGTCACAGTATTAGATAAATTATATCATAGAGCACGATAGTGCGCGATTTATCGCGATATACATATATATATATATATAGTATGTGTATAAAGTCCCTGTATTTCAGTGTTCCGAAATTAGTAAAAAAAGAGAGCGACGGTGGACACTAATGGTTAGATCAAATTAACGTAGTTTCTAAAGTATATAAATATAAGCAAGCTAAAATCTGTTCTTTGTTTCATCTGACAAGGAAGTCGGAGATCTCATTCTTTCGTAAGGAAGAGGTGTATCTTGAACCGAGTCTTTTGTAGCGTATCGATAAATTCATTTCTGATTTATTCGAGAAGAAAAAACTATGACTGTATATGTGACAGCTCAAGAATATTTTACAACATTCCTTTTTATTACATCACATAGTTACATGCCTAAATGAAGAATAGTATCATAAAAAATAAATATTTCGAGAAAAGAATGGTAAAGAGAGACAAGAAAAATAAGCGCACATTCCTTATTTATGTTCCTCGATATTAATAGAACAAAGATGTTCAGAAAACTAATAATAATTAACGTTTCACGAAAATAGAAAAGTAATAATCGCACGCTTTTGTACTTAATACTTAAACTTTGACTGTGATAAAAATCGAATAAGCAAAAGATAATTGCAAATTTTATTTCTTGGATATTGGTCAAGAATTTAGCGATACGCCGCAAATAATTCTGCACGTTGAGGCTAAAAGTCGCGAAGAAGATTCGAAAAGCATCGACTTTCTTCGATAGATTTTTCTGTAGATCTTAGAAGTACTATAATGAATCGTTTATTAACGACTACAAGATGACAAATCAAACTTGGCATTTTCTCTCTCAATTATTAGTTTTTTAGTAATTTCATGCAGACATTCCTGCAGGCATGGAACGGTGTTAAAAAACATTCGCGATAAGCAACAATAATATTTTTCGAAAGTGAAATATAACAGTGATATTTCCACCAGTATTTCATTGAATATCACCGATAACGCGGTCGTAGCTCTTAATTATCGTCATTATTTATTGCGATTCATATCATGATATCTTTCTAAATTGGATTCAACGTTTCTTCGTGCGACAAGAAATTTTTCTCAGTTTGCACAATTCTTTTTTCTCGTTTATCAAACTCGTTGGCGAGTGAATCACGCGCAGTGATAACGATTCACCTTTTTCCGGCGTGACCATACCGTGCGAATGACGATGAAGAATTGAAATACGGGCGCGAAGATTATTAAGAACGACAACATTATTTGAGAGAGTGTGTGAGAGAGAGAGAATTCTTTTTCGAGTCGGCTGTAGGATGATTAAAAGTTTTTTAGAAACGAGTACGAAGTCAATTGTTCATATGATTAACGTGCAACAAAAAAAAAAAAAAAAACGTGTGCGCCTTTCGACCATAGTCAATCGAAATCGTCGATACGTTATAATTAAGTCAGGGCGAGAAAATCACTCGAGCTAATTACATTCACACGCGCAAAAGCAACGGTGTGGACACTTCTAAGTATATATATATA
>NW_021848556.1:1215556-1216923 GCF_003651465.1 Formica exsecta
ATATATATACACGGACACGTACAGGTCATACTCGTAACACACATATATGCGGAGAGAGATTATAATAAATAGCAGAAAAATTATATAGAAAGAACATTATATAAGAATAATAAATTTTATCGTCGCCCAGGTAAGTCGGTAGTTTCGCGAGATGTATAGCAAGAGAAGTATAATAATTAAGAAAAAAAAGAGAGACTTATGTGGATATATATCCTCGACGGGCCGTGCGTTGCGCGTCATTTTCTTCCATCCGGAAAATTCCGCAGGACCAGCCTCGAGATATCGTTAACCGAGTATTCTCGAGAAACGGAAAGTATCACCAAAAACAAATCAAATTGCCGCAATTTTTATAAAATGTGAGAATACATGTAGGATTCAATCGATGCGGTCGGTTTTCGCGAAAACCGATTGCGGTCTTCTTATTGATGACGGATTTAATTCTCATGATCCGGGTTCGCGACGCGCACGTCGGTCCGCGTATTTAATTTTTCGTTGATATTTAAGAGTATACCGCCCACACACGTGAATTTTCCAAGATACGCCGTTAGATTGAGAGAAAGCGAACGATGCAGACGAGCGTGGTGTTTCCGATTCATTAATGAAGGATGGAAACCATGTCGCGGAAATTGTCTTTCTTTATCATACAACAATTTCGTATACAAAAATAAAATAAAAATTATGTGGCACCTCGCAGTGGATGTCGAGAGAATTTAATACAAATTTAAATTGTAGAGTAATGGATAATTAAATTAAAGAAGAAATTTCTTTCTCTCCAAAATCGCTCGTTCACGAGATTCTAAATGGAATAAATGGACGGATGACTTTCTGTCAAATGTATTTTCGCTGTCGCAAAGTATCAAGAAGTTGAGAATCAATATATTAAGATGATTGAGAGTAATGGCACAGGTGATCGGTTTCAAGTCTTAATTAGAGAAATTGTTTCAATACTGCTCACGCCTAACTTTAAGTAAATATTTTATCTTTTGCAAAAAAAAGAAAAGTATTCCGATTATTGCTATGTACAGTGATGAGGAAATGAAATGAATCGCGATGAAATGTTCATAATAATTTATGCCTCTATTCCATTTTCGAAATAATTTTTACTCGAATCGATATAAAAAATCGTGAAATATAAAAGATCACTTTGAAAGCTGCACTGATTAATAAAATTAGCGTTTCAGGGCATTTTGATCGCAAATTTTATTGACCGTGCAAATTTTAAGGCTCACGAATATTCAACGGAAATATTACAGCATCCAGGTACAAATATATATTCGTCAGAAATGAACTAAATATACTTTGACATATATATCTTCTAATTTAAGTACGCATTGAACATTGCATTCACTGATGTAGCATATCGGAAG
>NW_021848556.1:1217797-1231673 GCF_003651465.1 Formica exsecta
GAGATTATGAACAGATAGTAAGCAAAAAAAAAAGAAGAAAAGTACGCGCGCGATGAGGATCGGAAGGTATCGATCATCCGAGCTTCTCGAAGTCAATGCGTTTGACGTCTAGAACAAGTGTGTTATATATAAATATAAACATTATAAATACATATTAAAATTTAGATTTATATATATATATATATATAAATATATATGTAAAAGAGAATGTTATATATAGAGAAAAACGGCAACAGGACGGGGCCTGCAGAGGCACAGAGAGAGAGATATCGATTATATTATTACAACACTTTCTTCACACACGAACGTTGCTATTAATATACTTTTATTGTATGATTATCGTTATATTATTATTGTCATTATAACATTATTATCTCTCGAGCGAGATCAAATAGGATCGACAATCTTATTATAACTGTCTGTCACTTTCGTTATCCGGATGAATATTGCGATTACGCCACCATCACGAGAAGCGTGACAAGTGATTAGCATACGCGAGAAAGGGATATAATTGTAATATCAATCGCTGTAATTAATTTCGGACGAGTGTGCGCGGAATTCCTCGAGATTTATCCTGCCGTGATGATGAATTATTACACGATCCACTTCGAGCTTAAATTGTCCATATACGAATGGCAGCCTCGCGGCTGCTTGTATGATTACAGCAGTTCTTCTCGATGCAATTATCGAATAAATCGGATCAGTAAAAAAAAAAAAAAAGCACCGTATCTTCTGATTAACGCATAGTCATCTGATATCACGAAAGCCAGTTGCATTACATTTTTGAGTGTTATTCGAGAATCGTCAACTGGCTTACTCAGATCAATTTCAATCAAAGTGATTCAGAATTCAAGGTAAACTTTTAGATGAAATTTTAATGTATTTTTTCCGATGTTGCGTAAAATGTCTTGTCTGAAATTTTCTGAATGTAATTGAGATGTTAGGAGTATGATTTGTTCCAACTGACACATATCGTGTATGCACAATCTAGAGTTACGTATTTGATGATTTTATCATCGAATCTTATTAACTGTCAATTCTCCCTGATAAGTTCTCATTACTCGCGACTGTAAGAAGCTGCGATTCTTTTTAAGGATTTTACACTATTTAGTTTTTTTATCTCATTTATATATAACTTAGTATTACTTTATGCGCCAATAAGTACTATAAGTATTTTCACTAGTATGACAGGTGACGATGGCGGCGACGACGACAATGATGCTGATTATAATTATCCTTATCCTTAGTATCGATTATTATATACGCATATATCATACTCCGTTGTGTATTGTCCAATAACATCCCGCATTATTTTGTAAAGAAGAATAAAAATATCTTGAGACACATAAAAAACGCAAAGGAGAAACAGCCCGATTCAATCTGCTCATTTCATCTGAGATTTTATTCCAGATTTTTTGTTCCAAGTTGAAAGTCGTCGCATCTCTCCCGAGGATATGTATATTCTGTCGAATTTACATAGTGACGTAATGAAGGGACACCGGCGACACGTATCTAATGAAACTCGACGAACGCAGCGGATATACACTAAATGGCGCATTCTGATTGCAATTGAAATAGACAATTTGTTCATTCAATCGTTGCGACTGTAGTTCCTCCTCCAGCGTTGCTGCTTGATTGTCAGACATTGTCGTGCTCTTCAAGATCGTCGCCGCTGGCGTGATCGCGCCGGAAGTGCCTGCGGGGAAAAGCCGACAATTATTTTCGATAATTCGCGACAATCTTGTTAATTGGCAAGACCAATTTACGAGATTATCAACAAGCGAGTTTGCGAACCGGTCGCGATTCGAAAAGGGCGACGTCAGACCTGGCTTTCGGCCTCGGAAAATATGACCTTCGGAAAAAGAGCGAAAAAGTCGATCGAGAAAAGTAAGAGAACTGATCTTAATTAAAGATATTCTCTATTATATGCAATTTAACTTTCTTTTAACGAAAAAAATAATTTTAATAAAATATCGCATATATAGAGTCTCGACCTGTCAAATTTTCAAATTAATCTAATCCTAATTATCCCAAACATGGGATAATCAAAATATTTATATAACAAACCGCATTGAACAATTAACGTTGACAATTACGTGAGAATTTGAACATTTTTGTCAAAAAATAATTCACGGTAATATATAATATCTAATAAAGTCGGAGAAGAGAGATTGAATAAGAAAAGTTACAATCTAGTGACCTTGAACGATCGATGACTCTGGTATGTCGGAAGGCTCGATCTCGTGGATTCCATGGGTGATGCGGAATATCGGCACCGCGTTTCCGCCCGGTGCCTGAGGTAACAGCACACGAGAGGAAATTAATGGAATCGCCGGGATGTTTGCGCCGCCGACAATTTCCTCCGTCGCTTTTCCGGAGGATTCCTGTTGACCATTTTTCAAAATATCGATGAGGAATTTCGGGACGGGAATATTTCGCGAAATTTTCAAACACTGGTAGCTTGGACATTCCATTAACTATCTCGTTCAAGAATTTACAAATTTTATATAAATAAACTGAATTCTTTTTATTAAATATTATTTAAAAATTTATAAGAGAAAATAAGATAGCTTTTTTAATCCAATGTCCATGAAGTATATTTAAAGAATTATTTTAAGAGAGAAGAGTTTTGAGGGAATGGAAAAGAGATTTTAGAAATTCTAAGACTCGAATAAATAATTTATACGCAAGGTGAGTCAAATATAAAAAATATTATCATTCTTACAAAAATTATTTTTTAAAGATTGCGGCAGAATTATTTTTTTATAATTAACATACCTCATGGATATTCTGCGAATTCTCGCTCGTCTTATCGACGCCGCTTCTGGAAGCAACCGCTTGCAGACTCTCGTCGTTATCCTTTTTCAGCTCGTCCTTCTTCGTGTTCTTGTTCTCTTCCTTCAGCGGAAGTTTGGCTTCCAATTGTTCTTGCGTTTTGCCGAGATTCGCGTTACCTTGATTACCCTCGAGTTTTCTTTCCTGCGCGTTCCCCTCTTGATTCATGTCAAGACTCTGAGCCTGTTCGTCCCTTCGCGTCGCCATTTCCACAGCCTGAAGATGCGCCGTGCGCGCGGCCATCACTTCCGGCGTGTCCTGGACCGGAAGCGGCGCCTGCGGAAGATTCGTGGCGAACACCCGGAACCCATTCTCGCCGTCGGCGACGTATTGCGCGGTCTGGATCACGCCGGTTTCATCGACGTAGCTGTAAGTGCCTCTGGTCGCGCCGTTGGACGTTCTGACCTCCGACCTGGCCGATCCTGGCGCGCTGTAGCCGAAACTGTACTGGCCCAGGCTGTCCTGATAGCCAAGGAACACCGACTTGGCAAAGCCGGAAGCAATCAAGCACTGAACAAGAAAAAGCTGAAAACGTGTGTCAGATCAGCCTATGATTATGATTTGCAGAGATTTGTATAACTTGCCGCGTTTGCCTGCGGTTTGTATGATATCTTATTTATCGCAAATTTGCGGGAGGTGTTAGGTGTTTAGAATTATGGATTAATATCATCCGGGATGATATTACAACGAGATGATTATCAGTTGTTTACTTCGAGAGCGGCGTGAATCGAATCCCCGTTGCGTCTGTCATAAATTTATTGTGCTCCAACATTTATGCCTAGATTTTTAAAATAAAAATTTTCTTCCCTCTTGCGTAATTTTTAACTCTGCCCGTATGTATTAGACTACCACTGTATTAATCATATAATAATCTAGCTATAAATAGAATATAGAATATAAAGCCTCTTGCTCACTGCTTTTATCAAACAGATTTCTCTAGTAAAATAAAAATTTTACGACACAAGGAGAGAGAAGCGAATCTCCTCCGCCGAATAATTTATATCACGAGCGATTTTTGTTAGAGATAATCCTGTAGTCGCGAAACCCACGTAAGACCACCAACGCGACGCGGATCTTAGAATCGATATCGGTTTTTCTACACACGGAATAGCCAGGACGAGCACTTACGGACGCGATCTTCATGGTGATCTTTACGTATTGACGACACGTCGATTGTGTATCCTCGATTCCGACATGCAGCCAGGACACCTTTATATACGCGATGGCGTGCGACCACGCCCTGAGGCAACGCGTGGTCCTCTTCCTCCTCTCGCGAAGAAAAACTCGTGAAGCCGACGAAGACCGCGAACGCGGCGAAAACTGGTCTCGTGAGTGTCTTCGAGGTCGCGATCATCGGAATCCGGCTTCGGGACAGAGATATGCCTGTTTTCCATCAGGCGCCTTTTTTCCGAGCCAGGATCCGCCTCGCTCTACGTCTCGCTACCGCCAAGGTCGCGCGTAATCTCGCGATCGTTATCGCGGGGGAAGGGAAGGGTACCGAGCGGAATCGCGAAGAGGAGGATTATTAGGGACGCTAATTTATCGCCCGTTTATATCCTCTCGATCGATTCGCTTAGGGGTGCGGAATCTCTCGACTGGTTCGCGAGAATCGGTTAAGTCTATAAGATCTTATGGAGACTGCGAAATGAGATGCGGAATATTTTATTACCGTCTCGCTATTTGAGTCGAGACAAATCGAATGCTTGAGCCACAAAATACATGCAGGAGATAAACGATTTATTTTATATTCATTGTAAGATAACAATTTTTCACAATATTTTATATGGTATAATGTTTCTGTTTTTGTAAATCTAGTAGAATGCGCATAGTGTCTTGGCTGAGAATAATTGTTCTACAAACAAAAGATAGATAAATATTCTATACTAATTCTATCGCATCTTTCGTTCTTTTGTCGAATAAAAGCATTTTTTACATTTGACATTTTATTATGTAATTTTTGTTTATATAAAACTTCTTCTTTTGTCTTCAAGTGTTATGTGCGATTATGTGTTAAAAGAGATCAGCAGAATTTATATTAATACATTAATTCATCTTTAATTATATATAGTCAATAATAGTTGCCTTTTACAATGATTTTATAATTTTTCGTTATATAATCTCATATATTTCTTTTTTTAGTATAAATTATGAAGACCAAACCTTGCTGTAATTGTATCATATATTAAATAAAATGCCCCACAATAGATCGCCTCGTAAACAATGATGCAACAAGAAAGAGATAGAAGAGAGTAACCGCCTATGCATAATCCATTACTATCTGACATGCAATTATTCAACACCTAAGCTAAGAAACATGTCTTTTCCAAAAGGGTGCTTCGGGTAAATCCCTTCTTTTAGTAAATCAATCTGCCGTAAGCGAGAGCTGGACCTGCGATCGCCAGAGCGTCCACGGATCTCGCGTTGTTCGCCGGATTCTGATCGTCACGAGCCACCACCGTTTCCGGCACGTTGTCCAGGGGCCTGCCGTCGAGACCGACGGGCACCAGAGCGACGACACCGTTGCCGAGCACCAACGGGACCACGGAACCGTCGCGGAGTCGCGCGAGAACGTCGCCTTCCAGGTTGATCTTCTCGTTGACACGCGTGACTTTCGGTGTATTCAGAATTGTTTCGGTGAGGGTCACATCGTCGTTGGTTTCCGACAAATTCGTTGCGCTACCGGATCTCGCAGCCTCGTTCGCTAGATTGATCTTCTCTTTGACGTGCGCGGCCGCGTGGGCCGCTTTAGCTGCCGCGACTTCCGGCGTGTCCACGACCCTACCGTCGACGCCGAGAGGCGCGCCGTCGTTGACGAATCGGGATGACGATTCTTGTTCTCGTGGCCCAATTGAAGCCCCAGCTTCGTTTGCCGAATTCGTCCTTCTCTCGTCGAGATGCGCGATCGGGTCTTTAGGCCTGTCCAGAGTCTGTCCGCGGTTGGTACCAACGGGTGTCAAGGGTGTCACGTACGTCAACGGTACGGACAGAAGAGCGGGCTTAGCCGAAATCAGACTGATCAGGCCCATCATCACGATCGCGAAGCGTCTCATCTCTCTTTGTCGGGATATCCAGAACACAGGAAGTGACGGTCTTGTTCAACGCAATCGACGACGAGGACAGTGCAATGTCACGTAGGATGCACTCGATGCACGCTGGCGCGGTCGCTTTTATAGCCCTTCTAGATCACGTAATAGGACGATCGATAGGGACGATCGCGGGACGGCGCGAAGGGAGGAGACCTAGAATCATCCGAGAAACGGAAAGTGGTGCATGCGGTGATCGGCCACTTCCGTTTCGCTGGAGCAAGGTAAGCCTGTAAAGCGAGAGCTTACGGCGGGATGGCGGGAGACGACGGCGGGATGAAACGGAGAGGGATTTTCTTTCTTACGAGGTCGGGAAGACACACGATCCCGTTCCCATTTCTCCGCCAGATCGGCCGCGATCTACAAGGTCGCGCTTACGACGTAAAGGCTGCGTCGCGATCGCGTAATCAATGCTAGGAGCGGGCTTATTGTTGTTTTTGCTCGATTAGGTAAGGATGCCTTTCTATCTGCCTGCCTGCCTACCTGTCTGCTTGCCTGTTTACCGTATTACTTAATCCTTGATTAGACCGATGTGAAAACGAATTCGTCAATCTTTTTGCACTTGTTGCTTTTTACAAATTTTTATAATTAATCTAGTATATTTACAGATTTTTCCGAATAAATATAAAAAGTAAAATTAAAGCGTATAATAATTTATGGTGTTCATTTTTTACTAATAAACAAAATTTATCTTATATATGTAAAAATTGGATTGATTTATAATTTATTAATAATTAGTTACATTTAAATAATTTCTCTCTTTAGGAAAGAAGATAAATTTTTAAAATAATTTATATACTTATACATATAACATATTTTATAATAAACGTTGATTTTGAAACACTTTTTGAGCTGAGAATGATTATATGATTGCTACACATTTTTGAAAGTTTTGATGCAGAATTTAATTGTGGTGAAACTTTGTTTATCGCTGATATTTCACTTAACGATATAAATCTCTTAAATAAGCAGTCCTTTCTTCATCAAATAGTTATCAAATAGTTGTAAGTTGTCCAAAAGACAAAGAATTATATATTTACATCAATGATCAAATTCAAAATGTATAAGGAAATCATGGACAAATAAGCGACGTCAAAAAAGCGAGCACGACGAATCGATCATTTCTACGCAGATTCGATTGATCTAGTTGGAAGGAGGAGGGACGACCAATTTAGGTGAACGTCGTGAGGGTCGTGAGTGCCGACAGAGGTGACGCTAATCGCGATCACATGAATGAAAGCGAGACGACGATGGGCGTCAATGTCAGATGTGTATACCGATTGGTATACGTGGCGATGGACATATCCTGGTAACATGAAGCGTTCGGCACAAAGCCTCTTTTTCCGACGGGGTATATATAAAGCGGCATTGGGGTGTAGGACATATTATCCGAGCACCTTGGCGAGTACTGATCATCGGTAGCGCTAAAAAGGAGCTAAGCGATTCCATTCAACATGAAGGTTTTCGTGAGTATAAATTAAAAATTTTAGTTCTGAAAATATTATATTATATAATTAATATTACGGTATATTTTCTTAATTTTATATTGTTGCGTTTGCGATAAAATTAAAGAAACGACAGATGAAGACTGATATTCCTTTAATTGTATCTACTGTGTATTAGCTTTTATTTAAAATGCTTGGATTACGTGAATAGATTATATTTTTTTTTTTGTAATAAACTAAACATACATTAAACAACTCTAAATTAACATATATTAATTAATTTTTTAATGCATACAGTATATTTGTGTTAAGATTAAACAGTAATTAAACAGTTCTTTTCTCAGAACTTGCTTAAGTAAATACAGAAGATATGAAATAAAGTATAAAACTTCCTGTAAAAAAATAGAGAGTATTAATATACAAAAAATAAATCTCTCTCTCTCTCCCATGATACATTTTTCAGATCGTTCTTTCCGCTGTTCTGGCTTGCGCCTTCGCTCGTCCATCACTGATTTACGCCAAGCTAACACCCGGGGCACCGATCGGTCTAGACGGCCGGGTAGTGGACACAGCGGAAGTAGCGTTGGCCAAGGCCGAGCACGCGGCCGCTCACATCAACGAGAAGATCAATCTGGCCCAGGAAGCCGTCAGATCGGCCGACGTGCTCACTTACGTCGCGCCGGCGAACGTGGCCGTGATCGGCGGGGCCCAGCTGGTGGAACCGGTCGCGGTGGCGACGAAGCTGGTGCCCGGGGCACCGATCGGGCTCGACGGGCGCGTCGTGGACACGCCGGAAGTCGCCCTCGCCAAGGCGGAACACGCAGCGGCGCACATCAACGAGAAATTCAGCCACGAGGCCGCGAGATCGGCCGTTTACGAACAACCGCTCGTCTTCCTGGGTCACGGTGCGCCGATCGCTCGTCTCTATATCCATTGAATTAAACTTGTTATAAAAAACACACAATAACGTTGGGATGTAAATAAATTTGGATTACCTTGGCATGGCGTAATTCTGCGAGTATTTCTTTTCAATTATCACTCTCCTTTTGTACGTTACAAAATTACAGCTAGAATTTTTGAAGATGTCCTTGTGAGACTTGCTCCGACTCATACAAAGTTCTGAATTAATAAATATATTTTGCAAAATATTCCAATACATTTTTTATAATATCGCTAATTGTAAAGCAAATATTTCATTTCCGAAGTTTGCGTAAAAACTTGCAAAGATGCAATAACTAGCGATAAATGCTATGCAACTGCATTCTAACAAGCGTATCTTATGCAGAGAATAATAAAAGATTAATAAAGAATATTTTATTATAATACCATATAAATTATAAATTTCTCTCTAAAATTTAGAACTCTTTACATATTTATTTCATAAACAATCATGCTTTTCTCTTTATCGAATTACATAACGAAACTATTCGTATAATAGTCTGGTGTCGTCACACGAAGAATACATACCTAATTAGACATTTAAATATTTATTATGAAAAGAGAGCAAATTTTTTTTTATACACCATGATATTGTAAATGTTTGCATGAAACTTATGCGGAGCTGTCAAAGTGATAAAGTAATGCCATTAATGAGACGATGACTTCTTGATCTCAGGAAAGATCGACCGTTTGCACCACAATGAAACGTCGCAATCCCATTCATGAGATGCAATAATTTAGAAATATGCCTTTTACAAATTTAGCAAGTGAACTCATTGTCTGTGAAAATTATTATTAACGCGCTCGCTATTTTTATAAACTTTTTATTTATGCTCATCAATCTCTCGATATTTATATCTATCGCTATTGTAATAGCGAACGCTTCTTGTAACCGCTTATGTTGCCGAGCATATGTAATCTCGCTAACAATAATGACATAATCATTGAAAGACGATGACGATAATAGACTTGTTGCGCACGATTTTCGGCCATTTCTCGAATGACTGATTTTTTAGGTCACCCCATAAGCGCTACATGGTCTATGTAACATTGACAGGCAGCTCCTTCGCATGTAATCAATTAGTTTTTCGCGAGGATTATCGAAAAAAAATACCGGCCGCTTTGCTTTCTCGTGTTACACACACGTCATTTTCTTTTTCTTACTTAATGATTACGCGACATTCGCGTTTCACCGAATCGCACAATGTGAAATCTGCCCAATCTAGCAAAAATATTTTATCCGCTTTGCGGTAAGATTTGCGCCGCGATGACTATCCCGCGCAATAATAGTCACACTGTCACTTTCGTAACATCAATATTTCTCGCTCGTCGAACGAACGACTCAGGGGTGGTCGCAACAAATCATTCGTCGATCCAATCGAGCGCGGCAATGCAGATTGATAAGCCGTGTGATAGTGAAGTAACGACGGGTGTTAATGAGCGAAACGGCGAGGAAAGGCGCGGCCCCTCCTACGATGACAGTAACGCGTCACCTTGCTTGTTCGCATTTACCGGTGCACTTTGCAATGTACAATAAGTTTTTATATCGAGCGATGTCAAAGGTGTTTGCGCGACACACCTCTTGCATACATCGTGCTCGGATCTATTCAATACATATTCGATGTATAAAACACACGCCTTTATAGAGAGATATTAAAATTATCTCTGGGTTCACCTTCTGAGAAATCTATTACATTATATAAAAATTAAATAAAAATTTCTATATAATTATATAATAGAATAGAATTTTAATTTAAGAATAGAATATAAAATTCTATAATTTAATTATAGCATTATAACTATAGAAATATTATAAACTAAAATTAGAATATTTTGACTTAAGAGATTATAATTAATAAAAAATGTTTGAAATATTTATACGACGAATATGTTTGAAGACATCTTATATAAAATTATTGCAGAGATCCGTATACGCCTTAAATGTACTACAGCAATGCGTTTTGTATCACGGGAATGCATTCTCGATGCACTTCGTCCTTCGACTTTGAGTCCTTCGAGTCGTTTGTTCAGGGCTGGTAAGTCGTTTAGCGTTCAAACACGCCTTCGTTGTTTCTCAACATCGCATGGTCCATTCTATCAGCGGACGCGATTTAATCAGACTCATTCGAAGCGGAGTGAAAAATAGAGGTTCTTTGGTTCAATAACGCGATAAGGATAATGAAACATTGAATTAATATATGCGTTATTAAATTCCTGCCGCAGAATTTTGATCGACGCGAAAAAAGAAGAAATATCGTAAAAGGAAACTCGTGTAATCGAGATATTTTTCGACGTTAATTCCGTGAATGAAAATTCCCGATCTGTCGCGCGCACGCGAGAGAGATCGATTGCAATTTAAGTCTGTCAATCAAAATGCAATCGAGTGCACCATTAGCTACCGCGATACGTTTCCGATTACAAGTGCAGGAACCCCGTTCAAATGTCAAGGTCACCGATGGCGAAAGAGAGAAAGAGAGAAACGAGAGAAGGAGACAGCCTTTCCTTTTCCGATCCCCCGAGCAAACATCCCGGGTTAGCCGATCACCTCTTTGGCTCCCTCCAGGTCGCTGGTAATCGGTCCACGTGGGAGGGGACGGACGAACGCGACTATATATAAATGGTACCGACTGGCCGTTCTCCAGAAACATAAAACGCCGAACCGACGTCCGGCCCGGGTCCCTCAGTCCTGGGAGCGAATACTGACAGAGCAGCAGCGCTCTTTTTTTATCAGGAAGAAGGCGTGGGAGCCCAGCGAAGGATATAAGCCCCTGGACCATCATGAGAGGCCTGGTAAGTGATCCCGGGATAAAGGAAAGTGAAAGGTTGATCGAAAGTAATCGCGAGAAATGTCGATCGCGCAACTCAATGATTCGATAAGCAACAATGGTTCAACAATTGATTGTGCGTAAACGTTGAAAATTGGCGATTATTAAAATGAATCTAGGAATTTTTAAATAAAAAAAAATAGCTAGAAAGGTAATTGTACATAAAAAATAAAAATACACATTTTTTCACACGAAGCAAGTATCGCGGCATCTTTCTCAATCTTCTCTCTCCTAGATTTTCCTGCTCGCCACAGCGGTGACCTGTAGAGCCGCGTACGTCGGTCCATCCCCGTACGGGAGTCCCTTGGTCCACCCCCAGTCCCAGCAGATCGCCCCGAGCTTCGCGCCACCGGCTCCGGTCGGCGAGGACGGAAACGTCATCGACACGCCGGAAGTGGCACAGGCGAAGGCCGCGCACTTTGCCGAATTCGCGAGGGCCGCCGCCCGCGCGGTCCAGGACGAGAAGAATCAGCAACAGCCGTCCGGTTACAATCCGCACGTCTCGTCTCCGACTTACAGCTACCCAGCGGCCGTTCAACCTACGGCAGTGCCCTATCAGAGACAGGCCGGCGATTATCAGCGACCTACTCCGATCTATCAGACGGTGAATCATGTGCCGGCGCCGCCAGTCTACGCGCCGGTCAGCTATCAGCATCTCCAGCAATACGACGCTCGGGCAAATTTCGTGGACCAGAAGGGTTACGCGCTACCCGCCAAGACCACTACCTTCGTGCCGGCGCCGTTAGCCGAGGACGGGACGGTCGTAGACACACCGGAAGTGGCAGCCCTGAAGGCTGCCAGACTGGCCGAGCTCGCCGAGGCCGAGGCTCGGGCCTACAAGCACGCGAGCGCTCATCCGAACGAGGACCAGGGTCAAGGTGAGCCGAGGGAGAACTGATGATTTGTTGCGTGGGCTGCGTAAGACGCGTAGGGCGTGGATAAAATCCGCTCTCGCATCGGCTTAACAAGATCTCGAAATTTAATAGCTCGGCAGAGAATCTCTCGGCAAAAACAGATTAAATTGAAAAGTTTCAGACACTGCCTTAACGTGGAAATATAATAAATCGATAGAAATAATGTAATAAATTCTTATAATATTAAAGACTAATTCTGTTCTATAAAGGCTTAATTAGTTTTGTTGATTATATATTCTCACGTTCTGTCTTGTTCCTTTAAATCGCCAAGTATTTTCTACAACGTTTCATTATGTATGATTTTAGCTTATTCTGGATCGCCGGCCGGTCCCGCTCCCGTCAACTACAATTCTAATCTAGGACATTACGGTGCTTCCCAACAATTTTCAGGATCCTCGTATCCTGGAACTCAGCCTTACGCCACGCAACAAGCGTACAATCCGTCGTCGGGTTACCAGCCTCAGCGTTATCAGTCCCAGCGTCTGATAGGAACCTACTGATCTTGGCGCGAATCTGTACATACTCTAGATTAATAAATTGTTTTCCTCTTCTCTCTATGGACTTTTATTTTAGATTCACCTTTTTAATCACTTTTTTCTTACGATATGTTCATTGCAAATACTTGTATTGTGCCTTTTCTTCAAACACCCGATAATTGTGATATATAAAGACTGCTGAATAAAGATTTGATGGAAGGATGAACCTGAACATTTGTCTCCTCATCTTCCCTTATCTTTCTTTTTAATATAAAATGATTTTTATTTGAAGGGATTTGAAACAAATACTTAGTTAAATTATATTAAATTTTATATCTGGTCTTTGTAAATTGATGAGCGGTATAAATCTTAATTATTATTACAAAGAATATTTCATAATTTATACATCGTTAATTAAACACAATAATACAATAACTAACATTTCAAATTCAAATTGTCTATTGTGCATCGAATGCATACAAATATTCGATTAACTAATTTCTACAAATTTAAAGCGTACATTCAAAAAAGTGGTATTGCAACTACAGCAAAAATTTTCTGGGTGCGCAAAATTAACCGAGGTACATAAATGATTAGCAAATACTGTGATATCGCATATGTTTCGCATTTAATCAATCTAAGTGACAGAGACAGAATTTATATCTGAACTGTTTGTGAAATTTAGAAAGAATGTTTTTCTGTGGCGCCTATCCATGTTAAGGCCAATCATACTCGTTATAAAGTTTGGCTGTGGTACACAGAAAAAATTAGCCGCAAGAAACAAATGAATATATAATCCTCACATATAACATATTTGTATAATGCGCCCAATCTATCTAGCTCTTTTAAACAATTTCTCTCAATTTTTCAATGCTGCAGTTATAATTGGCAGTTATATTTCTCACAAAGATCGTTCTAGCTGTAGTATCGAAACTCATATTTATCCAATGCAGTGATTAACATTTGGCAATGGGACCTAAATTTTCTAGAAGATATTATTAGAATATTGCTGCTATAAATTCTATAAAGGAGCAGACAATATTCTAACAGATACAAAAAATAGCGATAAATTCTTGTTGTGTCACCTAGAAATCTACCTATATCAGCAAGACATTTTTTTGAGTGTAGTTTTATTAGTTTTCTTTGTAATTAATGGTAACATTGAAAGATAGAGAGAAAGATTAATATTGAGAGAAAGATTAATATTTTGAGAGATTGAAATGTAAATAAATGAGATCAACTTAAGATTCTTTTCTCATCGACACGCGCGGAGAAAAGAACTCGCGAAACGCGGGATCTCTCGTGAAAGAAATCGCGGCTCACGTGATGCAATTCTTATGTCTTAATCGAGATAGAAAT
>NW_021848556.1:1232955-1238522 GCF_003651465.1 Formica exsecta
GGAAGAGCAAGAAGGGAGCGACCGGATCATCGTGGGATACCGATTAGGAAAGCTTTACGTTTTGTGCACCGCCGCGGGACAATATCGTAACAATCGTCCCGTACGACTGCGTGCACACAATTTTATGCAAGCGAAAAGTCGGTCGTCGAGAAAGAAAGAAGTGCAATGTTCAATGCAATACAATCGATTTATAATCGGCTAATCGATTTATCGTATCAAATTTACGCAGTTTATATATAAATATTGATTTAAAAAATGTTGGGATTCACGTTATACGAGAGAGATACGACGCGATAAAATATTCTTCTATAATAAAATATATTTTTTATATAAAAACTTGTAATGATAAATATATGATATCTGTATTTATGAAAGAATGCATTGTGAGATGCATTTTTGTATTTCCCAGGAAAGACGTAATATTTACGACACTAATCACAATTTAAATCTGGGAACCGAGAAATATCATGTAAATCTTATGGAAACATCATCATCTAACGTTACAGTTGTGGATGTTGCCACATAGGTCACCGGTGTACGAAAGACGTGAGAAGAAACGAATGAGAGAGCGGGGAATAATAGCTTCGTTCCTCGAGAACGGACTCGAGCATCGTGATTCGGCATACCGCGCCATGGAAAGGTCAGGAATCGTAACTCGTCTATGATGTGGAATATCCATGAATGCAAGAGAGATGAAACGAAAAAGCGGATTGACGCGAGTTCTAGAGAATTAGAGAATTTAAAATAGAATTTACTCGCGAACTCACGCTAAGCTAAAACATCATCCGAGTTTTAACGATACTTTACACACATGGGAAAAATAATCTCTCATCGAAATTTCCATGCGAAAAAATCCCTTTTATTCACGAATGCAACTTCATCACCCACATTTCCGCCAACGATTACACGAGACTACAAATTGGCCTCGATATAAAGGTTCGAGATTTGAACGATATAATACACCTACTTGAAAGGAATTAAAAATTTCATTGAGCTAGGATCGGCGGATTCTGCGCAGAATATCGGAGCCGTGGTTTAACTCGTTACGTATTACCGGGAGATTATGTATTATGAGACCCTCGTTTTACTAGAGGATTTGCGCAACGATCGGTCGGTGCGAACAATTGACCGAGCTCTTTTATCTCACCTTATGAGTTCGGATCGGCGACGATTCGCATTATAATGAGAGCAAGATCACATAATCTTCCTCGTAATGACTCGCCTCGTCGACCCTCAAAGCGACATTAATCTAATTTAATGTCGTTTTATCGCCAAGAGAAATTACAGAATAATTAATAATTTAAATTAATACACTATAATTTTAAAGAGAATGGTAAATATTTTTAAACAAGATTAGTCTTCGGGCCTTGAAAATTTAAATTTTATTTGTGTTTGCCAAGATTCACTTTTCGAACAATGAGATAGCAACTTCCGAAGCCACGAAGATGATGAGCGGATAGTAAGAAGGCTACCTTGAAGGGATCGTCGAATAATCCGTAATCTTGGCTGGTCGTCCGTGAATCGGGCGTGTTTTACAACCGCAGAAAAGTTGGGCTCAATGCACGTTGCATTGGTGCGTTGCGGTGAGAAAGGTGGTTGTGTAAAAAACACCGAGGCGAATCAACAAGATACTAATGCATCCCAATTGAATACGCTAGAAAAATAATAACTAAGCAAAAAATAAGCAAATTATTAAATATGATAGACACGATGTTCACAGCAACAAAATATTCTATCATTTAAAGAAACGTATATATTTTTGGAAAAGGTTTTATCAAAGATTTAAATAATTATTGAATATATATTTGTTTTTGGAAAAAAATGTTTATCACACAAAACTAAATAAAGACGATCCCACTCGGCCCGTATCAGATAATCAATCGAATTTTTACCAAATTAAACCGAACTGCTTATCGAAGCAAAATCGAAATATCACGCGAAAACGCGATTAATTATTCGCGATATATTAAAACGTGACTGTTTAAGTATTTGGGTACTTAGCTTCCTCTTCAGGCTAAACCTTCCAGGTACTAAGCCTTTCCGCCAACGTCAAGGTATACCCATTGGAAGGGTTTTTTATATAATTTTTAATATAATATATAATTTGTAATTTATTTTATAATTGAGAGATTATATGCCAGCGATGGTATGGTCATAAATGCGAGATCGCTAGGGCTGCACATTTGATTGCATATGCAGCTGTCACGGCCAGGCTTGCGAGGGCTCAAACCGAATGTCATCCATAACGGAATCAGATACGACAACGGAAATCCTATCGAAAACAATGACGAGTACATTTATAATGCAAATCAAAGGTCGATGACGAGATGAACATGTCGTTGATACGCTAGAAATGAGAGATTCTAAATGAGATATGTATTTAATGACGTCAGAAAATCTCAATCTGAGAAAATAAGTCAAAAGTATAATGTGTTCCGACATTATCAAGTCAGTTAAAGAATTTCTAGAAACAAAAAAGATATTAGAATTAAAAGTTTTTCATTTTTCGAATCAATATGTGTTGAGTTTTCAACAAAAAATAAAAGACAGAAAATGTTATACGAATCGTGTAGCGGAAACAAAACACCCACGCAAAGATAATATCTGAACTAGTAGCCTCTGACTAGGTGCACACTGAACTAATCAATTTTCAAGATTGCCATAGGCAAGGCCAAGTATCTCACGGCGCACAAACTTAACACAGTAACCAGCTCTACTTGTCGCCGATCATTTATCGGAGACTATCAACGTTGAACCCAAGCGTGTCGGTTGGGTCGTCGACACACCAAGAGTGACTCTCATTAAATTTATCAATACTCTCTACAATTAATTACTATATAATTAATCTGTTAATTAATACAAAAGATAATATATAACAAGCGTTTGAGGTAACTGGAAAGAATAGAGATAAAAAGTGAAATTCTAGTCAGCTGATTTTGATTCGCGATAAGAAAGTAAAACTAAATGCTTAATGACAAATTCTATAAAAAATTAATAATAATATTTTTGAATGATTGATGAAAATACATATATTAAGAGACAACGAGAGGAGAAACCGATTTCATCTACGACTGACAATGCGAGATAATGTGAGGCAGTTGTCCTGTGTAGTTATCCCAGCATAGCTCGAACCATTAGCAAGGACGCGATTAATCGTGCCTGACGAAGTCAATGTGCAACAACGGACTTCAGCAGATAACGATCTCTCATATCGCATGCTCTCGCGGAAGCAGATATAAATAACGGTACGACAATATTAAATTGACTGTAAACGAGAATAACAAAACTTGTAATAAAGAGCTGGGATTAATACATTCACAACGTGAAAGTTTTTATATAAATTTATACAATGAGTTTTTGAAAATGTGTTATTTTTGAGAGCTTTCAAGTTTATATAAAAATTGAAAATTAAATAATATCCCTCTCATTAAAATCAAACGGATCAAAGGATTGACAAAAGCAGGAAGTAGTCATTTCTACGCCGCTCGATCTCATATACATGTATTTCTTTCCATCGTATATATATACGTACCGGATACAAGTACTCGCGCGTGATAAATGGGAAGTGTATGAAAAGCGGTGCTGAAAATACAGATAGGGATATACATCAGCGCCGTTCGGGAGGTAGATAATGATATCTTAGTCTTTTTCCAATTCTCTGAGGTAGCTAAGAGAGGAGACCGAGGATCTTGAGTGATCCAGCGTGATCGATCGATCGATCGATCGATCGATCGATCGATCGATCGATTTCGCTGTCCACATCAACGTCCATCGAACGAGCGGGAGTGCGTGTCATGGGTCGTTTTGAGATCCGATTTCTGCTTGCGAATTAATAATAACTGCTAGCCGGACTGTCCCAAGCGGGATTATAGCCTCCGTTGTTCCAGGACGGATCGTAGGCGCCGGCGGCGACTGGAGCTGGACCGGCCGGCACGCGTTGCGCTTCCGCATTGTAAAGAGAGAAATGTACGGCCTTGGCTTGCTGGACCTCGGGTGTGTCAACTACGCGACCATCTGGACCCAATGGGGCCGGTGGTCCGCTGCATAATAAAAGGAAATTGTAATATAAAACTAAATTCAGACAATTTGGAAACAAATAAACTAACTGAATTAATTCTCTTATTAGATAAAGAATGAAATAGAAAATAATGACAGAGGATAACATGTTGAAGAATAATTGACGCTAAGTTAGAAGATAAAGCTCTGTGTAATTTGATTGAATTTAAATACAAAAATCCACGAAGACGATTTCAAAAAAATCAACTCACAATCAGAGCTAGATCGAAATGTCTGTCCGAAACGAACCTGTAATGCGGAATATAATTTCCGGGAGCATAGGGCCCATTAGGTCCGGCGTAAGCACCAGCCGGTCCTGGTCCCTTCGGCGCACGTGCGTTAGCTTCCGCTACGGCATTTAAATGAGCAACTTTTAATTGCGCGACTTCCGGCGTATCCACCACGCGACCATCTGGACCCAGTGGTGCTGGAGAAGCGTGAGGCCCATACCACTGTGGAGCCGCTAGAATAACGCTCGACATTGCGAAGAAGAGAATCTACAATATAAACTTTTAATCCTCATTATTTTGTATTAAAAAAATATTCATTTTTAATTATATATAATAAATTTCCCACAATATAAGAATATTAAAAATAATTAATATATTAATAAATATTAATAAATATTAATTAATAATAAATTATAAAATTATTAATAATATTAAATAAAACAAACGATTGATGAACATATTCATTAAACGATGAATATCAATGTTGATAAGATTAATTTTGCAGCCATTTAATATCGATATCAGGATAACAAATACAAGAAATCGATAAAAAATGTTTCGGTATATTAAAGTAATCTCCAAAAATATGCTATCGCACCTCTTTCGAGATTTCAAAGATACTCACGAGATATCCGATCATTGCGGCGAGTCCTGCTGCGTATGCACCAAAAAAATATTGCCTAGATCCTCGGCACTACTCGAACTATCGACATGTGCGTTTAGATCCGCATTATAACTGCCATCAACGTGCATGGTGCAATTTATAGGGGGTACGATGCCCCTCTACCTCTGCGCGGGGTACAACCACACCCAGAGAAATGCTCTCCTTAAGTATGACACGTGCCCTGCCCTGTAACATTTAACGTGCGTTAACAATGACGCTCGATATATGTATATGTTTGTCCCGCAACCTCGAGTCGCACATAAAAGTGCGAGCTATGCGGGCTCTATGCACGCCATAAGTTATCCGCGGATGCAAGTTGCAATCATCGGCGACTTGGGCTCTTGCCAAAATGATTACGGGGCCAAGGAGCAACGAGGTTTAATAAGAATCTTTCCAACATGATGCAAGAGTGCTTTGTTTTCTCACAGATGACAGTTAGAAATTTACTGTACCGGAAAATTTGATGCATCGCGCAGGGAAACAATTGTGTGTATGCCTTTTATACATTTTGTATAAAAAAGTTTTATAAATATATGTAATAGAGGAACAATTTTTACATATCATATAATTATATGCAACATAATGATATAAATATTCTTATTATTATATATTTATAT
>NW_021848556.1:1244442-1280944 GCF_003651465.1 Formica exsecta
TATATAATTTTTAATATAATATATAATTTGTAATTTATTTTATAATTGAGAGATTATATGCCAGCGATGGTATGGTCATAAATGCGAGATCGCTAGGGCTGCACATTTGATTGCATATGCAGCTGTCACGGCCAGGCTTGCGAGGGCTCAAACCGAATGTCATCCATAACGGAATCAGATACGACAACGGAAATCCTATCGAAAACAATGACGAGTACATTTATAATGCAAATCAAAGGTCGATGACGAGATGAACATGTCGTTGATACGCTAGAAATGAGAGATTCTAAATGAGATATGTATTTAATGACGTCAGAAAATCTCAATCTGAGAAAATAAGTCAAAAGTATAATGTGTTCCGACATTATCAAGTCAGTTAAAGAATTTCTAGAAACAAAAAAGATATTAGAATTAAAAGTTTTTCATTTTTCGAATCAATATGTGTTGAGTTTTCAACAAAAAATAAAAGACAGAAAATGTTATACGAATCGTGTAGCGGAAACAAAACACCCACGCAAAGATAATATCTGAACTAGTAGCCTCTGACTAGGTGCACACTGAACTAATCAATTTTCAAGATTGCCATAGGCAAGGCCAAGTATCTCACGGCGCACAAACTTAACACAGTAACCAGCTCTACTTGTCGCCGATCATTTATCGGAGACTATCAACGTTGAACCCAAGCGTGTCGGTTGGGTCGTCGACACACCAAGAGTGACTCTCATTAAATTTATCAATACTCTCTACAATTAATTACTATATAATTAATCTGTTAATTAATACAAAAGATAATATATAACAAGCGTTTGAGGTAACTGGAAAGAATAGAGATAAAAAGTGAAATTCTAGTCAGCTGATTTTGATTCGCGATAAGAAAGTAAAACTAAATGCTTAATGACAAATTCTATAAAAAATTAATAATAATATTTTTGAATGATTGATGAAAATACATATATTAAGAGACAACGAGAGGAGAAACCGATTTCATCTACGACTGACAATGCGAGATAATGTGAGGCAGTTGTCCTGTGTAGTTATCCCAGCATAGCTCGAACCATTAGCAAGGACGCGATTAATCGTGCCTGACGAAGTCAATGTGCAACAACGGACTTCAGCAGATAACGATCTCTCATATCGCATGCTCTCGCGGAAGCAGATATAAATAACGGTACGACAATATTAAATTGACTGTAAACGAGAATAACAAAACTTGTAATAAAGAGCTGGGATTAATACATTCACAACGTGAAAGTTTTTATATAAATTTATACAATGAGTTTTTGAAAATGTGTTATTTTTGAGAGCTTTCAAGTTTATATAAAAATTGAAAATTAAATAATATCCCTCTCATTAAAATCAAACGGATCAAAGGATTGACAAAAGCAGGAAGTAGTCATTTCTACGCCGCTCGATCTCATATACATGTATTTCTTTCCATCGTATATATATACGTACCGGATACAAGTACTCGCGCGTGATAAATGGGAAGTGTATGAAAAGCGGTGCTGAAAATACAGATAGGGATATACATCAGCGCCGTTCGGGAGGTAGATAATGATATCTTAGTCTTTTTCCAATTCTCTGAGGTAGCTAAGAGAGGAGACCGAGGATCTTGAGTGATCCAGCGTGATCGATCGATCGATTTCGCTGTCCACATCAACGTCCATCGAACGAGCGGGAGTGCGTGTCATGGGTCGTTTTGAGATCCGATTTCTGCTTGCGAATTAATAATAACTGCTAGCCGGACTGTCCCAAGCGGGATTATAGCCTCCGTTGTTCCAGGACGGATCGTAGGCGCCGGCGGCGACTGGAGCTGGACCGGCCGGCACGCGTTGCGCTTCCGCATTGTAAAGAGAGAAATGTACGGCCTTGGCTTGCTGGACCTCGGGTGTGTCAACTACGCGACCATCTGGACCCAATGGGGCCGGTGGTCCGCTGCATAATAAAAGGAAATTGTAATATAAAACTAAATTCAGACAATTTGGAAACAAATAAACTAACTGAATTAATTCTCTTATTAGATAAAGAATGAAATAGAAAATAATGACAGAGGATAACATGTTGAAGAATAATTGACGCTAAGTTAGAAGATAAAGCTCTGTGTAATTTGATTGAATTTAAATACAAAAATCCACGAAGACGATTTCAAAAAAATCAACTCACAATCAGAGCTAGATCGAAATGTCTGTCCGAAACGAACCTGTAATGCGGAATATAATTTCCGGGAGCATAGGGCCCATTAGGTCCGGCGTAAGCACCAGCCGGTCCTGGTCCCTTCGGCGCACGTGCGTTAGCTTCCGCTACGGCATTTAAATGAGCAACTTTTAATTGCGCGACTTCCGGCGTATCCACCACGCGACCATCTGGACCCAGTGGTGCTGGAGAAGCGTGAGGCCCATACCACTGTGGAGCCGCTAGAATAACGCTCGACATTGCGAAGAAGAGAATCTACAATATAAACTTTTAATCCTCATTATTTTGTATTAAAAAAATATTCATTTTTAATTATATATAATAAATTTCCCACAATATAAGAATATTAAAAATAATTAATATATTAATAAATATTAATAAATATTAATTAATAATAAATTATAAAATTATTAATAATATTAAATAAAACAAACGATTGATGAACATATTCATTAAACGATGAATATCAATGTTGATAAGATTAATTTTGCAGCCATTTAATATCGATATCAGGATAACAAATACAAGAAATCGATAAAAAATGTTTCGGTATATTAAAGTAATCTCCAAAAATATGCTATCGCACCTCTTTCGAGATTTCAAAGATACTCACGAGATATCCGATCATTGCGGCGAGTCCTGCTGCGTATGCACCAAAAAAATATTGCCTAGATCCTCGGCACTACTCGAACTATCGACATGTGCGTTTAGATCCGCATTATAACTGCCATCAACGTGCATGGTGCAATTTATAGGGGGTACGATGCCCCTCTACCTCTGCGCGGGGTACAACCACACCCAGAGAAATGCTCTCCTTAAGTATGACACGTGCCCTGCCCTGTAACATTTAACGTGCGTTAACAATGACGCTCGATATATGTATATGTTTGTCCCGCAACCTCGAGTCGCACATAAAAGTGCGAGCTATGCGGGCTCTATGCACGCCATAAGTTATCCGCGGATGCAAGTTGCAATCATCGGCGACTTGGGCTCTTGCCAAAATGATTACGGGGCCAAGGAGCAACGAGGTTTAATAAGAATCTTTCCAACATGATGCAAGAGTGCTTTGTTTTCTCACAGATGACAGTTAGAAATTTACTGTACCGGAAAATTTGATGCATCGCGCAGGGAAACAATTGTGTGTATGCCTTTTATACATTTTGTATAAAAAAGTTTTATAAATATATGTAATAGAGGAACAATTTTTACATATCATATAATTATATGCAACATAATGATATAAATATTCTTATTATTATATATTTTAATTCTTATTGTTTAAAAATTTAATATCTTTTCTCTCTAAATTTTTAATCTTTGAAAATTAAAAGATACGATGCATAGTTTTTATTATTATAAATATTGAATATAATTAACGTAATAAATTTCTCAGTAATTGTACTGATTAATAATCATATGATTAAGAAAAATAAATGATCTATATTTCACAAGATTAAGTAAAGAAATCTATTGATTTATTTTATATAAAACAATATCTTTTACGACTCTAACAATAAGTAATTTATGATTATGATATCATGTTACTTTTTTGAAGCGCTATCGCGAGTCATATAACGCAATTAACGGAATTATTTATCCACGCGTGTCGAATCAATCACAATAGTGTGTCACGAGGTGGCAATAACAATAGTTGTTCAGATACTAGAATGGATGCAGTTTCGCAATTGACCACCTCGTTCATCGATCGAACCCTATTCGTACGGCTGATCTGAAAGGAATTGCGCATTTGTCACCAACGCAATCTCCGAGAGTGTTTAGGCGTTTAGTCGTGCCTGACAGAGTGACTAGTCACGTGTCGATCACTCGCGATTGACAACTGAACTCGTGTACCTCTATCGCGACTGAGATCTTAGCACATCGCCAGCATTCTTTGCTGCAAAACTGGACAACAACTGCGAAAGAAACTCTTTACGTTATCTGCGAAATAAAATATTCGCGGTCTCTGTATAAATTATTCAAGGAACGAAAATGACAAAAAGAGAAGGGATATAATTAATCAACTTTTTTTACACATTCCGCTACATTAATAAAGTCATCTATCACGATATCCTTGAGATTTACCTGTATAATGTAAAGGAGAAACTTCCGTATCGTTTCATGTCATATATTATACTTTATTTGCAATTGTAATATGATTACATTTATAGTTCGTATACGCACACGTGACGTTTTTACATTCATCGTAGAGATACGCTCGAAGCCACTACTCTCCTTTATACTATGAATACAAATAAGCTCTACTCTCTTAAACTAAATCAGTGAAAATGTCACTGATTAAAGTTTTCACCGAAGATCGATGAGTATTTCACTGATCTTTAGTGAAAACACTCACACTTTGCTCCTCCGTCTTTCATTGAATATGGCAGTAAGATTTCACTGAAAAATCATCTCCTCACCAACTAATTTTTCTCAGTGAGATTTCACCATTTGCTATACTTTATTTATAATTGAAACCATTGCTTATCAGTGATAACGCACTGATTCTATTTAAGAGAGATAATACACGGATTCCATTTACATATCTCTATTCCGTAATATTTTCATCAACGGAGAATTCACCAGGTAACATGCGTATAAGGATTGAGATGTGACAGACGAGTGATCTTGGATATCTCCGCGGCATGGGCGGCCAAATGCGCGGCTTTGGCATGGGCGACTTCCGGTGTATCCACGACTTGCCCGTCATGGTCAAGCGGGGCCGGCGGTCCGTGATACCCGGCACCGATGTAATTGTCAACGTAACTTCCGTCCGCGGGATATCCGCCGTGATGCGTCGCTCTGGCTGCCTCAGCTGCGTATGCCGCCAGATGCGCTTGCTTGGCGTGCGCCACTTCCGGTGTGTCGACCACTCGACCGTCGGGGGCCAGTGGGGCCGGGGGACCGTGATAATGTCCGACTTGCGCCCCGTATGCCTGATAAGGCGTATACGAGGGCAAGGCAAGCGCCGACAATGAAAGGCACGATAAGATGATCTGGACGGACAGAGATTGTAGAGAGACTTAATTACACAAGTTTGCTGATATCAAATAGTAATGATAATGAACAGATGATAAATAAAATGATAAAAAATACCGACGAAGGATCTAAATCGTTGCATGCTTGCGAGTTTTATAAAGCAGGGAAAAATAGAAATTTTTACGCAGTGCAATTTTTAATATTTAATAAGTGCAAGAAGATTCTGTTGAAGGATCACTTAGATATGCAAATTAGATATGCGAGAAACTGTTCAATGATATGATAATTTCAAACAGAATTTTTTATCTAGATTTTATTGTTCTTTGAAAAAGAGCCCACTTTTTGTAGATTAAATAGAAAATTATTAGAAACTTGTAATATGCGAGAGATGAGGATAGAGTATCTGTGTACTCACGAAGGACTTCATGCTTGTGCGCATCTATCCGAGATGAGGCGAATCTCTGTCCATTCGATCGATCTATGTAGACCTTATATAGCCAGCGCGAATACTACAGACTATCCCTATCTCTACGTCAGTATTAAATAGCGTAAATGAAACGTAGACGCAGGCCTTGCTTGATTTTCATAATAGGAACGCGAGGGGGGAGGCTGGTTTTTCTATTCGATTCTGAGAAACGAGATAGAGATACATCGAAGGGGCTATCTTGACTGAACTAGAAAAGAAGTTGAAATATTGTAGAGTGTAGCAAGAAAGAGAATTAGAGAAGGAAAGAAAGGGAAAGAAAGAGAAAGAGAGTGTAAGTGAAAAAAGAGAGAAAGAGAGGTAGGCTGGAATGCCAGTAAGAGCGAAATTATGATTGCGTCAACGAAAACGCGAGCAACGAGCGATGTTGTACAATTGGTTCGACAAAAAGTATCAAAGGCATAGAAACACTTTGATCGAATATTCGTCGATTTTGATAATCGATGAATGCTCTGAAGAAAGAAACAAGATTGAAATCGATATAAATCAAGAGAAATATTATGAGACAAATGTTTATTACAATATCTAATAAATAGATAGATTGCATCTGTCTAGTAAAGTTGTATATTACTAGACAAATAATATTTTCATATCACCTTTAATATTTATTTATTTTCTTTTAATTTAATACTGCCTATAATTCTGTTGAAGAAAATATCTTGATATATCTCCAGAATTAAAATTGCTATCAACATGAATGTTTTTTACCATAATTAAATAATGAAAATTGTATGACAAAAATCGTAAGTTTCTTTCCACTAATAACCATAACAATGATCTGCGGTTATTATATCGAATTGAAGGCTATTGAAAATTCCATCACGTAGATACTGCGTCTAATTACTTAATGAGCAATTGCGCGATTTACTTCGAAAACAACACCATAAAGAGTAATTAAATATATCTAGTCTGATTCCTTCGTTGCAGGATCTAGTAAATGATCAACGATTAGACGGATGTGTAAGATGTGTAAATATTTGTTACATTATATCGAGAAATTGTAACGCTGCGAGACAGTTTCGCGTCGCTGATGCGATGCAGAAATATCGAGAAATGTGCATCTTGCAAAAACCAAACTATCACCTTGTACAAATGTTAGTTGAACGGTATTCGTATTAGAAGGAGGGAGTGATGATGTTAGGTAAGATTAAATCGTCGATTGTATATAAACCGAGCATTTCACGCTCGATATTTATAAAGTGACATTCCATCTAAGATTGAACACAACTAGAAATGGAGTCCTTGGTAAGTAATCTTCTTGTGCTACAACAATTTCTAGCAGAATTTGTCAAAAAAAATCATCAGTTACATATTATTATATCATCATCCGTTATCCCATTAAATAAATTTTAAAATTTTAAAATTACAATAAAGTTTATGAAAAACGAGCTATGAGAAAATAGCTAAAAGACTCTTCCCAAAAATCTGCAGAGATTAACTTTGCTAAAATATTATTAATAATTGATATCAATTACATTCATAGATTATCTTGATAGCCGTCGTTGCCATAACTTCGGCTACACCGACGTATTATCAATATCATGGACCACCCGCGCCTATAGGTCACGATGGCAGAGTTACCGATACACCGGAAGTAGCCCATGCCAAAGCGGCGCATCTCGCCGCCGTGGCGGAAGCTGCCGCGAAAGTTCCGTACGGTCTGGCTTCCTACGCGAAAAATCCGGATTATTACGGATATTCGAAACCGGTATCGGTCAGTCATCAGATGTATCATAGCGGACACGGATATCACGGACCACCCGCTCCGTTAGATCACGAAGTAAGATTCTATCATACACGTCCAATCGACACTTCTTTAAAATTAAAGAATTGCACTAATAGATTAAAATCGATATAAAAATGAAGAAAAATATTGAGATAAGCGTTCATTACAATGCCTAGTCGAAAATGTGCGTATGTATAAATCATGTATTAAATTTAGATAAATTTCCATGTCTTCAAAAAAAAAAATTACTAAATTATACTACTAATTACGCGAGATATTTATCTTTATTAAATTAATTTTACTTTGCGTTTTCTGGGCAATGAAATTTATAGTAATTACACTCAAAAAAGTGGTTTTGCAACTACAGCAAAAATTTTCTGGGTGCGCAAAATTAACTGAGGTACATAAATAATTAGCAAATACTGTGATATCGCATAATCACTACCATTTCTTTATCATTCTTTTCATCTTCAGGGTCGCGTGGTAGACACGCCGGAAGTGGCCCGAGCGAAAGCCGCACACTTGGCGGCTTACAATCACATAGCTTCCTCGGCACCTGTCGGCGAGAATCATCCCCAGAGTTATGATCATCATTATTATGGCGCTTCATAAATTCCCTTGTCTCACGACAGCAGGATGATCAACACCCCCAAAATAGAGCACACTAGACACACTCATCTTGCCGCTTGCCGCCTATGCTAATGCACTTCACGGTTGCTGACGACGCTTACTGATTTTATTAATCAAGGAAACACGGCGCTGTAACTGTTAATTATTTTGCATTGCATTGATGATATATAAATATATGATACGCTCCGATAACATTTAATGTAAATATAATACTGGTATGTTTCGTGAAGAACGCGTTTCTCAATTTTATTATGTAGTTCGTTATATGGTGTAATCTCTCTTCAAGTTTCGCGATGCATCATAAATCATTTCGTATTTCGCTTCGATCGTAACTTTTAGACTGAACTACAAGACTCATGATTACTATTATCTAAGATATATTTTAGATCATAAGAAGTATAAAGCATCTTTTTATCTGATTTCTCTCTATTATTTCATTATGGCATTACTAACACACACTATAGATAGATTAAATATTTCTTAAATTAACAATAATATATATGTGACACAATTAAATCTTAATTGATATTACGGTAATACTGTTCATTTGCCTGTGAATGTTATTTTTAGCTGTAAAAGATAATTTACGCTATAATATGATTTACATCGTAAAAATATATTCAACATACGCCTGCGGCCTCGGACATCGTCATCGTCTTTTTGCGCTCACGAATTAATCCGAGGAATGATTGATCCGATCACTTAACTACATCTCAAACTTCCGAATATGTCGCAGCCAAATTCAATTCAAGGTTCACAACATTTCATGTTTCTTTCAAACAAATGATTCCGTGATTAAGCTCTATATATTAAAACGTTACTTACAATTGTAATAAGTTTTTTTTAATCTACAAAAAAATACAGATTGTGTGTGCAAATATTTTGACAAATGCCAAATGGTTGTTGCACTGCAGTCAATTTTATACATTAAACCTCTGATATACAATATCTATTTTATTTTAATTATGTTTTATTTATGTTTAATTTTAAATATGGTATCAAAAATTCTTTCTTTTACTTGTTCATCAATTTTGAATAGATTTTCTTACAATGAAGCAATCTTCCATATAGGTGAATCTCAGCATCTTATCTAATTTGTACTTGTAATTATCTTAACATGCGAAGAATTCGCTATTCGCCTAACGACATATAATCATTCGATCTTCCTAATCGGCATTTATGGATGGCCGCGAGATCGATACTTCTCGGCCCACGGGTTACGTATACTCGAAAGAATATGCCAAGTTAGCCAACTAATTGTAAATGTCGCTTAATGGGCATTTATAAGATACTCGCCTCGATTGTGCCTCGTGCACTTATACTACTAATAGACAATAGGGTCATCGGGCGTGCCGAGATTATCTCGAATTCCAAGGAAAAGGGCTTTTGTTCCCCTAAGTCGTTGCGTGATCTATCCGTTATTAAAACGCCCACCCAAGTATAGGAAAAATTCCGCATCTATATTTGAGACGATAAAAATGAGTGAAAATTATTCTCTTTTTTTTACACATAGAGATTGTTAAGATATTTTAAATATAATGAGGTCACACATATGACCTGTTGCGAAATTATACGTGTATAATGTGTATTATATATCTATTAGATATCTATCTTCTATCTATATATATCAGTAAATTAGCGATTTTTCGAAATATCTTGTTTTCTTGAAAAACAGCCTTTTTACAATTTTTTATCAATTATTTAAAAGTTCAAAATTTCAGTTATCAACCGATTATGAACTCACTCCATTTATGTATATGTAAATTATAACGAATCATAACGATGCATTAAGTGCAAATGCATTTTAACTCGAGCATTGCTCAACGATTTTATGTTGGCGCAAAACATATACTGATACAACGCACTACTTGCAGAAGTGTTATAATTTATTATGTTCGTTCCATTAATAAAAAATAAAATAAAAATTAATTTCTTAATATTAACAAGACATAACTCTATAAGCTTTAAGCTCTCCACACTAAAAAAGCTCCCTTCTAGATAAAGTTTTCAAAAAATAATTAATATATTTGAAAAATTTATATATATATATATATTTATTTATTTTCACAAAAAGGACTATCATTTTTTAGTAAAATGGTATTCTCTTTTCCAATGTCTTTCGAAATTATCTTTCATATATATATTTACGCGCTATTAAGCGATTCAAATAATATGCATGAGACTCGCATAAAGCGAGTTTCATCAGGAAGTGAGACCTTGGAAGTGAGATCCGTGAGGAATTTCCGACAGCGAGAAAAAGACGCGATCGCGCATCTGATACATATCGGCTACGTCAAACAGCAATCTGTACCGTCTGTTCCGATCATCCAAGAAAAATCTTTCGATCTCGAGGACGCGTGACCGGCCTTCATTCTTACCGGATAGACGCTCTCTTTTTCTACGTCGCACTTTATATATTTTGATCACGCTTCGTCTCCCTTCCACTTTTCGGCAGTTTCGCTTTGATATCGGCAAGGACGGCCGTTGATCGATTTCTCAGTATATCGGTAATTTATGGTAACATGAACAGGAGGAACCCTCCTCTGCCAAATACGCAGTACGCAACCTTGCCACTTTTTTTTATAAAAATATTTAAATTTTTGCACGTTAAGATAAGAATCTATCCATGAAGAATTATTTGATACTATTACTAGTATTATCGTAATTATATCATAAAGCATAAATAGATGCATTAAATTTTGCAGCAAAAAATTTAATGCAATCTAGATGAATTTTTTTACCCTACCTAAAATAGAAATCTTCCAATATGTATTTCATGGGTGCGGTACAGAATTAAATAATATTAATTACATCTTAATTAAAATGACACGCGCAATTCAAGACGGGAAAATATATATTGTCATGCCATTGAATTATTATTATATTACACAAAATTATTGTCACAATATACTTACACGAAAATAACGTGCTAATCAGTAAATCTCATTAGCGCGCTGCATAAATATGCATGTATATATGTACTAAAAAAATACCTATTTTTACATTTGTTATAGTTACAGATTCTCCGCAAGAACAGCCATTAATTATCATTTTCGCGATAATAAAGAAAAATTTACGAGTCGAATTATCTTTCACACGCAATCCCAACAGCAAAAGCTGATCGACTTTTTGTTCCGCTGAGCCGTATTTCCTGGTAGGGTACATCGAGCCCTTGTATCAGTCAGTGGTCGTTCTTGACGATGATGAACGTGAGAGACTCTGGGCCAAAGAAGCAGCCGACAGTGCAAAACTGACCTCGACGATGCATTTGCAGATGTGACGAGAACATCCCTCTCCTCTCCCCAAGCAGATTCAGGCGGGTACAGTGGCAGCATCTCATTAACGTAATGTCAATGTCAGCACTTTGAGATGTAATGTTTGCTGCAGGGCGTGGTCCCCTCCTACGGGTTGACGACTCCCTACCAGTATTCACATATATAAAAGGAGATCCGAGTCTCCACATGGTACGACATAGCAATCGCATACCTTAGGGCGAGTACTGGTAATTCAGCAGCGCACTGATAAGGCATGAAGGTTCTCGTAAGTACTATCTATATCTGCTGACGGCAGATTCGGCAAAGAGCCCCTTAAAACTAGCATCTTACACGTAAAAATTTAATTTAATTTAATTTAATCATAATGATAATAATATTTGTCTATTAGCTTAATTAATCAGTATTCTTCTCCATCGACTATTGACTTTTCTATATTTTTCGAATTATAATTCAGCAGATTTTTCAAAAAAAGATTATGCATAGAAATTATCTTCATTTTGCAGATTGTTCTCTCCGCGCTCTGCGCCATCGCGGTCGCAAACCCGATTTATCTAGCTTATCACACCGGCGTGCCGCTCGGGCCTGACGGTAAAATCCTAGACACTCCGGAGGTGGCACAGGCAAAGGCGGCGCATCTCGCTACTCAGGCTTACGAGGCCGTCAGGAACACGCTCGGCTATGCACCCGCCCTGGCCATTTATGCACCTGCAATTACGTACGGCGCACCCATCGGCGCGGACGGTCGGGTGATAGACACACCTGAGGTGGCTCAGGCCAAGGCTGCCCATCTCGCCGCTCACGCCCAAGTACGAGACATTCGCGTTTAAAGACGATTGCACAAGCGATTTAAATTATACTATATTGGCAAATTGCGCAGAAACGACTTGTGTGTCGCGTGTTTAGATACGAACTATGAAATTGCGAGCTGATATATTTATGTCATTGTTTCCTAATTTCTTTTCATTTTTATTCACGCAGGAGGCTGTCAAAACGGTCGGACTTGCTCCATACGGAGCTTTGGCATACGCCGTTTCGCCTGTGTTATACGGTTACGCTCCACTTGGATCCGACGGCAGAGTGATAGACACCCCCGAAGTGGCGCAAGCTAAGGCTGTACACTTTGCCGCTCACGCTCAGGAAACTGCCAGAAACGCTGCTCAACAAGTGTAATTATTAAAAACTTCGGCCACACCGCGCATATATATCGATCAAATCTGTGTCTCTTGATCTCCTAACCAGAGATATTCGTACCATGTTCTCCATGGATCTGAGGAATCTTTGACAATAAACGAGCCATCTTTAAGTCACATTATGCGATTTATATTATTGTTCCTTATTCAATCATACTCGGCGTATGACAATTTAACAGATAAAACTTTGTTTCCTATAGAAATGTATATAAATGTGATATTTAAAAGTTTAATTTAAACTATATATTTAAAAAAATTCACACAATAATTTAAAACGGAAAAAAGTTATAAAAAAGAAAATTACCGATCTAGATATCGTTAATTTATACATTGCGCGGCATGTCCAATTTCGAGCGCCTTTCGCGCCATGGCCAATGCGCCGTCTTTGGTTTTATGGCCGCCGATAAATCGAACGGAATGTACAAACATGGCGCCTTCGATCTCGCAGACTTCCACAAGCGCATCGTTACGTAAACCGCCCCACGCTTCCGGTAAGAAAATCCTGCATACGAAACTGCCCAGCGCTACCGGCATACATTGAACCCGATAGCTGTCGTCAGCTTCGAAAACGGCGTATTTTATCGACGGCGCAATGTTCATTTCTTTTTCTAATTGAAACAAATGCTCCTTCCACGGTACCGTTTGCGACAACAATATTATCTCGCCGCTCGAATCAACCTTTCGAAAATATTTTACATTATATTTAAATATTATAATTAGAGAAATTTATGCGATATATATTTAAAAAATTTTACTTACTTTAAATCGATCCTCCACAGCGTGTCGCACAATATCTCTCGCTGGTAGCCAAACATTTTTTGTATACTGTACAAATTCCAGAAATTCTTCCAAAACCAAAGCCATAGCTTTTTCGAATCGTTCCTCAATATTCACATCTTGGCTATTCCATTGAGGATTAAGTCTGCTCACTCGCGCGCTTAAATCAGTAACTATTCGATATCTGAAACAGATAGCAATGCAATATATCGAAAAAAAAAAATATGTTGCACACAATGTTAGAAATACTTACAATGGTTCCGCATCATACATCGGCACACCGTTATCTATAGCGTCAATTTCTTTAATTAGAGTATCATAAATTTTTTTAAAGATCTCATCAATGACTCTGTCTTCTGTTATCTCTGGAAGTGTACTCCTCAATATTTCATGACCAAAATGACAGTAGATCAAGCCTGCACTGCTTAATTTTATTGTCCAGTCATACCCTGGTTTCTTCATAACACTACTCACTGTTTCCTGAAATTCCCTGATACAAGAAAGCAAAAGATATTATAATATATCGAAAGTAACAGAACAGTGTTTCATAATGTATATATTATTATACCTCATATGATGATCGTATCGGTGCCTGGAGGGATCATATTCTCCACCAACATCCACTACGATATCACAGGAGTCTAAGACACTCAGAGTTCGAGATCTAAAAATATAATGCGATACCCATGGATTCTGTAACCCAATATAATCCTACTCATTTTGTTTCCATTATATTTTAATTATAAAACTTTCTCTTTTAATTCTGTTAGCACAATTTTCATTTCCAAGAGTCTTAAATAATTACCTCACAATAGAAGCATCCTTGTACTGCGGTAACAACTTTAAGAGAGCACAGGCGAGCACCTCGTCGCAGTGAAAAGTGCCATCGTGCGTGCCGATTTTTACAGCCGATTTTTCCAACATCGTTCTGAGCGTAAAATCAAATGCACACGTTTTCCTCCACTGGAGAAGATTAGGTAATCTACTGGAACGCGTGTTTCTTAATAGTTGACTGAAAACTCCAATCATTATACTAAATTACGTTCTGATGTTATACAGCGGACAATATATTCCATCGATTTATTGCCATTGATTCTCACCAAATACTGATGGAGCAAAACGGGCAGTAAGCAATAATCCTTTTGAATTGGGCTTGAATGTGCTTTGAACAACTTCGAAAAACGTGACAGAGGAGAATGTTCGCGGTTCGCAAATAAATTAAATTTCCTAGGCGTCACTTTGTAAGTTTGACATTTTCCCCAAATATTGCCATCTATATTCACTTCACAGGCTACGAGAATTACTTAGCCAAATCTACTTATCGACACTGTTCAATGAAAATAAAACGATTCTGCTCAATCAACGTCAAAAACGTCGAATATTGTCTCTCATGATATACCGAAATAGTGCGGTGATATATGCTGATTAAATTGTCTGAACGCTAGTTTTAAAAATGCCGAAACGTCCTTGTCCCTTCGAAGCGGATTTGCTACCGCAGGTGAAAGTGCACGTGGGACAAAAACAGATGAACAACGGCGTGTTGAGAGATGAACGGATGAAAGATGTTTACGGTAAGATCATGTTTGTTTTGTAATGTATGTTCTCTTCAAATTTCAATTCTGTACGCATCTTTACATTTTTTTCTTTATATTAAGAAATCACGCTATTTACAACTTTGATAATAATGCATCTTGTTGCGTCACTTTAATATTTTGTCCCTATTCAATTTTCTAGACAAGACTCTGAATCTGCTCAAGACAGGTGCAAAGACACTCTCGTATAAATTGAATGCATCTGCGCAAATGGATTCTATAGATCTACCTCCACTGCGACAACTGTCACCTTGCAAACTAAAATCTACATCTAATCTAAAACAGATGCTATTGACAGACAAATTGCAATTGAAAGTTAGCAATAAGATTATGAATGTGAGTTGTATATATGACTGCTATATTACTTGACCTGGCTTGCATGATTCTGCAACATTCGTTGTCTTGCAGGATATCCGGATGGATCTTTGCGGATGTTGCCGGCTGATAGATCAATCTACAATAAGCAAATGCTATTACTGTGACCAGATACTATGTTCTTCTTGTCTGTTTGCATGCACTGGCTGTTCAGAAACATTCTGTCAGAATTGCTCTTTATCTATGTAAGTTAAAAGCCATCATATACACTGTTGTCAGAATTTCAACTATGCATGATTTGTAATTGTGAATTGGTTTCATTTCAGATATAATTCCGAAGAGCAAATCATGTGCCTTAACTGCTATCGATAGCTGTCAAAAAGAAAAAGAATATTTTTTTTGAAAAAGCTCTTTTACAATATCTGATATTTTTATAATTTTAATGTTTTCTTATTATGATATATATTGTGTATAGGTGTATAAATTATTTATTTGAATCATATGCTGTTAATAGTAACTGAGATAATATAGAGAATTTTATAATTATTACAACATTTTTGCGCGAATAGTATTAAGATATTATAAAATGTTCCACACACACACATGAATATTGTTTTATATTTTAATAGTTAACTATAAAATATTTTCTGTGTGTATGCATATGTATTATATGAAAATATTAACAAAGATGTAAAGTTAAAACATTAAGCATATTTGGAAAAAACGTATTTCTATAATTGATTAATCTTTATTTCTAATATTAGAATTATTATATATGATAAAAAACTTATTACAGAAAAAAAATATATGTTTTTAATAATATTGCCATTTTAATTTAATATAACGTGCATAAAATCAGAAAAAAAAAGTAAAGCCTAATTCTTTTATATATTGTTTTTTTAAACTAAAATGATAAAACAATAAAATCAAGGATACATCCAAGTTGAAGAATTTATTTAAATTGAAAAAAGCGCGTTTTTATTATCCAATGAAAGCTGCGATCAGGAAGACGCTAGAAATGCTTCGAAGCGTTTGATTGACCAATCAGGACAAAAAGAGTAAAGATTTATTTATTCTGATTGGTTAATGCAATGCTTCGAAGCATTTCTAGCGTCTTCCCGACCACAGCCGAAATGTAGATCATTCTTAGCGATTCTATTGGACAGCATTTAGCGCGCTATTGTCGACAAAGGAAGACAAAAATTTCAAATTTCTTCAATAATAAAGATATCGTGGTTCGGTCGCATCAAGGGCATTCCGATTCTTGGTTAACATTCTTGCGATATATTCAACAAAGGTCGCGGAAAACATTTTGTTAGAAGGCTTCCTCTTGAATCACACTCGTAAAATATATCGAGACGTTTCAACAAAATTTCCTTTAGCTATGGAAAATCAAGGTATGCATTTATATCAGAAAATAAGCACGAGGTCACGTTTAAAGTCAATAAATCGTACAATTAAACAATATCCTTAGTTCGCTTATGACTTCTATTGTCCTGGAATGATAAAAGTGTTAATCGCAAAGTTTTAATCTCAAATTAAATAAATTGAATGACTATTAGTAGAATGCAATAAAAGTCTCTTAAAACTTTTTATTTAGATAATCTATTTTTTTGCGATTTATTTGTGACATCCTGCTGATTTTATTGTTAATAAATGTGAGATATTTCTTCTTTTTACTTTAGACTTGATAACCACTGATGAAACTACAAAGAAGGAACTGGAAACAATCAAATACGTTTCAATAATGCAACCTGATAATGCCAATGGAGATAATGTGTATTTACAAAATACATCAAATTCCACAAACTCAGAGAATGAGGCTATTCAAAATTGGGAAGATAAAAATTATGAAGACAAATATCCTGTTGGAAATGAAGCATATAAACAAGATGAAGTTACAGCAGACAAAATAGTGATAGATAAGATAAACACAGAAGTAATCAAGAAAAGAATCAGAAGAAGTAATCGTTTGTTAATAAATGATAAAAAAGAAAATTTGAAGACGGCTATTTGTGGTAAGGTATTAAAGCAGAAGAGAACGACAAGGAAATCAAATAAAACAGCACAGAACACGATATCAAATGAGATGTTAACAATGTTATATAAGAAGTTGGAATCTGAAAAATACGAAAAATCAATGTTACCATCATTTGGAAGCATTAGACCTAATAATACTAATAACACATTGAACATTCCATATGGAATAGCAAAACAGGAGGAATCACATTACAATTACAGTTCAAATAATAGAAATATGTTGCAGTATCTAGATTACAATAATTTGAGACATGAGAATTTGAAACAGCCAATCTTGATCAATTCTAACCCATGGCCCGTTGTACCAAAAAGTGACCAGAATTTCATATTGAACAATATTACTAATACGCAAAATCAAGTAGGACAAACTGGTTTCATTAATAATAAACAATATCATAATGCATACACTGCTGCTGATTACAACTCAAAACAAAATGAAAATCCATACTTTCATTCTTCAATTAAATCTACAGATTCCCGTCAATTATTTGGTATTGAAAACAAAGTTTTTCGTTGTTCGTGTAACGCCTGTACAAGTAACATGTGGAACAACATGCATACTGGCGTTGAAGCTTTTCCGAAAAAGGAAAATGCAACAGTTCAACAAATACCTAATAACAGTATTTTAAGTTATATTCCAACAACTGTTACTGCTAATGATACCTGGAACACTGCAGTAGGATCGTTTAATTACTTGCCTAATTATCAACCATTACAAGCAGATTACAACTTTAAAAGGTTATTTTATAGTGGTTTCAATACAATGAACAATGTGGACAATAGTGGATACAATGTGATGGCAAGAAGAAATATAATGTCTCCGTTGAATAATTGGAACCCTCAGATAAATCACTTAACGATTCCATATAATAGCAATACAAACGTTACTCTGGATGCGTCTGTCCCATCTGAACCATTACCGTCGTCTTCTCTTTATACAGGCAATAGTAGCACACAATTTAGTAACTATTATAACAAAGATCTGGTGAAAGTGGATATGTCTCAATATAAGGAAAGAGATAATTTTAATCCATCCACAATACCTAGCTTTGAAAACTCTTTACCTACTACTAATGCACATAGATTAGATTCTGAATCAACACATACTTCATCACAAAACAGTACATCAACCAATGATAGTGGTATAATATATGATATTACAAATTTTGTTCCTGAAACGAATACACCCAATGGATCTCAAGAATCTCCATCTTATGTATATGCTAAGGAGATGGACAAAAATTGGTCATCAAACTTATCTAATATCTAAAAAAATATTTTTTAATATTATTTGCAGATTAGCTTTTTATAAGTTCTTTTTTGTTAAACGAAATATTTTGATATTTGATTGATGTTCGATGTTTTGATATATGTTTTTATTTTTTATTGTGAAATGATTATATTAATATATACACAATAATATGTGTTAAAAAGAGGTTTTGTTTATAATATATATACAATGCAATTTGTATTTCTTAGATATTTGGCATACTATGATACATGTATTAAATATTTAAAAAAAAAGTATAAATAATACGTAATATAAAAATTTCTCTGAAACTACGTTTAAATATGTAACATCATATCACGCGCGTTTTTTTTTTTTTTTTATTTAATGCAGACATTGTAATTGTAGTCTCGCATTTTTTTACATTTTAAATATCATTTACATTTTTAGTTTGATTTATGAAACGGTCCTAGAATAAAAAAGAACTGATGTATAATTTAAAACTGTAGTTTGATTTATGAAACGCTCCTAGAATAAAAAAGAACTGATGTATAATTTAAAACTAAATATACAGGCAGATTATAATACACAATATATCTATATATTATACTTGTTTTAATGTATATAATTTTCCTTTCCTACTATTTGAATTAAGTACACCTGTATGCGGTATGTATCGAAAAGTACTGGTATAAAACTTGTATCTGTTAATTATAATAAAAAAAGTACTATTATAAGAATTCCATAATTAAATCGACATACATTCTTTTTTACACTTAATATACAAAGTCTATTTAAAAATGTTTGGTCAATCTATATATGAACTCACAAAGCAACAAAGTTTCGTACTAGTTAATGGTATCATTTCCGATGAATTTTAATTTAAAATATGTTAAATATGTGGCAGATAAAAATTATAAATATCAATATTAAAATTATTAGTTGACTATTTATACAGTTAACTTCGTTAATTGTAAAAGACATGAAATTAAAAATATAGATACTGTTATATTAATTTACTATAAAATATAAGTCAATGGAAGAAATATGCTTGTCATATAGCCTTGCAAGAGGCTCATACAGGAGTTATATCCATAGGGTCTTTCGCGTTTTTACGATAATGCGAGAAATTCACAGCCAAATCAATCTCGTCTTCCTCACCAAGAAGGTGGCCCTCTGCATCGACTTTCGACTTTCCAAATATTCTGTAAATAGATTTTACGATGCAAAACAGAGTTTGATAACAATTATTATGAACAACCATTATATTAGTTAATTGTTTCCTCCAGTATTAGTTTCCTTATTAGTTGATTAATGGTGCATCACAGAAATATTTTACAATAAATTAGTAATTATAGATCTTTCTTGTCACTGAAATATTATTTATCACCTTCTAAGTAGCTGTCAGTAGGTATGTTAGTATATGATATACATATATGTTTTATAAATATTTCACATTTCAATAAATCATTTATTTATTATCTGTGCCAATGGAAATATAACGAGATTAAACTTGAAATGTATAAAAGTAAAATATTTCACATAAAAATATAATTATATTCTAATAAGCATAGACAAAAAGCAACCTATTATTATACAAATATTAATAATAAATAATTAGGGTTAATTAGAAGCAATATATCTATCTGGAAATGCACATGAGTATTTATTCATAAAGTATCTGTACAATAAAGTAACGAATTCATAATACATTATATCCAACAATTTACCAAATACACACAACAATCTATACATTTTATTCATTATTTACAAAATGTTATATGTAACAAAAATATATACATATATATACCTTTTAGATGATTAATATTTCTCTTGAATGACACAAACTTTTAATCTCAGTCTTGTATTCTGTTGCAAGTCTAATATTTTCATAGAATAAGCGAAATTTTTGCGAACAAAAATAAATCGTTATTACAATCAACAATAATAGAAATATTTTTTTAAAGCGATAATATAATTTAATATATGATTACAATTTATAGTTATTTATTAATCTATGAAAATTGGAAAGAGAATCGTACCAACCTTATTATCAAATGCGAATGATGACATATGAAAAGAACATTTATTTCAACATATTTGTTTCTCAAGAAAAATATTCACATTATTTCTGATGTTATAATTCAATACAGGTAAGGAAGAGATCATACATACACACACACACACGAAAACTTTTAAAACTTTTAAAAACGCATTATCAATATATAAATATCGAAAATAGATAAAGTAGAAGAAAAAGAATCAATAAGCTTATCAAATGAATGTAATTAAATCATAAATTACAAATGATATTCCAAGCATATAATTATTGGTTAGTTACATTTGATTTAATTTCCCAGTGGTATTATTCGTATTATTAAAAAATATTAATGTGTAAATGAGCAATAAGGAAGAGTGTATAATATTATCAAAAATAATTCTGGCGCTATTCAAGATAAGTATAATAAATAAATAATTAATGTTTTTTTCATGCTAGAGTCAATTAGCTGTGCATACATGCGTTAAGCAATGGAATTATTATAATTCCACGAACCGTCTGAGAGTAGCACATTCGTTTGCGCATACCTGGATAATGTGGACGTCGATCTGTTCATGACTGGTGCGACCGAATCATCCAATCCACGATGAAGTGATATCGCGTCTAGATCAATCATTCGTGCTGTGGAGTGGGCGTGTATAGCTGCTAGATATTCAGTAGTTTCCAATGTGGCTTTAGTCGGTTTCCGATAACTGCATAAAAAACCGATATGCATTGAAACATACTTAAATCAGTTAAAATAGACAACACAATCACTAAAGAATTTTATTCCAAATATTTCAAATCTACAGTCAAAGATTTGACGACTTACAGTTTCAATAGTAAAGAACTTCCCACCACGGAAACTGAACTTAAAGCCATGGCAGCGGAGGACATCCACGGTTGCAGAAAAAGGCCGACAGGACTAAATATTCCAGCGGCTATGGGAATGCCCAAAAGATTGTAGATACTGGCGAATAAGAAATTTAGTCTTATTCTGCAGACCGTTTTCCGCGATAGATCCAAGCATGCGATTACATCCAGAAGATCATTCTGCAATATAATGTGATATTTTTCCTTTCGTGCAACGCGTATTAGTAAGGCGCATTACTTTCGCTTATTATATATATATATATATGTGACTTACGCGCATCAAAACCACGTCGGCAGCTTCTACGGCAACGTCAGTTCCCGATGCGATGGCGATACCGACATCCGATTGAGCTAGAGCCGGACTGTCATTGACACCGTCCCCCACCATGGCGACTCTTAAACCCTGATCTTGTAGTCGTTGAATTTTAGCCACCTTATGAGACGGCAACACTTCCGCGAAAACTCTGCTGATGCCAACCTGTATATTCCCGAAAAGCAGATAAACATAGATCTAACCGCGGAAATAAAATTTTTTGTACGCAACGGAATCTCTCTGCTTCGTACCTGTCTGGCGATTGAAGCCGCGGTTTTCCTGTTATCACCCGTCAAAAGAATCACTTGCAATCCCATTTTCTTCAAAGTGTAGACCGCGAGATGCGCCTCAGGCTTTACGGTATCGGCGACGCTGATCATAGCAATCAGGACATTATTTACAGCGACTAAGACAGCAGTATGTCCGAGATCCTCTTCATTAACCATCCTCGTGTCGATCTCCTGTGGGATATTGATCGCATTCCGACGCATCCATTCTCGATTACCAATACAGACTTCGTACACGTCGTCGGCGATGTTCCGATCGCCTTGCGAATCGGGATTTAACAGTAATTGCAAATCTAAGTTTTGTCTCTCCCGCGTCGATTCGACAATCGGTACATTGTCGATAGGCACGTTATTGAGATTGTACGTTCCGGCCGGCGCATTGTTTGTCTGATTTACATAGTTGATGATTTTCTCGGATTTTAGAGCATCAGACAGAACAGTGCTCAGATGGGACACCTTACACTTAAGACCGCAGCCAGCGACCGCTTGAAAATTTGTGCATTGTCCAGTAGCACCCGATCCGATCGTATCTTTCACATAGCGTACAATCGCTTAAAAAAGAAAAAAATAATTATTATTGCGTAATTAAACGTAATTATACAAAAAATGTGATACTTACCCGACGCAATAGGATGTTCGCTGTTTATTTCCGCCGTGCCGACGATCATCAGCAGCTTTGCTAACGAGCAGATCTTCTCGTCCACAAACAAACCGATCTTGGTGACAATCGGCACACCGTGCGTCAACGTTCCCGTCTTGTCAAAGACAATGCATTTAACCTTATGTGCATTTTCCAACGGTTCGGCGCCCTTGATCAGAATACCATTCAACGCGCCTACCCCTGTGCCGACCATAACCGCGGTTGGCGTGGCTAAACCGAGTGCGCAAGGACAGGCAATCGCGAGCACTGCTAGGGCGCTCCGAAAGGCGTACTGAAATATGATCTCTTCGCGATTCATGCCATGTTTATTGATCTGCTCATTGTGCAATATGGGCAGCTGCTCAACGTTCATGTAGCCGATGATAATCCAGATTATCAGTGTCACTATGGAAACTACTATAACAACAGGTATGAAATAGCCGGCTATCTTGTCGGCCAGCTGTTGAATCGGCGCCTTATTCGTCTGCGCCTCCTCTACTAAGCGAACGATCTGCGCCAACGTCGTGTGCTCACCCGTATGCGTAGCGGTGATTAGCAACGGTCCATTCTGATTGATTGAGCCGCCAATCACCACCGAGCCCTTCTTCTTTGGCACCGGCATACTTTCGCCCGTAATCAGACTCTCGTCGCAGGTCGACTGACCGGATAGCACGCGGCCATCGACAGGAACTTTGGCGCCCTGAACTACTTTCAGCACGTCGTTGCGTTGTACTAGATCAATGCTTATTAAACGCTCGGATAATATTTCGTTGTTCGGACCCAGCGTGACTAATACCGCATCCGTGGCTTTCAAAGATAGCAATTTCGAAAGAGCTTCGGACGTTTTCCCCTAAAAGCAAAGCGTATTCTTGATATCTCTTCACAAAAATGATTTATTGAATCATTGTTGAAAAGGTACTTTTGCCACATGCTCGAGCCATCTTCCTAGACTGATGAAAACTAACAGCATCGGTGGGGTATCGAAGAACGTCTGTGGACTGACATTCTCTTGCATTATCATAGCAGCAGTTAGGACGGCGAAAGAATAAATATATGAGATCGTAGTGGTCATTGAGATTAAGACATCCATATTGGTTGTGCCGTGTTTCAGTGCTTTGTAGGCTTGCACATAGAAATGCCAGCCACCGAAAAACTACGCAGAAACGGGTGATCTTAAGTGCATATAGTGAAATAAGCGAGGTAAATCTTGCATGTCGTTGCGCCTACCTGTACCGGTGTGGAGAACACAAATAGTATTAGATTTTCCCAGGAGAGACCAGGTACTATGCAACACATTTCCTCGTGCGTCGTATCGCCGATGGACATGATTAACATGAAGTACGTCATCGCTATCATGCACGGAACTCCAAAGATCAATGATACTAAGAACGCCGTTCGCCATTTGCTTATTTCTTCTCTGCAACACGAAAAACAATAAATCCAAAAAATTCCTATCCCGCAGAGGGATAATTACGCGTATTGAGAGAGAATTATGCTTACTTCTGGTCTAAATAATCTCTATTTTCTTTATCTCGGTTGCTGAACAAACTAGCTGTAAAGCCTAATTTATTAATACTTTCGACGATATCCCTGATACCGGTTTTTTCCACGTTGTACTTAAACTTTCCCCGTTGCGTCGCAAGAGCGACTACTGCCGATCGTATACCGGGCAACTTTTTCACGGTCGATTCTATTTTATTTACGCACGATGCACACGTCATGCCCAAGATCTGAAATTAATTTCATCAAAAACATATAACGCTTCCATAAGCTAATATATTTTCAAGCAATCATAAATATCTGAGCAAGTGAGACAATTTAGCATCAAAATACAAACTAAAATAATAATATATTACATCATATTTTCGATATATATTAATCTATTAATGCCAATCTGAAATTATAAGTCAATTATCTTACTTTCAATTCAATCTCGCCTTCTCCAGTCCCGGATTCTTCGATTAGAGTCGTAGGAAAGCCCAATTCCGATATACTGGAAGCAATATCCACCGCTCTTATCTTGTCGGGATCGTACGTGATCTCCGCTTTAGCGGCCATTAACGCCACCAATATGTTGTTTACGCCATATAACTTTTTACAGTGTTTTTCTATCGCGGCGACACAGGAAGCACAAGTCATACCCTTTAACCAACAAACGAGTTTATCATCCGTATCACTATCACGAAGCGCTATACTATTGTATGAGAAATTTGTATAAATGAATTAAACTCGAAGAGTGAAGTATAACGTACCGTTATATGTAAGAAACACTTTGACAATTTTCCCTTGATGTCACCGGCGCCGTTCGCTTGCATCGGTTCCGCCTTTTTGTTATTATTGGTAATCGCGTACGATTTCACAGCCTTGTCGTCCACTTCCTTGACGTATGCGGTAAAACCCATGTCTTCTATGTACGCTGCTATCTGATCGGCCGTTACGTCGCCGCTATTATAAGAGACCTTGGCTTCCTTACCCTCCAGGTTAACATTGACATTCTTTATACCGGGCTTTTCGGACAGAACACCTATAAAACATTTAAACGACATCTATAGAAAATGTGGAATTTACAACATGTATGATCCGCGGATATAAAATTTAAAGATAAAAAAGACTTCACAAAGTTTCAAACAGATTTAACAACTTTTGCTTACACAGATATATATAAAAGTGTTTCTTTCCAAACAAGAACAAAGAAATTCTGTAATTGTAATCAATAAAAATGATTATATTTCTGTATATCGACTTACTGGTGATGTTCTTAACGCACGACGAACAAGTCATTCCGTCTACGTGTATGTTGCAGATTCTGCTGGCAGGTACTATGGAGATGAGGGTATTGTTGGTTTCGTTCTTCGTTACGTCATCGGATATTGGCAGACTGACGGTGAAACCCATGTCCTCGATGGCGTCCGCCAATTCTTGCGGCGTCGTCTCGCGCGTCCTGTACTCGATATAGCCGGCCATCTCCTCCAGGACTACCCTGATACTGACGACATCCGATCGCTCGCCGATCATCCCCTCGATGTTCCTTACGCAACTCTGACAGGTCATTCCCTGGATACCGATTTTAACCGTGCTGATTTCGTCCGCGGAATGCTCGCGCGGCACGCGCACCAGATGCGTCGTACCCTCGTAATCGGTGTCATCATCGCCATTCCTTCAAACATTTTTACAGACAATTCAGGCATTTGTTCGATTGCTTCCAATATTTCAATAAAAACAGAAAATGTGTTCGATCTTAATATTACTTTCACGACGCGATGTATCTCGCAATTAAAATTCGATGCAATATAATAAGCGGAAATAATAAAAATGTTAATTAATATAATAATAACTAAATTTCTTTTAATTCCACAGAAATATTTATAAAGATAAATTGCTGCCCTATGAATAAAATTTTACTGCTTTAATAAATTAATTGTGTGATGTTGTGAAAAGATTAAATGTACATCTTATCGTTAGCTTAAATTTATATTAAGAAAACCGGAGAGAGAGGGATTTTAGAGTTTATCGACTTCATATCGATAAACTATGCCTATCAAGGCAATAATAAGATATTTTGTATATTCAGATATTTTTTAGCAATATGTTTCATTTATATTTCAATAAAATGACCTCAATAGAATATCTGGAGGATCGTCTACTTATTATTGCGAAATAAATTGTTACGATGATTTCGCAGTATTTCAAACCGGGTAATGCTTTGTTTACTACAGCTATCTCTTTCGTAAATTCACGCAATACATTCAACGCGATAAGCTACACAGAGAAGTATATTAATCGTTTTATGAATAAGGAGCATCGTAAATAAAAATATTACATTCATTCGAAGATTTGACAAATGAGTTACAAATTAATGACGCGCCATTAATTAAGAGAATCATAGAATCTTAATATTCACCGCGCGACAGTACGTTATAATCAAGATATGAAAGAAACGTGTTTTGATTATGACATACTGTCGTGTGGTGAACATCAAAATTCTATGATGCTGTTAATTAATTTCAATGAACGCTTTATCACTGATTTTGACAAAAAATTTCGCTCCTTTATCAGCAATCTGCGGCTCGCAGATAACGACGATATGTCGACCACAGAAGCAGATTTTTGCGAATCTATTCATTCAACAACATTCCATATATGTTATATATGCAAATGACAGATAAGCTGAAGAGCTAATAATTAGAGCATTATAAATTATCTATTTGAAATTAAAACACGATCAAAAAGGTTATTTTGAGATATAATATATTCATATACATTTCTTTTCTTGATACCAAAAAGATTAATATATCTCTGTAGAAGATATCCCCGTTTTACTTTCCAAAGCTTGAATATACCGTTGCCTTAATATTGAAGATATAATTCAGCTAAAGATAGCTTTCATTAACTAAAATCATAGCTTTATCCGATTTTTTGCTCTTTTCTCGATTCTATAAGACAGAAAGTCATTAAAAACCATAGATATATTTCTGATTGACTAAATTTTACGAAAATAGTCTGAAAGAACGGACACTACACACAAGTCCTCCTAAAAGTATACGACATTATACTATAAGCACACCAATTGGAATTCTTCACAAATCTTACCAAATGCTATCGACGGCGCCATAAGTTTTACTAAGAAGAGGCCGTCTCTCCTCTTCTTTCATCATTTAAGAGATTGAAGTTTCTTGACCAACACTTTCGAAAACTGTTACGCGGTTCCTTACTTCGATTTAGACTCTTGAAAATTATCTATTTCTTTATCAAACAAGTGCTTAGATAAGCACGAAAATGTCTTTGTGAACAAAGTTGTATTTTTAAAAATAATGTAGGTGTTTGCTATGCCAATTATAGCTAATAAACGATAATTGCAATCGCGATTTTCCGAATAAGATATCAAAATTTGAAATTTCAATAATTTCTAAAAAATTACTCTCTGTCTCTCTCTCTCTCTCTCTCTCTCTCTCTCTCTCTGGAAAGATAATTATATCTTGGGAAATAATCGTTTCGAGAAATTTCTATTTGTGCGGTATTATCGTGAGAGATAAGCTTTTAGCTAGTTAGTAATACAAGCACCATATTATGTATTATAATATATAGAATCGATTTGGTTAACAATTGCTGAAAAAACATGAACAACAAGCATGAGTTTCCGTGATATTAAAATGTTCGAAGGATATTCTAATTCATCATTGCGTTGCGATAAAAATCGCGATATCGAGACGCGATTTTAATTTTAATCTGTTTAATTTGTTAATTTTAAATTGTTGACGACCAGGCCGGATTGCGCGACAATCGCCAAACTATTGTCCATTTATTTGGAAGAATTACGTGTAGTGAAGAAAAGAGCGTTTGAGATCTCTCCTACAATTTTTACGACGCGCCGCGTAAAAAATGCGTTTCCTCGTTGATTACGATTTCCACGATCAAGTTAGTCTCGTTTCTGCTTTCACGACGACGGTGTGGTAGACGCGACACCAAAATATACACACGATACTCTCGATGATATCACCGAACGACTGATAATTCCTCTGGTAATCGCTATCCTGCAGTCAGCTGCTCACGGTTCGCTTTTTGCCCACGGCACTTTTTTTCCCGAGGATATATAAGAGTCGAATAATCGAGCTGATACGCTATTATGCTACACTAAAATAAAGCGAAATTCTTCGGACGATTTTACATTGCAAAATGCAAAAAATACTCATCTAATGTATAAGCTCGTGAATAAATACATCTTCCTACACAGATCACACGTTTCATTTGCGAAGCACAGGAGAATCACTCAATGAAGAGCGAATACTTCAAGTTCCATGGATGTCAGAGGATGACTAGAACCGAATTAATTTTACCGCTATCGAAGGATGAAATTCCATCCAACATTTTTCTATTTTTACATCAATCTCAACGAAGTAATTTTCTCTCTTCGATATCTATTGATTATCTATATCAACGAATGTATTGTTCACATATACATATAATATATTTATATTGTATATATTATGTGTGTGTGTACATATATTATATTTTGTATATTGTTCACATATACATATATGCTTTTCGATACACACATGATGATTTAATATATATGTATTTAAAATAAGATAAAATATATAATTCTGCGGTATTACTCATAATTTTATTATCAAACAAGCCAGATTTTCTGTAATTTTAACGACGAATAAATCATTTTCAATTATGTAATATGGCAATATTTATTGCATAATAATATTCTTCTCTTAATAAGTCTTAACGATTTATATAATTTTCGTGTAATTTGTACCGTAAAATTTTCTCCGTATAGACGTGCAAATTTGTTAATCGTTTAACAATACGGCACCTTATCACGATACGATCTTAAACTAAATACAGAGTGTACGCGCGATAAATCGAGCATTATCAAAAAAATCAGTGATTATGATACACTGACGTAAAACAAAGCCAGTCGGACGATTTTATATTGCAAGACATTGCTAACGCAAAAAATTTTGATCTCTCATATACAGCTCGTATATAAATATATCTTGCGTATACAAGTCATAGAATTGTCGATCTTAATTTTAATGAGTGTGAAAGTCGTGATTCGAGTAAAAGGCCTTCACGCTTTCTGCTCGTGATGAACTTTCATCTGGCAAGCTTGACGCATATCTATGCGTTTCTACGCGTGTATTATGCACAGAATAGACAATGCAGAGTGTACAAAAGGAACTAATGATCGTTTCATTATATCGAAATATGTGCATAATATATTTGAAGATTTATAAAGACTTTCTTTAAAGATTAAAATATGAAATTAAAGAATTAACGAAATGTTAGCTTTTCGAAATCGGCTTTAAGAAATATTTTACTCTTAAAAGTAATAATACTAACCCAAGCAACCTAATGTTTTCGCGCAATCTTGAGCGGTCCATATTGTTCACCGCAGAAAAATCCGTCAGATCGTGATACACCAGCTTCACCCGATGGATCAAGGGACCCCTGAACTTGGTCATCTCGCGTCAGATTAAACAGCGCGATACGATACTTTTAATCTTGTAATACAAATTCGCGATATCGCAGATTTATTGTTACATCATGTTACTCAAGTCAAAATATATAATAAAAAAAAAATATATATATAATTACATCACTATAAAAATGAGATAGCGAACAGGAAGCTCATGCGACCACGAACCAAACGATAATTTGCTCTATTTTTTCGTAAGCCTAAAAAAATCCGACAACAAAGCTCACTTTGGATTTCTCAGATTGATTATCATTATCACTAACAACATATTCTTTCGCACACACGAATAACAGAGCACCACGCGTATATATTATAATTTCTATTAAAAAATAGAAATAAGATACATTATTATATTAAAAAATTAAATACATAACTTTCAAAGTTTCGAGATATGCGTGACACACGGCGAAATCGCAGCACGTTATATGAAAAACGGTACGTGTTTAACGAGTATAAGGCGAGAGTGAATATCCGGGGAACCAGGTATAGGCCCGACTACTTGAATCGACTACTTGAAACAAGTATAACTTGGACGAGAGAGAAAGGCGTGCTCTAGATCGCGATGCCTTCCGTAAGATTGAACGAGACTAGCGTTATAGAAAGATAGACAGAAAAAAAAAAGATTCGCTTGCTCGGATAATGCAAAGCAGTTTGATATTTTCCGATATTAATTTTTGAACCAAATTAAACATCATGCATCTACAATACTGATTTTATATATTTGATACGCAGTTAAATTCCAGAATTAAATATAGATCATTGCTTGTAATTTTGTTGTTTTTACGTTGCAATATGTAAGTAAATTATTTCTACTATCCTTACTGGGTGTAGTGACACTTCCAAGAAACGATAAATTATTTTGTAAATTGATTCGATAATTAATATGTGTAGAATGCTGTTTCTACATATATACAAGACTTGACTGAGAGCTAAATATAACGCACGAGAAATAAAGAAATAAATATCTTCATAAATATCTTATAAATGTATTTTTTTATAAATATCTTATAAATATATTTATTTCTCGTGCATTATATTTAGCTGTCAGTCAAATCTTGTAGCTACAGCGTTGCAAAGTGAAAATATCTATAATATCGTGTGTGTTTGATATATGTCTAAAATATTTTTACAAGATACATTGAGAGAATATAATTTTTAAAGATAGTTATTAATTAAGTCCTCTTAAATTGTTGCATTCGAAAATAATCATGAAACAAAAATATTTCAGTTATTTTGCATAAAGATTGTTTGAAGAATTTATTGAGATAATACATGCATCTAATTGCTTAAGATATTTGATAAGCATATAATAAATGTCTCCACAGCACACAAAACAAGATTAAAAAGATTAAATATACTTTTTTTCCTAAAAAAATACCCAAGGAATTTATCTACAAATTATTCGATTAATTTGGAATTAATTTCCTGCTGTAAATTTTATTCATTGTAAAATCTTAATTATTAATATTATGTTTAATTAATGTAATATCTGCCCGCTATGTACATATTTTAATAGCAACAACGTTACGTCGCTTCTACTATTCATGCATGCGATCTCTCTTAATGGCTATTAAAACGCGCGAATCGAAAACAGCGTTTAATTTATTGTCGCGATTGCTATTTATCTCGAGACACCGAGAATCACAATACTATGTACTCGTATTTTAATAAAGTGAGAATGACTACGAGAATTAATCCAATTTCATCGACCGTATCTCTCGGAATCTATCTCTAATCAAACTTAGATACTACCAATGATGAATCTTTAAACGGAAAATACGTTGGCTGTAAATGGCAGGAAATGATGATAGAAAACTAATGACGCTAATATGTATGATTCATATATTCGAAAGTATGTGTGGAAATATTCCTGGAGAATCTCAAATCCTCCAATAATAATGCGACTTACCCAAATGCCTCGACTAATACATTGTATTTCCATATATCCTTAGATTTTCGTGCCATTTTGCCACGTCACTCGGAAAATCTTCCTGATATTCCCCGAATTCCTCGAATATCGCGTGTTTTAATTACACCAAATTTTTTTCTCTTCTATCTACGATTGTTCTTTTTTCTATGGGTTGTCGCGTTTCTTCGAAACAAGACGCGTATAATTAAAGCATAACGAAACTGTCATGATACATCTCGCACGACTCATTACGAATTCAATCATGCATTGATGTTGCACGACTCGATGCACACGATAACACAACGCAAAAGACACACAAAGCACCTGTTAATACATCCAGATTACATTCTGCAAACGGATTTGAATACGACATCTATAAGACTGCAATTTAGATATTCGATCGGTGTCCCGGTTAAAAAACTGACACTACAGGAATGTTCTCTAATTATGTTATTAAACAGTATCATGTTCTCGTACTTGTGTGTTTAGCCTATGTATATCGTGCGCGCAATAAAAGAATTCTATTATGGTCGAACGATCAAATGGATCGTGTCAATAACGTTGCATTTTTATTCATATAATTATGCGATTTGTCTTTAATGAATTTTCTTAGAAAATTGCGCCGCAGAAATTGCGGTTTGCCAAGATGGGAGCGTTATCTTATTTCGAGAGATTACGTTGTTTGATTAAAGAAAATTACATTTAAGCTATATTTAAATAATCGTTATTACTTGTATATAATTGCAATTTAAATTAAACAATTCTTTTCACGCACGAAAACTATTGAAGTTCGCCAAAAATCGAGTACTTTGTCTAACTTTACTCGACGAGAAACTACGCGATCTGGCACATATCGAGCAAGCAAAGCATTATTTTTTAACTGATAGTAAAAGAATGCGTGAGTGGGAGTTTAAGGTAAACTTTGTTTAGCGGAATAATTTACTAAACGCGATAAAATGTAGAACAGTCAATGTTGCGATGCATGATTGCTTTGTTCTAAACGATATTAAAGTATAATTATAGAACTTTCGGTGAAGTTGAGCGTAACTGACTGACTCACTTTTGTATGCAAATGTATAATATGAATGATACATAGTTAATATAGTGGTTTATATAGCGAGAGGCAGCAACAGATAAGATAAAATCGACCGACAGAATTCTTTGGAGATCTCTTCCATGTTCCAAGGACATATCTTTTACGCGACAGTATTTTTGTTATATTCAGATATTAAAAATTAAAATCAATGCTACAGTTTCTACGCATGACTTACTGGCAACGCTTAAGATTTATCTCAAGGATTCTAAATAAATTGGAAAATTTTTTATCTTAGAGAGATATACATGTACTTTTGTCTCCTCAATTCGTTCTCTCTTCATTTTAAATTAGGACAAATATACAAAAGAGAGATAATATATTCATACAGAAATTCATACAGAAAATGTATCTTACTCACTTTTTTTTTATAAATCGGTTTTCAGTTTTGTCATCTTTAGCATCACTTCTTTCATCTGTAACAACATATCCATTATATTATCAAATAATCCTCTAAATACTGGATTTCATCAATCGTACTGTTTTTTATCATGATGCAAAAACTTCTTTCAGAGCTCTTTCCAGATAATTCAGAGAAATTAAATTAATTTACCTTATGACAAACTCAGCATCTGCACTCACCTCTATCTACGTGATTCATAATCCCCTGACATTGCTCTACCTTCGTCACGTCCATTCTCCTCTGTAACCAGACAAAGTTTGAAGATGTTAGAGCAAATTATGTCAATCAACTGTCTCTGTCTCAGCGTTCACGCATCGCATACATCGGCACAGAGACCAGTTAATCACGCACAATGCATCATCAAAGGAACAGACACACAAGAGTGTCTTTCACATCTACTTCCGAGTGTACAGCATTTAAACACATACACGTACCGTTCAGCATACGGGTCGTCCTCCTGCGATTCTTCATATGGGATTATAACCTAAAGGCGTTGCCTGCCTCAGACTCGAACTCGATCACGGATGATTTTCGGAGCGAAGGAACACTGTACACTGCACATCACTATCTCTCTCTCTCTCTCTCTCTTTCGGAAGCGCGACGAAGGGGGAGGTGTATTATCGCGCAGAAATTGATCTGCGTACGCGGAGAGCGTGCGTTGTGTTAGACGCACTCTCGATTCACGCGGCACGACACAAACGCGGAACGAGGATGAACCGAGATGCAAGTCGCGACGCGTGCAAAAAAAAATATATATACACTTTTGTCAACTCGCCGCGTGACCCACGTGATCTCGCAGTCGACTATTGAAACAAATAGCTGACTTCGCGTGACTGACCTGAAAAAAAGAACATCGAGTTTTTATTATATTATTATTGTATTTTTATTATATTATTATTATATTATTATTATATTATTATTGCCTGATATATTTGTCTTTTAATTTTAATAATCTCCCATAAAATAGAATTACATCGTTGCAAACAGCGTGCGTTCGGAAATCCTACCCGAGACCCGAGAGAGCAAAGAAATCTGCTCCTTTTGTCTTGATTATTAGATGATTAGTTAAACGCTACTTTACCCCACGGGGTAATAAATTAAATGTTAAAAAAATGTAACAAATGTAATAAATAAAATTGAATATTAAATTCGTAAGCACGCTCATTCTAATAATTTATTTATTTATCATCCGTATATTCGACAAAATTGATGACATCTTCTATAAGGAAAGAGAATGGGAATCATTGTGCATTAGATATATCGAAAGTTATATTTTTTGCATCTTCTTGCATATATCTTTTTTTACTTGTAATTAATTTCTTCTTATACTTTTCATACTTATCTCAATTAACAAAGTATTTTATTATTTGTTGTCGATTGAGTATATAATGATCAATCATGGTGTAACTTATTTTTATGTAATTGCTCGATCATAAATAAAAAGAAAATAAATCTCAAGAATGTTGATTTTCAACAAAATAAAATCTTAAGAGTTAATTGTAATCATTTTGAATGTTTCCTTGCAAATTAATATTTACTTGCGACGTATATCGACCTATATCGACTGTCCTATGAAAGGGAAAAGTATTCTCGATTTTGCGAGGTTAATCCCACAGATTTCTATGGGCGCGTTCCACTTAACGAGCAATGCTCGCGAGCATCATATGTCTTTGTTTAACTTTCGGTGAACAACAAAGATGAAATGATACCGTGAGCGTTGCGGTTGTGAAGTGGAACGCGCTGCGAGGTTAGTCATTCGCTCTGACAAGAGAAGTCCGCGGTGATTAGGATCAAGTTACACGTCGGCAAATCAAATGATTGTTCCATATGTAAAACTACGAGCAGCTGGAAGCATGATTCTTTACTCTTTAATGTAAGGACACCGCGTGAAAACAGCTCGTTAGCGATCTTCTGTATAGTGTGTAATTACAATTTGGGTTCCCTTCTAGCATTAAAAATTGCTCTTAATTTGTGATCTATTTTCATTTTTTTACTTCGTTCTCTTTCATCAAATTAATTAGATTTTCATCTCATATTATGAAATTATTCTATGGTTCAATAAATGAAGAGAATATATATATATTTATTATAAAAGTAGTATTATATATAATTGTAATGTGTGTAGTTTAATTAGCTTGCAGTTTTATTTTTTATTAAACTTTGCTTATTATAGCAATATTATATTCTAATATTAATTACAATATATTTAGAAATGTTTTTATATTAAAATGTATCTATAGAAGAGATTTGTTTAACAAACTTACAGGACATCATCATATCCATAATGTTGTTAATAGTAGTGTATAAACTACTCTATATACTACTACTAATCCTAGTTGTACTAGTACTAGTACTACTTGTCCTTTTGTCAATTCTATTGATAAAACGGAGAAAGTTTAAAAAAAAGCGAGAGGAGAGACAACAGAAAGCCACAGTCGTTGGAATCTTTCATCCGTATTGCAATGCAGGTGGAGGAGGCGAGAGAGTGCTTTGGGCTGCGGTTCAAGCTATACAGAATATGTATGTCGAAATAATTTAGATTTAAAAAATTTATAATCTGCCAAATTTATCTATACCATTACCTTTATATACTAACTATTACATTTTTTATTATTATTTACATTTTGAATGCCTCTAGATATCCTGATGTACATATAGCTATATATACTGGTGATCTTGATGCTGATCCCGAAACGATTCTTAACAGAACTGAAAAATCATTCAATGTAAAATTGCGTCCAAACATTGAATTCGTCTATCTGCGTAAACGAAAATGGGTGGAAGCTTCCATGTATCCTCATTTCACATTGCTAGGGCAAAGTCTGGGATCTATCTGGTTGGGCATCGAGGCGTTGGACAGTTTTCCACCAGGTGATATAATTAATTATTTGAGATATTCACAACGCTACTATACAAAATTTCCATATTAAACAAAATACATAAAAATACACAAATCTCATATTATGAAATCATTCTATGGTTCAATAAATGAAGAAAATATATATATACTTATTATAAAATTAGTATTATATATAATTGTAATGTGTGTAGTTTAATTAGCTTGCAGTTTTATTTTTTATTAAACTTTGCTTATTATAGCAATATTATATTCTAATATTAATTACAATATATTTAGAAATGTTTTTATATTAAAATGTATCTATAGAAGAGATTTGTTTAACAAACTTACAGGACATCATCATATCCATAATGTTGTTAATAGTAGTGTATAAACTACTCTATATACTACTACTAATCCTAGTTGTACTAGTACTAGTACTACTTGTCCTTTTGTCATATCAACTCTATCTGGAAATGTCAATTAAAGACGCATCGAGTGTATCCTCCGTGCAACGTAGAACATCTGACTAAATTGCCGTTACTCAATGACGAGGAAAAAGGCAGCTATATACGTATAGTGGCGCTCGCACAATTCAGACCAGAAAAGAATCATCCGCTCATGTTGAGGGCCATGTTCGAACTAAGATCGATTCTTAAGGAGGAAATCTGGGAAAGAGTAAGCTAATGATTT
>NW_021848556.1:1281331-1297364 GCF_003651465.1 Formica exsecta
AAGAGTAAGCTAATGATTTACCTCGAGAAGAGACATAAATGTATTCTAAAATTAATTATATATATATTATTTGTAGGTCAAATTAATCTGTATCGGTTCCTGTCGAGATGCAGAGGATGAAGCGCGCGTCAAGGATATGCAAGATTTGGCTAAACATTTGGCTATAGAGGAGAACGTCGAGTTCAAGTTGAATATACCATTCTCCGAACTTGTATCAGAGCTGCAACGAGGAACAATTGGTCTGCACACGATGTGGAACGAACACTTTGGTATCAGCATAGTGGAATGCATGGCCGCGGGATTGATTATGGTGGCTCATGCTTCTGGTGGACCAAAGTATGTACTAGGAACTTTACAAATAATTATTAACGCCGTAAAATTAATGGAAAATGGTTATTTTCTTACTAAAAGATGTTTCACAATTCTAGAGCAGATATCATAGAAACTCAAGAGGGTAGCGTGACTGGTTTCCTAGCAGAAGACGAAGGAGAATATGCGAAAGTACTAGCGTATATTATACATATGCATCAGGACGAACGAAATGCTATTAGAGTTGCTGCGAGGTACGTATATTCATAATTATTTGATATTAAAATGATATGAAAAAAATTCCATTATCTCGACTTTTTTTTCAGATCATCTGTAAATCGATTCTCGTGTCAGCACTTTGAGAAGGAATTTCTACGAGCAATCGAACCATTTTTTCGAGCGAAACGGGAGTAATTTCATTGCCTTGTAATTTTTCTAAAGTGGTAAATTATGTGTGCATGTGAGTGATTCATTTTAAAATTAGAATGCGCATTTTCGATACATGTTACACATTATCCTGTATGTAATAATATGTATATATAACAAATAAGTGTGTGTTCTCCATATGATGAATCAATATTTACTCGTTGAGAGATGCAAGACTTTCTACTTAATGTCCATTAATTTTAGGATCAATACATTGAACAAATAATCATGATTTAGCATACACAAGTCGCAGTACATTGTGTAACAATAATTGTTAACAAAATGTAATAATTATTTAAACTTCTTGTAAAATTCTAGAAATATTAGAGAATATCGAAAGTTTATGAAAGTATATGACGTTAATATCGATGTTACGATTTACTTACTGAAACAGCAAAGAGCCAATTAATTTTATGATTGACATAATACTTATGTCGAAACATGCACAGTGACGAATTATAAAGCATCGTATGGTCATTGTTTAATTATATTCTCATTAATCAGTCCACATCCCTGGCACTCTAGAACGTAGGACGAGGTATCTCCGCCTTCAGCATTTTCCGACAAATTGAAAGAGAGTCCGCGTTTACCTAACATCATTTCTGTGACCTGCATAGCGGTCTCTGTATGACAAGTGAGCTTCTTGTCTCCGACTTTAATCTTCGAAATACCTTTCGCCAGTGCCATTAGAATTATCATCTATAACAAATAATATGATAATATGATAACATGAAAACTAAAGTGGCTTTTCTTGGATCCACTTTGGACACACTTACCTGGTCCTGCGTATGTTCATCGACACATGCTCCTGTTAAAAGCGGCTTCAAAATCTCGTTAGCCGCCGTTTCACCTGGTGGCAATGCCTCGTGACGTCCAGAGCCTAAGCCAGACCCGCCAAAAACGCATCCAGTACTAGTGTTGCATACTATACTAATATCCATATTATATTTATATATTGCTATCGTTTTTTTTTTATCTAATATGTAGAATTGTATAGATTAGAAAAGAGAACTTTAATATACAATAGTTTCTTACTTGATACCAGAGCCGTTTCCCACAGCCATTGCTCTGTCTTCCCTGTAAGCTTCGATCGTGATTGGTGGTACTCGAATGTTGCGTCTTACCAATTTATTTGTTAAAATCGTCTTAGCGTCATTTGCCATTTTATGCGCTTCCTAGAAGATTTGCAATGTAATTAACTCAAATTTGACTTGATTTTTCCATATAAATTCGATTAAAATGATACATACGTTTATATTAACCGCTCCAGCTATGTAAGACCATCCTGTTATTCCTCGCGGGACTCCCGGATCGAGTAAAGTAATCGCATTTAAGCTACCAATTGGTTTTATGCGTAAATGCACTTCGCCTCCTCCCTTTGGATAATACCCCCTCCATTTGTCATTATTTTAGTATAAGTGGATTAAAACATGGCGGGGAATTCAAGATCAGGTACAATAAGATGAGTGCATATACCTTCTCACAACAATGAAATCAAAATCCGCTCCAAATTTATTCAGCAATGGCTTGAACACTTCTGTCAGATATTCAATGTGTGGACCCATGGGAACATTTGTGCCACCCTTGAGAACAAGTGTGATTATATCGTTGCATGGAAAGAAGAGCGCACATGGTAAAGCTACTTGGGCCAATAAGCAAATACATCCAGCGGTGTGTATATCCGCTACAAACTCTCGCTTGTTTGTGTTTAATGGGCCAGGGCGAAACTCTAAATGTGTCGATCCTACATATCCGCCTCTAACTTGGGCATTACACATCTCTTTGGCGAGTTCCACACCTACAACAATATATAGTTTTTTATTATCCATTTTATGTATATAATGAAAATATTTAATCCTTTTGCACTTATAGTGTACCTTTTAAATGTTGTGCCGCGAGACCAGGCTTAGGTCTTCCAGCACGTATATTCTCAATTTCAATAGGAATACCATAAAGTGTACTCAAACTGAGAGCAATCCTTAATACTTGTCCACCCTGTAAAAAAGGAATTAAAATTGTATAAAAGACAATGTTAAAGCAAGCAATAATAATAAAAGAGTAATGTGTAGCTGTCATGACATGTAAGAATCACTTACTTTGACAACTACAAAATAAACTGAATTCTACAACAAAATATTTCACAGTGAAATTAAGTAATACATTTAAAAATAATAAAAATATAATAAAAAATAATAAAAAAATATTTAAAATGTTTCTCACTTTTTGAGATAAATGCATATTTATCGTGTTTAGTATATATAACCTAATAGATATTTTATCCAAGAGAAAGATGGCAATATTCAAGGATTATTTCCCGTGTAATACTTACTCCTTCGCCCAAGCTGCCGTCTATTTGTACAAGGGACGACATGACGCGACAATTCCTGAACATTCAAGCCACATTCAAGCAGTCTGGCGATTCCGCGTTTATTTTTGGCGCTTTGCGCGAGTTCCGTGGAAAAAGAATACAAACTGGTGTAAGCGGTTATTCGCGTGAGAAGGCAGGGCAGGGAGATATTTACATCTAACTATAGAACGAATTTTGCTCGATCGTAAAGTTCGCCGGGCCTTCCACATACGGCTTTCCAAGAAACCACGGAGATCTGTCAGAGTTTTTGTTTTCGTTCACAGTTACAGTCATGAAATATTTACGTCGCACAAGATTTATCTCTTATCTGAAAAAGTATAAATTTATTATCCACTTTATGACGCGGGAAAAGACACAGTTTTTACGCGCGAGAAACTTTACATATTCTTTTCAATTATAAGAAAAAAAAGATTTTCTCTCATATGTGTAATTAGGTGTAATTCGAATTTCCGTGAATCTCCGCTGCAAGAAGACGACGACAGCGCCATTTGACAGCACAAAATTGTAGTACCAGGTGCCAGGACAAATAAGCGAGCTTCTCTCATGTTATATTCCCATAGAGCCCTTCTGTCCTTCTATACGTAAAGTGCTACGAGGTTAAAACAGCTGTTCTGCTGGATGGTTGCTTTGACAGAGAGATCGACGGATCAAGCGGATGATTTATCAGAAATCCAGGCTTTTAAATGATATCGCGAATATTCCGTGGGGAAAATGAGAATGTCGCGGTCAAACGCAAACGGCAAATCGACACTCTGAAAATCTTTAATGACAAGTAAGAGTAACTCTGACGAGCTTCTCGTCATCGTCGTGTCGTAACCTCTTATTAACCTCACTCATATACTTATTACTGCCAATCTTCGCTTGTGTTGCTCGCAAATAGCCATTCCTATCGTGAAAATAATCACATTATCCGCCACGCTTATCTTTGTAATGATATTTCTAAAACAAAAATGGTTTCTATTGTTCACATTAGACAATAGAAACACTTCCAAAATTTCAAGTTTCAAATCACGATAAATTGTACTTCTTTGAATGATCGTTTTATAATGGGAAAAATATAATCGAGTTGGTTAAAATAAATAATTAATATTGGCTCAAGGTCATGTTGTTCTTAAGTGTTTGTAGTAGTGTAGTGTAATATATAGTAATGTGTTGCAGTGTAATAGAGCTCAGAGAAAATGTGGACTATCAGGTGGAATTCCAAGCTGGCGAGAGGCGAATGGCTATCATGGTTTCCTTGTTGCCAAATTTTCCATTGGAGAAGCCAGTACTTAGAGTTTCCCCACCGATAAGCCATCCCTGGTGCAACGAACACAGTGAAATCACCAGTGCACCAGGATTACTCAATGTGAGTTAAAAATTCATGTACTGATAATTAATTAATTTGTGAATTAAATTCTCATATTATTTTCTCTATATTTTATATTTTTTTATCTATTTTATGTCGTGCTTTTATCTTGATATATCTAAAAATAGATAATTATTTTGTTGTTTTTCTATTAGTTTTCAGTACATAGTGATCTTGGTCGGGTTGTTCAAGCTATTATCAGAGAATTCAGTAAGAATCCACCGAAGTTATTAGAGGATATTTCGCCTGGTTCTGCTAAGCCTCACAGAGGTATGCAAACTACATTTTACCTATTCCTTTGTGTGTCGATATGATGAGATATTTTTTATTGTGTGATTGCAGATTTACAAGGGAGAAATTCGCCGTCTTTTTCGCTTCAGCAGTATCCCGTCGAAATTCCATCGACGTCATTCAATTCGTATTACAATACGCAATTTCCACATTTGTCGTCCTCCAGTGCAAATACGTGCATTTATAATTATAATTACACAAACTCCGGTCACACGTACGTCTCGACTTCGAAATCGTTCGGCAATACATCGCATCACTCGACATATATTCCAAGTTCGAGAAGCAGCGCTCTTCACAATGCCACACCCACGGGGTACACCACGAATCATCATGGCACACCTTATTTGAACTCGCATTACGCGAACGCGAATTATCAGCAGCCATTGTCGAGTCAATCGCAGACAAAAGTTCCGCAGAGCATAATATTTCCCGAATTAAATAATTTAACTAACGAGGAATTGAAGAGGCTCGGCGAAGATGAAGATAAACTAGATGATTTTCTGGAGAAACATTCCCAAATTAAAGACATAAACGCAGCAATCGAGGATGCTATGGATTGGGTTGAAAAAACTGCCGGTAAGAAGAAGGATATCTCTCTTGCTATTAAAATATTAAGATTATGAAATACATATAGTTTTAATATATTATTCTCTTCCATATTAATTTGTTCCGTTTTAATCAATTATCAACGAATCCGTATCTCTTTTTGCAGAAGCTAACGCAGCTAAAGAACCCGAGCTGAAGCAACTACAAGCTGATGTGACGGACAACGTGAAAACGGTGGCAGTGCTGAAAGCCAGATACGATCATCTCATACAACGATACAATAAATTGTCCGAAGTCTTCACGCCAGATCACATAAAAGAGTGTTTGAGAGAAGCTGCAGATGAGAGCCACGAAGAGAGCGAGAAAATCGCCGAGGATTTTCTAAACCGCAAGATTGACGTCGAGCGTTTCCTCAGCACGTATGTCGAGTGTCGGAAGCTGGGGCAAGCGAGACGAACCAAGGAAGAGAAATTAGCACATCAATTGAACGAGCTGAAACGGGCTGGTTTCTAAAATGATACGCATATAATCATCTTTTTCTATGGAATCGAACAAAACAACTGTAAATAAGACTTAGTTAATTTAAACGTTATTGTGAATTTAAATTTATAGCATTCGCGATTACGTAACGTTTAATGCAGCTAGAGAAATCAACCGAATATTCGGTTGAAGGAAACATATTTTTTGCGTAAACGCTTTACGTTTTACTCGCTTCTTATATACTTATGCTAGATTTTAAATCACTTTAAATCACGCGCGCGTAGCATTCCAGAATTGAAACATGTATACACACACACAAGTGGCGCTAAACGAACGAAGTGATTAAAAACCAGGAGTGCTTTAAGATTGACTTCGATGGAGTACTGTTACACTCTGTATTTCGAACAATTTCGCGAGATAAAGCAATATATATAGTGATCGAATTAAATCCGTTTGAAACTCCCGTGTAACAAGTTGATTCATACGAGTACTTACTCCATAGTGAAAAAAAATAACGTGGCTTTAATTATGTTAGTTTTGCACATGTGACAACACAACACATGTACCGTCGCGATCAACTCCGAGGGAGGTACGTTTTTTACTGTGTAAATAAATGTGCAGGGATGTAATTAAAACCGATTTTTGAAAATTTGCTATTCGGTGACGTTACTTTTAATTATTTATCCTGTGAATGTTCCTAATATTGTAACATATTTAAAAAATTGTATAGATATACAATGAAGAAAAACAAAAGCAAAAAAATCGTTGAACTTAAAAGATTACCCTTCTCCTGTGTCTCAAAGTAAAAAACAAGAAAAAGATATAAATGATGATTCACAATGTTTAATAACATTTATTATTATAAACTACATTATTGATTCGTTCACATATATTTTGAAGACTGATGAGTTCAAATATTAATAAATGTTATTAGTACAATTTATATATATACATTACTGTAATATATTAACTATAAAAAACATTAATGCTCAGACGAGCATTTACATTGAAGTATAAAAATAATACATTGATTAAGCATTTTCATTTCTATTAAATGCACTATTCAGTCCATCAGTGGCAATTGACGTTTCTAGCTGACAATGAACATTGTTCATATAGAATTATATTTCTCTTTGATAGTTCGCGCTTTTTCTTCTTTTTTTATATTCTTAACATGTATTTTTTATACATTGGCAGTTAGATAATTTGCAGATTTGTCTCACGATGAGTTGCATCACGGATCCACGAAGGAGATCATAATGTAACGCGTGCCCGCGGTCACTCGCAGTCCCTCGTGATAGTGTGTCAATCTTCCAGGATGCATCAGCATCCAGCCCGGCTTCGTGTCGGTGACGGAGCAGTTGTATCGGATAAACTTGCATCCACCGCCCTCGTAGTCTACACCCGCCTGATTCAGGGCAATGTTGATGGTATAGGTCGAGGAATCGTGATGTGGCCGCAAGAGTGGTTGCTCGTCCGGGCGGTATCTTACGACGAAATTCATAAGCGACCGTGGTGGCTGTTGACATTAAATTAATATGGCAAACGGTTCGAACTAGACTGATCTACAGTAATAAAAATAAAATTTTATCGACATAATTTTACATATGATGTAAAAATCTCTTCCAATTTCATCCGTTACGAAGCGGTATAACCAGACTACAAGAGCAAATCGTGTATAACCCGAAAGCTGTGCGTATACCCAAGTGCATTGCGAAATCTGTGTGCATGTTAAGATCACTTCCGTATACCAGGATTTCAGAATCTTACGTAATCCTCATATCCTGTAAAGACATGCTGTTGCAAGGGACTGATGTAATCTTTGAGAAATTTCAACCAGGCGTCCTCGAGGCCGACTTGGTTCATGTGAATATCACGAGTCGGTACCGCTTCGTATCCGGACTCCAGTCGAGAATCCTAAAAAAAGATCCGGCATACACAAATGAATCTTACATCATGATAGTAGCCGATGAAGACGAGCTCCTGCAACGGTCTAACATATTCTTTCAAAAAGTACAACCACTGTTGTTCGTATTGAACTTGATTCATATGAATATCACGGGTCGGTACGCTTTCGTAACCACCCGTCAAGCGTGGGTCCTGTCGAAAATTTTAATGTATAATACAAAGATTTCTATTACATTATTGAACTATGAATTAATAAATGACTGAAAGAATTGACTTACGTGATTAGACCCATCAGACCATTGTCCGTAAGTCTCGACGATCCCAATAAGTTCATTAGTGAATCTGAGAGTAGAGATGGGGAACCAATAAACATCGGGACACGGCTGCAAACAATAAAATTGTATAAGCAGTTAAACAAATGACAAAAGTAGCATTATTTCGGAGAAAGCTTTAACGAAACCATTTACCTGTATTGGTTTTTTATCGGGATTAAAGTTCTCGCTGTAATTCGGATGAATATATCTTCTCTCCCAGTCCAGCTTGTTGTCCATAATTTGGTACATATCCGGGTAGGTAAGCTGAATGTCGTAGGTAGTAGGATTGACGAGGTGGCCGAATTCGAGTCTGTTGTTGAGGTACATGAACAGGCCCTTTTGTCGGTTTCCCTGGGCGAAGGCCAATTCCGTATCCAGATCGACATCCTCGTAGGACGGTCGAGTCGCCTTGTTTGCTATAATGGTTGCGTTGATCAAGTAACAGCTACTGACGAACGGCACGTTCCACAGTCCCCTGAAACAGATGTGTCAACGTGATTCGACGAACCGCGCGAGTCGAGAGACGACGGAAACGAGAGCGCGTGCAACAAGCGGCACAAGCAGACGTATTTGTCCGCCTGTGGCGAACGTCGTGTTGTTTTGCGGAGGTCATCGCTTAAGTGTTTTGTAAGGTGATCGTTGTAATTTTATAGTAGCCGCGATTGGCCGATGAACATACTTGGCAATGGGTTATGCATAATTATCCAATTGAGATTCATAACACTTATCACACCAACGTGTGACTGCGTGTATCCGTCGTGCGTCGTGTGGTCCATTCGTATTTTAGGCGGTAGGGTCTAGCGGATCCGGTCTCCACCTTCTGTGTGTCAGGGATTAGCCAAGTCCTTCAAATCCTCCGGTAAGACCACAGCAGATGTACATTGCATAAATAGCATGAAACACGCGCACGGTTCCATTATAAAGTACCTTCATTATTATTGTCCGCGGAATGCAGCTCATTCATCTCATCATCAAATTTCTCACCAATCGCCAATAGATATAATATAATATAATATATTAAAATAAAGTGATGGATTATGGTCCGCGTATATAATAGTGATAGACGAGTTCGAAAGGTATATAAAGTGTTCGCGTGAACAAGTTCGTCTGCGTCGTTGGTCATCCCGGTCGTCAAGAATCTCTTTCTCTCTCTCTCTGGTTGTAGAACAAATGACGAGATGCCGGCTACTCTATCTGTTCCTATTAACGGCCCTAATGATGAGCACAGAAGCGCAGAAGGGCGGCGGAGGTAGAGGAGGGAGAGGTCGCAACCGAGGAAGAATATGGGGCTCGCGGATGCCCATCCTGATACCTAATCGGAATCCCGCCAGCGCGCATTATTACGAGAACAAAGATGTGAGTTGAGACATGCTAAATATGATAGTTGGGAAGGATATAATTAGAACAGTTTAGTGACGAATCATCTGATAACGGGTTTTTCGCAGGGTGCTAAGATCGTGAAAGCATCGCACTTTGAACTGGATTACATGCTGGGCAGGAAGATCACGTTCTTCTGCATGGCCACCGGTTTCCCTAGGCCGGAAATCACTTGGCTGAAGGATGGGATTGAGATGTACCATCACAAATTTTTCCAGGTAGGTCTCAATCCGCCGTTAAAGGGGAGATATTCGCCGTCCTAAAAAGAATCCATAATTTAGAGAATATTTATCACAAACGACCACGAGAAAATCGAGGGAATCGTTTAAATCGCCAGGTGCACGAGTGGCCCGTCGGCAACGACACGATAAAGTCGAAAATGGAGATTGATCCTGCGACGCAGAAGGACGCGGGATACTATGAATGTCAGGCGGATAATCAGTATGCCGTCGATCGTCGGGGCTTCAGAACGGACTACGTCATGATCTCGTATTAAACGCGTTCTCCGATCGTAGCTCCGCGACCGCATAGTGTAATAGAATAAATAATATTTTTTCAACAATAGCTAATAGATATTTGTTATACTGCGAAAATATTTACTATTTGATAGATTTTTACCTGATGAAAAGTAGATGCATTATTAGTTACTGATCGAAACATCACGCGAAAAACGGGAAATCTCTTAAGATCATCGTTAGATGATCTAAGAAATTGGATTCACACATAATTATAAATATAATTGATAAAATAGACTCAAGCACTTTCTTCGCCTCTTCCTCTACGCGGCTATCTGTTCTACAACATATATATCAACATCAGATATAAAATTTATATAGCAAATGTATAATGCATCGTAAAATATTTTGCATGACAAAATATAGCTTTCCTTTTTCTTTAACGCGAGCAAAACAGATTCATTTAGTTTGTCAATGAGATATGCAAAGAGATGCAGGAGGTTCCCCTCCCAATTCTTATTCGTTAAAGCATGATTGAGTATTATAAAGGGTAGCGTGAGGAACATATCGAAAATGGTTCATCACTGCAAATTTAACAAGGTAATTGTGTCGTGCCGCGACACGAAAAGTGGTATGGAAGGGCATATTTCGCTGCGTTGCCATTGGCGAACGTAATGATTTATAGCAAACATGAAATAAACAATTAGTACGGGTGTTACAAATGCGTTGTGAGCATGTTTATTTTTTTTCCGTAGTTCCTTCCATTTTTCTTCAATTTTGATTTCTCGATATATGCAATATAATTTATTCTCGTGAATTTTAATTTCAATCAAACCGTGTCTTTTGCGTTAGACAATTAATGTAAAAACGCAAAAAATGTCGCAAAATCGCCGAACCGAAAATGTGAATCATCCGGAAGGAATGGATATCGTTAAATTAATGGATAAGCGGTCCGTAGATTTGATAGAAATTGATGGTGATCATGTGGACCAAAGGAATAACCACTGTACGTATAGCGCATAGACAGTTTATCTGCATATAAGTCTGTAATAGATACGAGAGGACACTAGGGGAGTAATGAGTAGGTAGGTGACTGTCAGTCGCATCGGAGTTCCGTGTGATCGACGAACGTTGCTACATACGGTGAGTATCCTCAATGCATTCGCTATGATATAAATACGTTTCAATTGAGCAGGATTTCCAACATCCATTTTATACGCTATATAAATATATAATAATAATATTTAATTTTTCGATTTGTGCAAGTGTAATGTTAATTTCAATCGCTCCTTTGACCTGAAAATCGATTAAATGATTTCGAATCTGCAATTTCAAAAACTGTATAGAAAATATTATGGATTAATGTTTGATTCCGCTTTTATTAGATTTATCATGTCACGTTCTATGCTGTTACTGATCCTGTTGGGTATATTATTGCTCAATTGCCAAGAGACGCTTGGTCGAAGAGGCCGAGCAAGAGGTAGAAGCAAATCTCGTGTGCAGATTGGATTGCCTATTACCGGAAAGTACCGTGATCCGGAAAGTGATCAATATTACAACCATCACGATGTACGTAAAAAAGAAGAGTGCCTAAAAGGAGCCGCTTAATTTTTTTTCGCCTTTCTTTATTACGCATTTTTCTAATGCCAGATTAAAATTGTTGTTGGTATATTAATCATTTTAGGGAGCCAAGATAATTCTGGCATCGCACTTCGATCTGGAATATGTCTTGGGACACAAAATAGCTTTTCTTTGTCTCGCTAAAGGTAATCCGCGTCCGCAGATCACGTGGTTCAAGGATGGTGCCGAGATTTACACGCATCACTATCTACATGTCAGTATAAATTCTATATATATAAAAAATATTAATCTCGTGTTTGCGCTTAAAGAGAGATTCTTCTCGTTAAAAAAATCTTCAAGCATAAACAAGCTGACACATATTTATATTCGATAATAAATTATGATATTCTATCGCTGAAATTATATCTCATTTCCTTGCAGATACACGAGTGGCAAGTTGGAACTGACAAAGTGAAATCGAAAATCGAGATCGATCCCGCCACTCAAATGGACGCCGGGGTTTACGAGTGCACGGCAGACAACATGTACAGCATCGATCGAAGGTCTTTCAAGACTGACTTCTCCATCGCTTTTGATTAGTACGAGAAATCCGAAATAAACTCATAAACTAGGTAAAACATGTAAATCCCAGGTAACATTTAAAATTTTTGTAATAGACACTAGGAAGCGATAGATCTTAAGAAAACGGTTTAGAACGATATGTATTTTTATTGTAACTTATATGGAGAGATGGAAAAAACTAAATTGTCCTGATAAAAAATTAAAAGAAATCTTTTTAATCCCAATCGCGAGAAAAGCGAGCTTAGAAAATCGCGAAATGTCTTATCTAGAATAATAAACTGCTTTCTTCTAAAGCAGAATCAATGAGTAATGGGCATACAATCATAGTCGATTAAGACAAAATATATATAAAAAATTGATATTTGTGAATTCACTATACCTGCGTACGTTCTTTATTATCTCCATGTAATCGAAGCTCCGCGCGTAAAATCCGTCATTCGTTACAGCGCCCCAAAAGTTGCTCCATAACGTATTTGGTCGAATAAGTAAGGGTGCGACGATCCCTCTCTGCTGCTCCACCAGTAACTTCAACGTGTGCTCATTGTCCAAGTGCGCGACCGCGTCAACTGACAAATATCCGGAACACTCCTTCAACAAGCAATGCTCCCTACGAAATAGATCGCTCTTTAACATTTTTAGAAATGACGCTCGCTTTAATATTAAATCGCAATTTTTAACATTTAACTCTTTAGATAATAGATAATAGATAAATATTGCAAATCATTACACTTACAACGCTAATTTTCTCGCGTCAATTTCGCTGATTACGTCTTTCGGCAATATAGATATTTGTTTCGCGCTCAGATATTCTCGGCTAACTCTCTCGAAGAAGTCAGAGACCACGCTTTGGTGATAAGGCACATTGTTGTGAACGAGCAGATGCAGTCTCGATTTTGGATAGGCTTGACGATAGATAGCTTGAAAGAATTCTTCCAAGAATGGCGTAGGTTGTTCGATGAATATGGCTATTAAAATAATCGGATATGTTTCCGTCGAGTTTTTGTTGAGTTCGATGGTTCGGTCCCAGCAAGCCAAACATCCCTCTTTCGGTGTCCAGGCATGAGCCAGATAATTGCCCAAGGAATTTAAAACCAGCTTGTTAGGCCCGTTGCCGTGGAGTATTAAGGGCACCGTGTTGTAAACAATGTTTTGAAGATAAGCCTCTTCTCCTTTGAACCTGAGCTCCACATCGGCTGTAAAAATCGCGCGACAGTAATAACAATTAAATTATAACTAATATCACGCGATGCTCTCCTTATATCGGATTCACGTTAGCCCTTACCTACCGCACCATTGAGATTTTGGAATATCTCGGATTTGTGATCCAGCTTGATCTTATGTCGCATCCTAAGCGCGTCCTGTAGGTAGATGGTCGTATAAAACAACTGATCATCGTCCTCATCTTTGATCAACGCCTTGTCCAGGATCTCGTACACATCAGACACGTATCCGATGAAACCTCCGGAGTTCAGGTACCGTTTACCCCGAGATACGGACGGATATTGAAGCGCCAACGATCTATCCGGCCAGCAATAAGCTTCCGCGGAGAATAAGACTCGAGCATCAATATCCAGGAATCGCTCGACGATGGCAGACAAACCGCCAAGAAATATTACATCGTAACTGAAAGTATAGGAAATGTATAGGAAATATATATATATATATGTTCTGTATGCATTAGAAAATGTTTTTTTTTTCCGCAACATTACAATATATTAACCTATCGGTGAATAAGACGATTTTTTTCTCATCGTTCCGATAATCCTCTAAGGCTTTTTTGAGAAGATTAATTTTATATCCACCGCCGGGATAATTCATGTTGATACCACCTCTCCATGGCTCGCCTAGCCCGAGAATCTTCAAGTTATCGCGAAGACCGTAGACCTCGACCGACCTCAGGTATCTTTGGAAGCCATCCGTCTCGTTGGATGCGACGGTAAGTACCAGGACATCTGAAATATAATAATTAGCTAAATTAGTGATTAGATGAAAAAAAGAAATAATAGTTGTAAATTTAATGCGATCACAGAATTCACATATTTCTAATTGTCATATTTTTACAAAGTTATCCTTCTTTAAAAAGAAGAGACTCGTTGAAAAATAAATAAACAATTTTCAGAGAAAAAGTCTTGAGACCTAGTTGACGATGCTGAAAAGCAGATCATCCTTATTCAACATCGGGGACAAAGTTATAAATCGATTCCGTCATTGTTAGTCAGCCGATGAACTCGTTAGCATCGCGCATCGAGCTCATCGTGATGTCATGTCGAGAAGTAGCGCCCACGAGGACCGCAGCACGTATACCGGCTGCATTTCCACTCCGCTTGTATTACTGAGCCATCAATACACTCTTACGCAAGCTACTCTCGGGATATTCTTAGAACGGGCGATTTCGAACGTCCGTGGAAATTCGAGGAAAAATGCCTTTAAGAGCTTTCTAATGGAAATGAAAGACGATTACAAATATACATTTTGTTGAATAATTTACGAGAAAATTGTATGAAATCTTGCGGAAATATATATGTATGCTATATGACATTAATGTGATAAGAGATATATTAATCTCGCAGTTATATAAAAGTAGTGATCTGCGTTAATCTCCGAATTATAAAAAACAACGATTGAGTCAAGAAATTTCGAGGTCTCGTGTCTCTACTCGTGCGATGAGCAACAACGGAAATGAAATGATAAGGACCACGCACTCGATCCGGTTACATGCCGACTAAAAGAATATGGAATCGTATTAAATTAGTTGACGTTCCATAAACGAAACGATTATGTCATGCTGCATATTCGTTATGAATACGTTCTCGTCGCTTGAGAACTGAATGATAAATTATGCTTCAATGCATAAATGCTATCCTTTATTTTTACCATATAAAGAAAACGTTGCTGTTTATACTGCTATAATAAAAATAAAGAATCGCGTTATATAATCATTTAAGCAACGATTAAAGTCCAATCGCACGCAAAAAGAAATATTAAACTTTATTTAGATTATGCCTCTTACAGATAGTCTTTGTGACTTTATCTTTAGCATTCTTCGAATCTGCCTTTATCCGCAAGAAAAATTTTCGAAAGATTCGATTAATCAGATGTACGAGATCATTGCAAAGTTTTCTCGTTCACTGAAAATATTGATAACTTTTGCTTTATAGAAATTAAAGACAATCTGTAATATGTTTCAGTATTATTATTCAGATTTTAGCGCTTTTAGTTCAATTTGGTAACAGAATAATAAGGGTAACGAGATGTGCGAAATGTGCCTTATGGACATTAATAAGTAAATTATTTCAAGCACACATCTCGCCTCGAGAAGGAAAAAGAGCCGAAGTTTGTCGCCAACCGAATCGGGGTCGATGAACGTCGACTTTTGTTATTTTTTGTTCACTTTGATCTCCTGAAGAAAAATAAATAATTATATATTATTAACTCTCTACCGCAAATTGCTTTTTGTGGCACATCTCTCAGCATAATCTCGATTATGGCTCGAATAGGATTTCCTAAAGCGGGAATTTTCTCATCGAGAATCAACGCGTGGATAGCGAAAATACATCTGCATATTGGTTGCAGAAGAATGAAGGAAATAAGAGAGAGAAAGCTCATGAAAGTATTCTTCGATATTAAATATTCCAATTTCTTTTCATCATAAATAATTGTATATATATAATTCGATAAAAAAATTTCTGACACAATAAACCTTCAAATTATGCATCTCATTTTCCTTTTTAATATATTCTATTTAAAAGTTATATTTTTATGTATTCATAAATAACTTCTCATCAATGTTAAACATTAAACGTAAACAATGGATGTTTTTTTATAATGCATTTTATTCAAATTCTCCTCTTATCTCCAATATCTCTTATGTATGCACATCTCATTTTGAGCGGAAAAAATGCACGATGCTACTGGGAAGAAAAAAATTATATGAATCATCTAAATTTTGTATCAATATCCAAATGAAGATATTGAGAAAGAAATTTTCGTTCTGCATCCTAATCAGACGTCTTGTGAACATTTTTTGCATTATTGCTGTTCAAAAAAAAAAAAAAAAAAAAAAAAAAAA
>NW_021848556.1:1300770-1312100 GCF_003651465.1 Formica exsecta
CCTAAAAAAAAACCATATAATTTAGAGAATATTTATCACAAACGACCACGAGAAAATCGAGGGAATCGTTTAAATCGCCAGGTGCACGAGTGGCCCGTCGGCAACGACACGATAAAGTCGAAAATGGAGATTGATCCTGCGACGCAGAAGGACGCGGGATACTATGAATGTCAGGCGGATAATCAGTATGCCGTCGATCGTCGGGGCTTCAGAACGGACTACGTCATGATCTCGTATTAAACGCGTTCTCCGATCGTAGCTCCGCGACCGCATAGTGTAATAGAATAAATAATATTTTTTCAACAATAGCTAATAGATATTTGTTATACTGCGAAAATATTTACTATTTGATAGATTTTTACCTGATGAAAAGTAGATGCATTATTAGTTACTGATCGAAACATCACGCGAAAAACGGGAAATCTCTTAAGATCATCGTTAGATGATCTAAGAAATTGGATTCACACATAATTATAAATATAATTGATAAAATAGACTCAAGCACTTTCTTCGCCTCTTCCTCTACGCGGCTATCTGTTCTACAACATATATATCAACATCAGATATAAAATTTATATAGCAAATGTATAATGCATCGTAAAATATTTTGCATGACAAAATATAGCTTTCCTTTTTCTTTAACGCGAGCAAAACAGATTCATTTAGTTTGTCAATGAGATATGCAAAGAGATGCAGGAGGTTCCCCTCCCAATTCTTATTCGTTAAAGCATGATTGAGTATTATAAAGGGTAGCGTGAGGAACATATCGAAAATGGTTCATCACTGCAAATTTAACAAGGTAATTGTGTCGTGCCGCGACACGAAAAGTGGTATGGAAGGGCATATTTCGCTGCGTTGCCATTGGCGAACGTAATGATTTATAGCAAACATGAAATAAACAATTAGTACGGGTGTTACAAATGCGTTGTGAGCATGTTTATTTTTTTTCCGTAGTTCCTTCCATTTTTCTTCAATTTTGATTTCTCGATATATGCAATATAATTTATTCTCGTGAATTTTAATTTCAATCAAATCGTGTCTTTTGCGTTAGACAATTAATGTAAAAACGCAAAAAATGTCGCAAAATCGCCGAACCGAAAATGTGAATCATCCGGAAGGAATGGATATCGTTAAATTAATGGATAAGCGGTCCGTAGATTTGATAGAAATTGATGGTGATCATGTGGACCAAAGGAATAACCACTGTACGTATAGCGCATAGACAGTTTATCTGCATATAAGTCTGTAATAGATACGAGAGGACACTAGGGGAGTAATGAGTAGGTAGGTGACTGTCAGTCGCATCGGAGTTCCGTGTGATCGACGAACGTTGCTACATACGGTGAGTATCCTCAATGCATTCGCTATGATATAAATACGTTTCAATTGAGCAGGATTTCCAACATCCATTTTATACGCTATATAAATATATAATAATAATATTTAATTTTTCGATTTGTGCAAGTGTAATGTTAATTTCAATCGCTCCTTTGACCTGAAAATCGATTAAATGATTTCGAATCTGCAATTTCAAAAACTGTATAGAAAATATTATGGATTAATGTTTGATTCCGCTTTTATTAGATTTATCATGTCACGTTCTATGCTGTTACTGATCCTGTTGGGTATATTATTGCTCAATTGCCAAGAGACGCTTGGTCGAAGAGGCCGAGCAAGAGGTAGAAGCAAATCTCGTGTGCAGATTGGATTGCCTATTACCGGAAAGTACCGTGATCCGGAAAGTGATCAATATTACAACCATCACGATGTACGTAAAAAAGAAGAGTGCCTAAAAGGAGCCGCTTAATTTTTTTTCGCCTTTCTTTATTACGCATTTTTCTAATGCCAGATTAAAATTGTTGTTGGTATATTAATCATTTTAGGGAGCCAAGATAATTCTGGCATCGCACTTCGATCTGGAATATGTCTTGGGACACAAAATAGCTTTTCTTTGTCTCGCTAAAGGTAATCCGCGTCCGCAGATCACGTGGTTCAAGGATGGTGCCGAGATTTACACGCATCACTATCTACATGTCAGTATAAATTCTATATATATAAAAAATATTAATCTCGTGTTTGCGCTTAAAGAGAGATTCTTCTCGTTAAAAAAATCTTCAAGCATAAACAAGCTGACACATATTTATATTCGATAATAAATTATGATATTCTATCGCTGAAATTATATCTCATTTCCTTGCAGATACACGAGTGGCAAGTTGGAACTGACAAAGTGAAATCGAAAATCGAGATCGATCCCGCCACTCAAATGGACGCCGGGGTTTACGAGTGCACGGCAGACAACATGTACAGCATCGATCGAAGGTCTTTCAAGACTGACTTCTCCATCGCTTTTGATTAGTACGAGAAATCCGAAATAAACTCATAAACTAGGTAAAACATGTAAATCCCAGGTAACATTTAAAATTTTTGTAATAGACACTAGGAAGCGATAGATCTTAAGAAAACGGTTTAGAACGATATGTATTTTTATTGTAACTTATATGGAGAGATGGAAAAAACTAAATTGTCCTGATAAAAAATTAAAAGAAATCTTTTTAATCCCAATCGCGAGAAAAGCGAGCTTAGAAAATCGCGAAATGTCTTATCTAGAATAATAAACTGCTTTCTTCTAAAGCAGAATCAATGAGTAATGGGCATACAATCATAGTCGATTAAGACAAAATATATATAAAAAATTGATATTTGTGAATTCACTATACCTGCGTACGTTCTTTATTATCTCCATGTAATCGAAGCTCCGCGCGTAAAATCCGTCATTCGTTACAGCGCCCCAAAAGTTGCTCCATAACGTATTTGGTCGAATAAGTAAGGGTGCGACGATCCCTCTCTGCTGCTCCACCAGTAACTTCAACGTGTGCTCATTGTCCAAGTGCGCGACCGCGTCAACTGACAAATATCCGGAACACTCCTTCAACAAGCAATGCTCCCTACGAAATAGATCGCTCTTTAACATTTTTAGAAATGACGCTCGCTTTAATATTAAATCGCAATTTTTAACATTTAACTCTTTAGATAATAGATAATAGATAAATATTGCAAATCATTACACTTACAACGCTAATTTTCTCGCGTCAATTTCGCTGATTACGTCTTTCGGCAATATAGATATTTGTTTCGCGCTCAGATATTCTCGGCTAACTCTCTCGAAGAAGTCAGAGACCACGCTTTGGTGATAAGGCACATTGTTGTGAACGAGCAGATGCAGTCTCGATTTTGGATAGGCTTGACGATAGATAGCTTGAAAGAATTCTTCCAAGAATGGCGTAGGTTGTTCGATGAATATGGCTATTAAAATAATCGGATATGTTTCCGTCGAGTTTTTGTTGAGTTCGATGGTTCGGTCCCAGCAAGCCAAACATCCCTCTTTCGGTGTCCAGGCATGAGCCAGATAATTGCCCAAGGAATTTAAAACCAGCTTGTTAGGCCCGTTGCCGTGGAGTATTAAGGGCACCGTGTTGTAAACAATGTTTTGAAGATAAGCCTCTTCTCCTTTGAACCTGAGCTCCACATCGGCTGTAAAAATCGCGCGACAGTAATAACAATTAAATTATAACTAATATCACGCGATGCTCTCCTTATATCGGATTCACGTTAGCCCTTACCTACCGCACCATTGAGATTTTGGAATATCTCGGATTTGTGATCCAGCTTGATCTTATGTCGCATCCTAAGCGCGTCCTGTAGGTAGATGGTCGTATAAAACAACTGATCATCGTCCTCATCTTTGATCAACGCCTTGTCCAGGATCTCGTACACATCAGACACGTATCCGATGAAACCTCCGGAGTTCAGGTACCGTTTACCCCGAGATACGGACGGATATTGAAGCGCCAAGGATCTATCCGGCCAGCAATAAGCTTCCGCGGAGAATAAGACTCGAGCATCAATATCCAGGAATCGCTCGACGATGGCAGACAAACCGCCAAGAAATATTACATCGTAACTGAAAGTATAGGAAATGTATAGGAAATATATATATATATATGTTCTGTATGCATTAGAAAATGTTTTTTTTTTCCGCAACATTACAATATATTAACCTATCGGTGAATAAGACGATTTTTTTCTCATCGTTCCGATAATCCTCTAAGGCTTTTTTGAGAAGATTAATTTTATATCCACCGCCGGGATAATTCATGTTGATACCACCTCTCCATGGCTCGCCTAGCCCGAGAATCTTCAAGTTATCGCGAAGACCGTAGACCTCGACCGACCTCAGGTATCTTTGGAAGCCATCCGTCTCGTTGGATGCGACGGTAAGTACCAGGACATCTGAAATATAATAATTAGCTAAATTAGTGATTAGATGAAAAAAAGAAATAATAGTTGTAAATTTAATGCGATCACAGAATTCACATATTTCTAATTGTCATATTTTTACAAAGTTATCCTTCTTTAAAAAGAAGAGACTCGTTGAAAAATAAATAAACAATTTTCAGAGAAAAAGTCTTGAGACCTAGTTGACGATGCTGAAAAGCAGATCATCCTTATTCAACATCGGGGACAAAGTTATAAATCGATTCCGTCATTGTTAGTCAGCCGATGAACTCGTTAGCATCGCGCATCGAGCTCATCGTGATGTCATGTCGAGAAGTAGCGCCCACGAGGACCGCAGCACGTATACCGGCTGCATTTCCACTCCGCTTGTATTACTGAGCCATCAATACACTCTTACGCAAGCTACTCTCGGGATATTCTTAGAACGGGCGATTTCGAACGTCCGTGGAAATTCGAGGAAAAATGCCTTTAAGAGCTTTCTAATGGAAATGAAAGACGATTACAAATATACATTTTGTTGAATAATTTACGAGAAAATTGTATGAAATCTTGCGGAAATATATATGTATGCTATATGACATTAATGTGATAAGAGATATATTAATCTCGCAGTTATATAAAAGTAGTGATCTGCGTTAATCTCCGAATTATAAAAAACAACGATTGAGTCAAGAAATTTCGAGGTCTCGTGTCTCTACTCGTGCGATGAGCAACAACGGAAATGAAATGATAAGGACCACGCACTCGATCCGGTTACATGCCGACTAAAAGAATATGGAATCGTATTAAATTAGTTGACGTTCCATAAACGAAACGATTATGTCATGCTGCATATTCGTTATGAATACGTTCTCGTCGCTTGAGAACTGAATGATAAATTATGCTTCAATGCATAAATGCTATCCTTTATTTTTACCATATAAAGAAAACGTTGCTGTTTATACTGCTATAATAAAAATAAAGAATCGCGTTATATAATCATTTAAGCAACGATTAAAGTCCAATCGCACGCAAAAAGAAATATTAAACTTTATTTAGATTATGCCTCTTACAGATAGTCTTTGTGACTTTATCTTTAGCATTCTTCGAATCTGCCTTTATCCGCAAGAAAAATTTTCGAAAGATTCGATTAATCAGATGTACGAGATAATTGCAAAGTTTTCTCGTTCACTGAAAATATTGATAACTTTTGCTTTATAGAAATTAAAGACAATCTGTAATATGTTTCAGTATTATTATTCAGATTTTAGCGCTTTTAGTTCAATTTGGTAACAGAATAATAAGGGTAACGAGATGTGCGAAATGTGCCTTATGGACATTAATAAGTAAATTATTTCAAGCACACATCTCGCCTCGAGAAGGAAAAAGAGCCGAAGTTTGTCGCCAACCGAATCGGGGTCGATGAACGTCGACTTTTGTTATTTTTTGTTCACTTTGATCTCCTGAAGAAAAATAAATAATTATATATTATTAACTCTCTACCGCAAATTGCTTTTTGTGGCACATCTCTCAGCATAATCTCGATTATGGCTCGAATAGGATTTCCTAAAGCGGGAATTTTCTCATCGAGAATCAACGCGTGGATAGCGAAAATACATCTGCATATTGGTTGCAGAAGAATGAAGGAAATAAGAGAGAGAAAGCTCATGAAAGTATTCTTCGATATTAAATATTCCAATTTCTTTTCATCATAAATAATTGTATATATATAATTCGATAAAAAAATTTCTGACACAATAAACCTTCAAATTATGCATCTCATTTTCCTTTTTAATATATTCTATTTAAAAGTTATATTTTTATGTATTCATAAATAACTTCTCATCAATGTTAAACATTAAACGTAAACAATGGATGTTTTTTTATAATGCATTTTATTCAAATTCTCCTCTTATCTCCAATATCTCTTATGTATGCACATCTCATTTTGAGCGGAAAAAATGCACGATGCTACTGGGAAGAAAAAAATTATATGAATCATCTAAATTTTGTATCAATATCCAAATGAAGATATTGAGAAAGAAATTTTCGTTCTGCATCCTAATCAGACGTCTTGTGAACATTTTTTGCATTATTGCTGTTCAAAAAAAAAAAAAAAAAAAAAAAAAAAACGAACGTCCGTGGAAATTCGAGGAAAAATGCCTTTAAGAGCTTTCTAATGGAAATGAAAGACGATTACAAATATACATTTTGTTGAATAATTTACGAGAAAATTGTATGAAATCTTGCGGAAATATATATGTATGCTATATGACATTAATGTGATAAGAGATATATTAATCTCGCAGTTATATAAAAGTAGTGATCTGCGTTAATCTCCGAATTATAAAAAACAACGATTGAGTCAAGAAATTTCGAGGTCTCGTGTCTCTACTCGTGCGATGAGCAACAACGGAAATGAAATGATAAGGACCACGCACTCGATCCGGTTACATGCCGACTAAAAGAATATGGAATCGTATTAAATTAGTTGACGTTCCATAAACGAAACGATTATGTCATGCTGCATATTCGTTATGAATACGTTCTCGTCGCTTGAGAACTGAATGATAAATTATGCTTCAATGCATAAATGCTATCCTTTATTTTTACCATATAAAGAAAACGTTGCTGTTTATACTGCTATAATAAAAATAAAGAATCGCGTTATATAATCATTTAAGCAACGATTAAAGTCCAATCGCACGCAAAAAGAAATATTAAACTTTATTTAGATTATGCCTCTTACAGATAGTCTTTGTGACTTTATCTTTAGCATTCTTCGAATCTGCCTTTATCCGCAAGAAAAATTTTCGAAAGATTCGATTAATCAGATGTACGAGATAATTGCAAAGTTTTCTCGTTCACTGAAAATATTGATAACTTTTGCTTTATAGAAATTAAAGACAATCTGTAATATGTTTCAGTATTATTATTCAGATTTTAGCGCTTTTAGTTCAATTTGGTAACAGAATAATAAGGGTAACGAGATGTGCGAAATGTGCCTTATGGACAATAAGTAAATTATTTCAAACACACATCTCGCCTTGAGAAGGAAAAAGAGCGGAAGTTTGTCGCCAACCGAATCGGGGTCGATGAACGTCGACTTTTGTTATTTTTTGTTCACTTTGATCTCCTGAAGAAAAATAAATAATTATATATTATTAACTCTCTACCGCAAATTGCTTTTTGTGGCACATCTCTCAGCATAATCTCGATTATGGCTCGAATAGGATTTCCTAAAGCGGGAATTTTCTCATCGAGAATCAACGCGTGGATAGCGAAAATACATCTGCATATTGGTTGCAGAAGAATGAAGGAAATAAGAGAGAGAAAGCTCATGAAAGTATTCTTCGATATTAAATATTCCAATTTCTTTTCATCATAAATAATTGTATATATATAATTCGATAAAAAAATTTCTGACACAATAAACCTTCAAATTATGCATCTCATTTTCCTTTTTAATATATTCTATTTAAAAGTTATATTTTTATGTATTCATAAATAACTTCTCATCAATGTTAAACATTAAACGTAAACAATGGATGTTTTTTTATAATGCATTTTATTCAAATTCTCCTCTTATCTCCAATATCTCTTATGTATGCACATCTCATTTTGAGCGGAAAAAATGCACGATGCTACTGGGAAGAAAAAAATTATATGAATCATCTAAATTTTGTATCAATATCCAAATGAAGATATTGAGAAAGAAATTTTCGTTCTGCATCCTAATCAGACGTCTTGTGAACATTTTTTGCATTATTGCTGTTCAAAAAAAAAAAAAAAAAAAAAAAAAAAAAAAAAAAAAAACACATATTTCTAATTGTCATATTTTTACAAAGTTATCCTTCTTTAAAAAGAAGAGACTCGTTGAAAAATAAATAAACAATTTTCAGAGAAAAAGTCTTGAGACCTAGTTGACGATGCTGAAAAGCAGATCATCCTTATTCAACATCGGGGACAAAGTTATAAATCGATTCCGTCATTGTTAGTCAGCCGATGAACTCGTTAGCATCGCGCATCGAGCTCATCGTGATGTCATGTCGAGAAGTAGCGCCCACGAGGACCGCAGCACGTATACCGGCTGCATTTCCACTCCGCTTGTATTACTGAGCCATCAATACACTCTTACGCAAGCTACTCTCGGGATATTCTTAGAACGGGCGATTTCGAACGTCCGTGGAAATTCGAGGAAAAATGCCTTTAAGAGCTTTCTAATGGAAATGAAAGACGATTACAAATATACATTTTGTTGAATAATTTACGAGAAAATTGTATGAAATCTTGCGGAAATATATATGTATGCTATATGACATTAATGTGATAAGAGATATATTAATCTCGCAGTTATATAAAAGTAGTGATCTGCGTTAATCTCCGAATTATAAAAAACAACGATTGAGTCAAGAAATTTCGAGGTCTCGTGTCTCTACTCGTGCGATGAGCAACAACGGAAATGAAATGATAAGGACCACGCACTCGATCCGGTTACATGCCGACTAAAAGAATATGGAATCGTATTAAATTAGTTGACGTTCCATAAACGAAACGATTATGTCATGCTGCATATTCGTTATGAATACGTTCTCGTCGCTTGAGAACTGAATGATAAATTATGCTTCAATGCATAAATGCTATCCTTTATTTTTACCATATAAAGAAAACGTTGCTGTTTATACTGCTATAATAAAAATAAAGAATCGCGTTATATAATCATTTAAGCAACGATTAAAGTCCAATCGCACGCAAAAAGAAATATTAAACTTTATTTAGATTATGCCTCTTACAGATAGTCTTTGTGACTTTATCTTTAGCATTCTTCGAATCTGCCTTTATCCGCAAGAAAAATTTTCGAAAGATTCGATTAATCAGATGTACGAGATCATTGCAAAGTTTTCTCGTTCACTGAAAATATTGATAACTTTTGCTTTATAGAAATTAAAGACAATCTGTAATATGTTTCAGTATTATTATTCAGATTTTAGCGCTTTTAGTTCAATTTGGTAACAGAATAATAAGGGTAACGAGATGTGCGAAATGTGCCTTATGGACATTAATAAGTAAATTATTTCAAGCACACATCTCGCCTCGAGAAGGAAAAAGAGCCGAAGTTTGTCGCCAACCGAATCGGGGTCGATGAACGTCGACTTTTGTTATTTTTTGTTCACTTTGAAAAAAAAAAAAAAAATGAATGGGGCTGATGTTTCTCTCTTTTTCTCTCTCTGTATCGATCTTCTTGTTCGCCGAAAGGGCGATCGTGACATACCGTTAGCATCAACTGCTGGTGTCTCGCTGACCACATGGTATGTCAGGAAGACGTAGCACCACGCGAGACAGCATCCGATCGTCGTTCCCTTGTCGCCGAACATCTCTCCCTCTCTCTTTCTCTTTCTTTCACTGACTAATCCGGGATCCCGTTGATCCACACCGAATCTCAGTGACGCGCGTCCGCGTCCGTCGCTTAGCGCCGACTGCACGTCACGACCATCGCAAATCGCAAGCGCGGAAACTGACAGAAACCATCGGACAGAACCGTAATTAGAAATTACGGTACCCGTAGCACGTTATTTTCAGTGCGACGGGAATGTCTGAATTGTATGTAATGGCACTTCTATATCCATGGAATCTCGCAAAAAATCTAGAAATTGGGCAGTTTAAGCAATTTATGGTTACCCTCATCTTTTGACACGATCTCGAATGGAATGAACGAAATCTCTGAAAACCACGGGAATCACGAGGAAGTCGCTACTTTTGCTCGAACCGCCATAGCGGCCACCAATCATCGACTTCCTTTTACACAGTCGATAAAATAGAAGTCACTGATCAAAATTGTTATTGCAAAAAAATTAAATATGTATAATAAATAAAATTATAAGCAATTTAATACGTAAATATAAAAATAGTTAAATATTAAAATATAAAAAGTTGAAATTTTAATGTATAAGAAAATATTAAATGTCTGTCGCATATCTTATGGCAAAAATTATCTCATATTTACTTAATTAATAAAATAAAAGAATATTTATATTTATATTACATCCGCAAGAAAAATTTTCGAAAGATTCGATTAATCAGATGTACGAGATAATTGCAAAGTTTTCTCGTTCACTGAAAATATTGATAACTTTTGCTTTATAGAAATTAAAGACAATCTGTAATATGTTTCAGTATTATTATTCAGATTTTAGCGCTTTTAGTTCAATTTGGTAACAGAATAATAAGGGTAACGAGATGTGCGAAATGTGCCTTATGGACAATAAGTAAATTATTTCAAACACACATCTCGCCTTGAGAAGGAAAAAGAGCCGAAGTTTGTCGCCAACCGAATCGGGGTCGATGAACGTCGACTTTTGTTATTTTTTGTTCACTTTGATCTCCTGAAGAAAAATAAATAATTATATATTATTAACTCTCTACCGCAAATTGCTTTTTGTGGCACATCTCTCAGCATAATCTCGATTATGGCTCGAATAGGATTTCCTAAAGCGGGAATTTTCTCATCGAGAATCAACGCGTGGATAGCGAAAATACATCTGCATATTGGTTGCAGAAGAATGAAGGAAATAAGAGAGAGAAAGCTCATGAAAGTATTCTTCGATATTAAATATTCCAATTTCTTTTCATCATAAATAATTGTATATATATAATTCGATAAAAAAATTTCTGACACAATAAACCTTCAAATTATGCATCTCATTTTCCTTTTTAATATATTCTATTTAAAAGTTATATTTTTATGTATTCATAAATAACTTCTCATCAATGTTAAACATTAAACGTAAACAATGGATGTTTTTTTATAATGCATTTTATTCAAATTCTCCTCTTATCTCCAATATCTCTTATGTATGCACATCTCATTTTGAGCGGAAAAAATGCACGATGCTACTGGGAAGAAAAAAATTATATGAATCATCTAAATTTTGTATCAATATCCAAATGAAGATATTGAGAAAGAAATTTTCGTTCTGCATCCTAATCAGACGTCTTGTGAACATTTTTTGCATTATTGCTGTTCAAAAAAAAAAAAAAAAAAAAAAAAAAAA
>NW_021848556.1:1312446-1324549 GCF_003651465.1 Formica exsecta
AATATTTATATTTATATTACATATAAAATAGAATTCTCTAAAAACTTTATTAGCATATCATTTTAAAAGGATGAAATTTTGACTGCAATTAATGAAGCAGATAAGATACCTGTCGTATCGAAATTTGACGTGCAAAATTGCTTCGTAGGTCTGTATCGCTCGATGACGGATAAATCATTATCTGAAGTATTATCCTGGCACTGGAGATCATTCGAATGCACGTAAACATCATAATTTAACTTGCACGCTCCTTCATTTCTCGCCGCAAGATGATTTCCTTGATACAACAGCAGAACAATGGACAGCATCAATCTTCTCGAGACACTCGGTATCTTCATGTTATCAAAACTGTTATCACATGCGCCGCAAATTGTACTATATCGTAACGCTCCATATAGTTTCCTTTACGCACTGAGAACTGGAATTGTTATTTTATTGTGCCATCTCAATAATTGCTTGATTTGTATATTCCCATGTTTCTTCAATATTTGTGTTGATATATCTACAATAATAAATTTATATTGTTTTTCGGATATATTACAATTGAGAAATATCGCATGCGCTTTCCGGCACCGATCGCCGTTTGACGAATCGTATTGATCAGTACCAAAGATTCGGGCATTTATAGGAGAAAGCGAGAAACTCGAAAGCGAGACGATTGACGGTTTTTGTGGTCGAAAAAAACGGTTAATCGTCGCTCGATCGTGTCGACGATTTTGTTCGCGCGATTTCTTATTCGCGGACAGACATGTCATCATCGGCCCGTGACGTTTTGTAATGAAACGTAAACAAAACATTTCAACCCGATCTAGTCTAGAAACAAAATACACATTTACATTTTAGTATTAAAAATAACTATCTCTAATCAATTCTCTTTCTTTCTTCCTATTGATAAAGATATACTATGTCTGCGTTTTATGCAATTTTCTTGTACCTGTTTCATTTTATATTTTGAGAATAAAATGTCTATACTTTTGAAAAATAAAATGAAATACATAATATATTTTCTTCGAAAAGTGTCACTATGTATGTAGGTAATTAAATTATGCGAACGAGTCGAGCTAATGCCCAACAAATCGAATTAACCGACGACTTAATACAATTACTAGGGCAGCAGGGTAGACGATTTTGAGGCTTCTTCTGTATGTTGTTGAAAATCGTTACACAGTTTTCGTATGTCAATCGTAAGTGACGTTTAGTTTCCTTTTGCTTCTAGGCGCGCTGGTGAAAATCGTATCGCACATATAAAAAGGTAAAAATGGGCAAAGAAGACGCAGAAACTATAGCCCTAAGGAAAGAACTGGAGAGTCTCATTGACAAGTGCAAGGTTTAAGTGTTTTATAATGTTATATCGCAATTATAATTTTTAGTATATATGAATGTTATAAAACTTTCCGGTATAAATTTGTTTTTATTCTTACCCCTGTGTCTTATTCGCTTCATCAGGAAGAGCAGAAGAAGCAGCAGGATACGACTTTGGAACAAGCGTGCGGCGGAGTGGCAGATGCTCCGAAAGTTAAATTGTCGACTAAGAAGTTGCTGAAAGGGCATATCAATAAAGTCAACTCGGTGCATTACAGCGGCGATAATCGGTTAGTTCTAGTCAGTAAAGCGTGCTTCACACGATCTGTAATTCGTCGTACATTCTATATCATGATATTTTACTTTTTCAAATGTTTTTTGCATATTACACAAGACATGAAATTATAAATAGAATTTTCAATTCGCTTTCCAATTTTATCGTCAATTACATAGATCGTCTAAAAAACAGATTTAACGATTCCTCAATCACGAACTATAAACGCTCTTACTTTTTTTTACACATTTGCTTTGATAGCGATGTACTAATAAAGCTCTCAGAGATTTTATCGTATCTCGAAAATTTGTTATCGTTAATATTGTACTGAAAGAATCATTGATGATCTAAATTTATCTATACTTTCGCACGCGCGTAGACATTGCGTGACCGGTTCATTGGATGGAAAGTTGATCATCTGGGATTCATGGACCGGTAACAAGGTGCAGGTCATCCCGTTGCGTTCAGCCTGGGTGATGTCAGTTGCATTCGCGCAGTCCGGAAATTTTGTCGCGTGCGGCGGTATGGACAACATGTGCACCGTCTATGACGTGAACAATCGCGACGCCACGGGATCCGCCAAGATCATAAGGGAGCTGCTGGGTTACGAGGGATTCCTGTCGTCTTGCAGATTTCTCGATGATAAGAACCTCATCACGGGATCCGGCGACATGAAAATGTATCTGATTAAGCAATGTTGAGGATAGGCAATATTTTTTTATGAGTAATTATGCAAATGGTGAATATCTTGTGTATATCTCTAGTTGCATATGGGATCTTGAGGCCAATAAAAAAACGACAGATTTCGAGGCGCATGCGGGCGACGTAGTGAGCATTAGCTTGTCTCCCGACGGCAACACTTACGTTACCGGCTCGGTCGACAAAACTTGCAAACTGTGGGATCTACGAGAAGAGAAAGCCAAGCAGACGTTCTTCGGTCATGATGCTGATGTAAACTCCGTTTGTGTAAGTGCTTTCAAAATTCGCGTATTAAAGATATTTCAGTAAATTATACATTGCGAATTTATTAAATTCGTTCGCTATATATGTATTCTTGACCAATTGTCGCTTTGTTTATCCAGTATCATCCTTCCGGGCAAGGTTTCGTAACAGCGTCCGAGGACAAGACGGCAAGACTGTGGGACTTCAGATCCGATCAGGAATTGGCCACCTTCAAGCCGCCAAGCTCGAATCCCGGATTTACGTCATGCGGCTTGTCTTTAAGCGGCAGATTCATATTTTGCGGCAGTGACGATAATTCCATTCACATATGGGATACGTTGAAGAACCAACACAATGGTAAGTCTATCGATTCGTGTCTCGTACTGAAGAATTGTATTTTTATAATGCAAAATAATTATGTTAAATATATCCAAGATCTATAGATTGATTTCGTTGCGTCTTGTATCAATCACATTTTTGGACATGATTTTTAAAATTCTTCTCTTTGTTAACTTTAAAAACGCTTGTTCTTATTTCAAGGTGTTTTGTCGGGCCATGAGAACAGAGTGACGTCGCTCAGTGTCGCTGGCAACGGGATGGCAATAGCCAGTTGCTCCTGGGATCAGTACGTTCGAATTTGGGTGTGAACATAGCATGTGATTTACGTGATTATAGTGAGTAAAAGTGATCGATGAGAAGACACCGGACGGAATATATTACTAAAAATATATTGATGTTAAAAGCCGATCGATTCTTCTTGCACGAAACCTGCACAGCGATCCTAGTTCAATTAAGTTCTTATCGACATAAGCTGCTTTTTTCATTAACGTTTTCATTTTACAATTACGTCATCAATACAAATCATATCTTGATTTATGTTAAACTGCGTTCGCAACTTATATCCATTGTTAAACTAAGTGTTACAAAATATATAAATTTCTTCGAGATATTGATTTCGGATCCATTTTACATGTCGGAAATAAATCTCCATTTCATGAATAATTATATTAATATTATCTTTCTTATCAGCAGTGTAGCTTACGAACTATAATTGTGCACGAGTGATGTTTGATAAATTTTAAAATGAATTTTCTTGCCATCCTTAAAAATGATAATCTAATTAATTCGTAAGCCACACATTTGGTTGTGGCAATGCGAGTTGCATTTGCATTATTTATTTCTATAACATAGACATATTACACGATTCGTTTTTTCTATCGATGTTGTAGAGAGCGTTAAAAAAATCGTATCGCGCATGTTTTGAAATTTACTTACTAATGCAATATAATAGGGATTTGGTATATCGATTAGGCATGAAGCGATCGATGAACATCAAAAATACTTGTGTTCTCTTCGGCGAATCTGGTCGCTGCCGTGGTGAGATATACTTCATTTATGCTATTTATTCTTGTGAGCATCAACCTAAATTAGCGACAAATATATGGGACGCGTGTGTTAAAACATTTAAAACTTATAAAGATCCTTTATAGTATGTCATAAAATTGCCATAACTATCCAGCAAATTCGTGAATAATCTTTTCCTAGTCGAAGCTCGAGAGTCGAATTCTATATGTATATTCTATATATTCTATATATAAATAAACGGATGTAAACTCTATTACACAATTATCTATACTGTACACAATAAACGTAGCAACGTTAAAGAAGATGCCCTAAAACTTCGATTAATCTCTACTATATGAATCATGATGACACAATTCTTAAATGGCCGTACGCGCACGAGGAGAACTTACGCGATGTCTAACATAAATATACGACGCGATTTCGACGGAATTAAAACATCGATCACAAGACTGTCTCTCAACATGATCGGCACATCGTACGTATGTATGTACAATCACTCACGGTCCGTTGCTGGATGCAGATCGATGTGATGACACTTAAGTCCATGAAAACACTTTCAAAACAGAGACGGATTAAAATCCGTCCAGATGAACAAGCAAGGCGACGATTACTGTGGCTCCGGCTTCTTTAGTGGCCCACTTACTGGACTCGCAGTGCAGATCGGTGCTGTCTTTGTCAGCGGGACTGATCGTATACGAGCCTGGTCTTACCAGCAATTGGAATGCTGTCGACACGTTCAGTTTTTTATTCGATTGCATATCGATATACCTATATACAAAAAGTTGACAAAATTAAATTATATTTTAAATTTACGATATAAAAGAGCGCACGTCTCTTTATATAAAACAAGCTACTCACGGATACTTTCTAGTAAATTCCTCGGACGCAGCGTACTTGATGCTGGGCGAGAACGATACCTGCAAGTTCTGATCCTCGCTTTTTGTACCCGCTGTCAAGTTGCTCACGTCTAATTGCTCTTTGGTCATAAGCTCTCCTCTATCTAAGATCAATCTATACATGCGTCATGTATAAGTTAATATGATAAACAATATATCGAGAAGAGATAAAAAAATCTCGCTCTGAGATTATTCGTATTACCTTATCGCATCTAGTCGTATACCGTAGAACGCAACGTGCCACTTGTCTGTCGTGCTCTGTGGGATCTGATTGGCATTAATGCTTTGTTTCAACGGGAACCTGGTCCAGCCGACCGGTATCGCGAATTCTGCAGGTGGTTCGCCCTTTTTGCAGATCGCGTTATCACCGTCCACCTTGTAGCACGTACTACAGTAGCAGAGTATCTCGTCGGTAGAGAAGAATTCGTCTGGCAGAACAAGCGACTTCTTCAGCTGCATGCACGCCTTTAGATAGTCGCACTTTCTTGACGCGACGATGGTAGACCCGAGTGGAGTGGACGGTAACGATGACGGCATCAGCGGTATCGAGGTCGTGTCCCGCGTTTGGTTGACTATCATGTTCTGGCTCGGAAGTATGTTCCCGTTGAATATTGAGTTGTCGCGGATCGATGCGACGTTGTCCCGACTCGCGTAAGACCGTGGTTCGTGGAAGCCGGAACAAACGTTGTTGGGTAGATCCGATAGATTGTTCTGCTGCACACTGCTATTAACGACTTGACTATTGGACGCTATGCTTTCATTAATCGCATTGTTAGCATTCGTCGCCGTAATCGCCGCATTCAGGCTGGTCATGTTACTGGCGCTCGCGACCATGCCTTTCTGTATATTAATGTTAGTCGCGTTGTTTATCTCAACATTTGTACACTCGTTTCGAATACTTAAAACACTCACAAGCGCGCGATTCCCCGCCGAGTCGAGATTAGATTCGCTCGAGTTGTTTTCGGGCTGATTGTTCAACGGCGCTTGTCCGGCATTATCCAGGTACACTCTATTTTTGGCGCTTCGCGCATCGTTATTCAACCCCGAACACGAGTCCGAATTGTTACTGTCGACACTCGACGCCGCTTTGTTAGTAATGCTATTGTTTGCCAGATTCGCACTGTCAAAAGACGAATACTTGGCTTCGAGGTTGCCATCTCTGGTGCTCGAACCGCATTGACTTGGTACACTCGGTGACGTCGAGGATGGCGAGAGATCAGAAGTAGTTGCCATCGCATTCTCCTTCTCGTGACACTCTAAATCTGCTTTCTCGCGCGAATTCTCCACGTCTTCTGTTTCCACGCTTGTACACTCAATAGGAGCCACGAGCGTATTGTCGATGGCGACGTTCGTATAAGTGGATTCTTCATTGACGCCTGAGATGGACACCTGCTCGCACTGACCGTACAGATCGATCACGGCGAAGACATACGGCGGCAGATCGGTCGCAGCCACACCCTGATCAACGCCGTTAATGAACAAATGCAATCGGTTGTCTTCGTCGATCAACAAACCCACGATAGAGTTACACTGAAGATTTTCCAAGCCGGCGCCGTACTTTGTTTTCACCCTTATGCCATTGTGAAATATCCAGTCGCTGCAGATGATCCATGAGTGCCTCTTAAAACCGAGCGCCGTCAACGGGAAGCTTGTCTGCTTTTCCGGCGTTATGCAGGAAACGCCGCAGAGAATATTCGACACCCAACGTTCATTTAGCTTATCTATTTTCACTTGGAATGGCTTACCCTTTATTAACGGTCGACTGGACATCACTACACCCTGATTATAACTAGCTACTCGCCTGGCGATCGTCTTTGTTTCCAGCTGAATATTTCTGCCATGATTCTCGTGGAACTCATAGTTCCCATCCCCGTCGGCAGTGGTTACGCTGACGATGGCGGGTTGCGTTGGCGTAAGCATCGCCTCGTTCATTAATTTTCCTTCGGACACGTCGATAGATGTATCCATTCCCGCGTCATTCCTCGTCGGCATCGGATCCAGCAGAAGCTCCAACGAATCCTGCAGCCTCAGACTGGCGTTGGGAGATATCACGGGATTTTGCTGCTTGCTACTAGTGATGTTCACGGCCACAGTACTGCCAAAGAGCTCGATCACCGCATACACAATCTCCGGTATGTCAGATGCCGCTACGCCCATATCCTCGCCATTCATGTAGAACTTGAGATTGCCCTCGGGTGTGCGTTTCACGCCGATCTTGTCGCTTACCCGTAACCAATCCAGACTCGTGCAATAATTCGAGGTGAGCGCGAAACCCATATGCCTCACCTCGTTACCCGTCAGGTACCAAGCATCACTAGGTATGGACGTCATACCGGGCACAAGATTCATCGATGTCAACCAGTTCCCTGTTTCGTTACTCAAGACACCTAACCTCAGACAACCGCTCCACTCACGCGCTACTTCCTGAATCGCGATTTCGAATAGCTCGTTATTTTCCAGAGGAGCGTCACTCAAAAGCACGGCATTATTGTATTCCCTGCATCTAGTTGCTACCGTTCTATCACTATTCAATTGTATATTCAGTCCAACCGATTCGTGAAACTTGTGCAGAATCTCCGTTTGCGCCTGAGGTTGGATCACCGAAGTCGGCTGTTGACTAATACTGTTTTCCGACGGTAAATACTGCTGTGTCAGCGGATCCCTGCGCTCAGGCAACACAATCGTCACCTGAAATAAAACACTTGGAATTAAATGCGCTAAAAAACGTGCGATTTTTGTCATTATCGAGCGAGCGTCATTCGTTATACCTGTGCGCATTGTCCATATAGATCGATTACTGGATAAACGTTTGGTGGTAGACCCGTACAAGCAGAACCCTGATCTACTCCATCCAAAAAATAATGCAAGGAAGAATCCGAACATCGCATCATTCCGATCCGATTGCCCTCCATTAATTTATCTAAATCGCAAGAATAATTATTGCGCAACGTAACTCCGTCGCGCATTACTGTCGATCCTGAGAGCATCCACGTGTCATGATCGATATCCGTCATCGTAGATGGGAATTCCAATTCATCGGGTCTTATCACAGTAACACCTGTGATTTTATGTAAGAGATTATATGGACAACTCTTATTATATTTGACAGATATATAATTGGGATAGCAATTACCTGCTTCTATAGCACCAGACCATCTAGCAACCATTTTATCTATCGTCACTTCGAACATTTCACCGTCGCGTAGCGCGCGATTCGCAATTACAATAGCTTCGTTGAATTCACCCAGAGCTCGCGGTCTGGACGCTGTCAAACCGTTGTTCGTGATTCTCGCATTTTTACCATGTACATGATGAAACCTTAGATCACTGTCAACAGAATCGCACGATTATATATATATATATACACGTTCAACAATATAATATCAATAAATCTATAAATTTGTATCTCCAATTTTGTCAGATAATCGCACCTGTACAACGTTGTATTGCTAAAACTAGAATTGTTTGTAGTCGGACTGTAAAAGTCTACGTTATCAACTATGGTAGCTTGGGCGGCCTGCCCGTAGAGGTCAATTACACCGTAGACTCTTTCCGGTACATTCATTGCGGCCACACCCTGATCCGCGCCGTTCACATAAAAGTGCAGGGTCGAGTTATCTTTTCTCATCACGCCTACACGATCACCGATCTGCAGACGATCCAGATTCTGACCGTATTGATCTATCATCGTCGTACCGTTGTGCATCACGCCGTTGCCCGTCATCATCCACGTGCCGGATCTGCAAGCGATATGAGCCACCTTCGAGCAACAACATAAGCGGGTAAACAACTTACCGCGCCCTTCGTAGTTCTTCATGGTTTGTAAGATGGCTTAAAACCGATGCGCGCGGCCTTACTTACCTGACATTTGTCATGGTAAAGGGAAACTCCAATTCCGTTGGGGAATGCGTGGTAACTCCTATCTCGATAGAACCGGCCCATTTCGTGACGATTTTGTCTAATCTGACTTCGAACAGCTCATTGGGCTTCAATGGTCTCGAAGTTAATACTACTCCATTATTGAAGTCATCTATGGCACTGTGCAAATAAAATTTATATTTGTTAAGAAGAGATTAGATAATAATTTCGAAGAATATTTATTAGATGAATAATAAATATATTTTTTCACTTACTTAGGTCTATGTGCTGTACGTCCGTTGTTGATTACATCGGCATGTGTTCCGCAACAGGGATGAAACATTAGTCTATCAGGTAATTCCTCTTCTCCAACTTCTGCAAAATTCATTATATTAGAAATATCAATGATAACAGCACTTTCCATTTATATAAAAAATGGATATTCGCATATTATTACCTTCACTTTCCAGACCCTGTAGCTGCAATGTGTTTCTCCTTGTAACTAGATTTTGTTCTTCTCTTTCGTCACGATCGACAATGGTTACTTTTACAGTCATTCCATAAAGATCTATTACACCCCACACACCTGTTGGTATTTTAGCAGCGATACCTTGATCCAAACCATTTATTAAATAGTGAAGATCTCCATTACTCTGCCTAATCATTCCCACACGGTCTCCTTCCTAAAAAATGATGCCCAATAAATTTGATGCAAAAGAGAAACAGTAAAACAATAGGTTCAGCATTATAAATCTAGTCTTATTTTACCCTCAATTCGTCCAAGTTAAACTCTCCGTACTCCCGTTGTGTGCCTTTACCATTTGTTAAAATACCACAGCCGGACATCATTGTTGTGCCAGAACGCATATTGGTCATTGTTGCTGGAAATTCTAGCGCTGTAGGACTATGAGTTGTAACACCAACTTCTATGCTTCCCGACCATTTGTAAACTAATCTATCTATTCGTATCTACAAGTAATAGTTTCGCAATTTATGAAGTAAATAAGAAATAGTAAATTATTTTGACATAAAATAATAATCACAAGAAAAAATCATTTAATTATGCTATTGCAATTTACTCAAGTGCTCTTGTGTAATTTTACATATTTCTGAATGCTTACTTCGAATAATTCATTATCCCGTAGTGGCCTATGTGTCATTACAACACCATTGTTGAACTCATCGAGCGGTCTCCGCCTCTCAGCAGTTCTGGCATTGTTGGACAGCTTCACCAACGTTCCAACTCTTTCGTGAAACTTCAATCTATCTTCTCTTATTGCGGCGGGGGTGGGATTTTTCGGTAAATTAACATTTACATTGACATTTAAATTAACATTTAAGTTAGCGACTAGATTTGTTGTTGAGGAACTGGAGGTTTCCCCCATAACATAATCATTATTAATCTCGACTTCGTCTTTCGGCATGTTACACAAAGTGGCAAGTCTGGGATGAGCTACACTGACTTGTACACAATCACCATACATGTCTACAACGGCAAAAATACGCTCCGGAATATTGCTGACAGCAACGCCTTGCGAAACACCATTGATGTAGAATAGTAGTTCATGCTATAATTGCAAATAGAAAATTATCATTAATTACTATCTAGAGAATATGAATAAATCATAGATCATAATGAATTATAAATTACATTGGATGTTCGCATTACTCCTAAAGTATTTCCCTCCTCTAAATCATTAAGATCCGTTCCATACATATCGACAATTCGATCTCCATCGTGAACTATGCCACAGCCAGTCATAATCCAAGATCCATGGCGAAGGTTTATGGCACAGGATGGTATTTCCAATGTCTCTGGATTGCATTCTGTCACTCCAATTTCTATACTGCCACTCCATGATATCATCTGTATAATTTTTTAAATGTATATATAACAGTTTTCGCAAGATTATAATAAACAGATAATAAACAAATACATAAAATGCAATTATCGGAATTTTAATAAAATACATATTTATCGATCTGTGTGCTATCATATCTCTCGAAGAAATCCAATTAGACATTTCAAACGCGCGAGCACCCGATGAGGAAAATAATACAAAAGATGTTTCTGTCTGTCGACAAACACAACACATCGTACCACGTGCACAAGACATTCTGTACTCCACAATTATTTCGCGTTGAGATTGTCGCAGAAGATGGTGCACTTGGTTGCGTTACAAGGCTGTACACATGGGCGCGAGAGTTTGTCGGGAAAAATATTTGCGTGTCGTGTGTGTGTGTGTGGAGCGCGCGCGTGTACATACCTTCTTGTCGATGGTGACTTCGAAGAGCTCGTCATCCTGGAGCGGCTCAGCGCTAAACACCAGACCGTAATTGTACTCGGAGAAATTGCGCGTGGCGGTGCAATTATTGTTGCTGAGGGTGACACGATGGCCGCATCGCCGATGAAACATGTCGAACCCAGTTTCACTCACACCGTGTCGCGTCGCGCCGTCGTGTCCCACGGACCCCGCAATCGCTCGACGAACGTACCAGCGCGCCGCGCGCGCGCCGCTGCGTCGCGACGCATCGCTGCCCTTCTCGCCCTCCGCACGCCGGCGCACGCTCGTCCACACTCGACTCGGTGGTTTCTGCAGTCGATCTAAATCAATCTAAATACAAATGAGAGAATTGCATGCGAATGAATGAGACACGGAGTTGGGATATTTGAGCGGAAAAATAAAAAATGCGAGGAATAGGGGAAGAAAATACATATATATATGTGTGTATAATGAATGCAGAGAGAGCGAATCTTTCAGCAGAGCAGATTCTATTCCTCGTTGCGTTGCGTTACGCTTCCTGTATCTGGAATGAGATGATAAAGGATAAAGTCGTTTTATCCGGTCTTTAATCCCAGAGCTTCCTTGCCATTTATTTTTTTCATTCTTTTCTTTTTCAGCTTTGAACTAAATAAATTATTTGGGGCAAAATAAAATTATATTAATTAGCATGATAAAATTGATTAGTCGCAAAAGATTCGCGCGCATATGCAGTTGGACCAGTTGGATGCAATTGAATTTTTTTCTATTGTCAGATAGAAGCCTGAGAGGGGTCACGCCGCCGTTTTTCATAAGACACATTTTCTAATTGGTACAGTAACGTCAACTAGATTCATTTTAGAGCCGGTGGAACTACATGGCCAGATCCACTTTTTGAAGCCATGGTAAAATGACCGGTTGGTGCATGTCCGTGCTAAACACATTATATATGGATCAAAATTGCGGAGAAATATTATGGATTTATTAATGTTTTATTAGGTGTGCGTGATGTTTTGCCATTCTAGTATATATTACAGCGATAATAAGTTATTATTGAAGTATTTTTATGTATTATTTTTATATACGCACATATGTGATATAAAATAAATTTTCTTAAATTAATTTCCTTATTAATTATTTTCCTAATTTTTAAATATATAACGTGTAGAAGATATTTACAATAAATTGCTTTTTTCTTATTCTCG
>NW_021848556.1:1325176-1330622 GCF_003651465.1 Formica exsecta
TTTTTTTCATTCTTTTCTTTTTCAGCTTTGAACTGAATAAATTATTTGGTGCAAAATAAAATTATATTAATTAGCATGATAAAATTGATTAGTCGCAAAAGATTCGCGCGCATATGCAGTTGGACCAGTTGGATGCAATTGAATTTTTTTCTATTGTCAGATAGAAGCCTGAGAGGGGTCACGCCGCCGTTTTTCATAAGACACATTTTCTAATTGGTACAGTAGCGTCAACTAGATTCATTTTAGAGCCGGTGGAACTACATGGCCAGATCCACTTTTTGAAGCCATGGTAAAATGACCGGTTGGTGCATGTCCGTGCTAAACACATTATATATGGATCAAAATTGCGGAGAAATATTATGGATTTATTAATGTTTTATTAGGTGTGCGTGATGTTTTGCCATTCTAGTATATATTACAGCGATAATAAGTTATTATTGAAGTATTTTTATGTATTATTTTTATATACGCACATATGTGATATAAAATAAATTTTCTTAAATTAATTTCCTTATTAATTATTTTCCTAATTTTTAAATATATAACGTGTAGAAGATATTTACAATAAATTGCTTTTTTCTTATTCTCGAAACAAACTTATCAAGCATTTTAAGCAAAATTATTATGCTTTTAATTCATATTAGCTTTTTATAATTAAGTATTAATTATATTATTTAAGTAATTTTTTGATTTATAAGTTCAGTTGGATGCGCTAGTGCACATTGATGCACGTTAAAAGCTATTACATATAAATTTATATAAGCATAATTTATATATAAACATAAAGAAAACGATAATTAATAAAGATAATTAATATTATGCAAGTCTTTTGAAAATAAACATAACAATAGATACGCTTTGCTTAACATTATTTTCGCTCGAAGAACAAGATTCTTCGCACTCGTTTGTCCACCAAACGCTTCGGAGCAGAAATAGTGTCTAACGAAGTGCATTTATTGAATATACAAAAACTTTTATAAAATTTTTATATTCCTTATATTTTAATAAATTATTATAGATAAGTAAAAGTCTCCGATGTCATCGAAAGCGAGAGCGAGAACAAGTAGATATCGTCAAAGAGTTTCGAAGTTTCTTACATGCGAAGGGCTTATTCCTTTCTTATATAGTATTTCATGAATATACATATATGTGTCATATTACCATAGAAAATAAAACTTTTATATTTTGCATTTTACCTGTTTCAAGATAATTTTAATGGTTAATGATTTTTTTGCGATTAAAATGATACCAGACATGACATAAACCGGATAATTTTTAGTTAGTTTAAAAATTAGATAAAATATGTTTTTTCTTATCTAAAAATTATCTTATATAGTAAAAATTATCTGAATCATATCGTGTTTTTGATGTTATTTTAATTAAAAATCTCATTAATCCATTAAAATTATTTTAAAAATTACTTTTTAAAATAAAACAAATGTTTTAGTTTTTATTACATATGATTTTTGAATAAATAAATTATTATAGATAAGTAAAAGTCTCCGATGTCATCGAAAGCGAGAGCGAGAACAAGTAGATATCGTCAAAGAGTTTCGAAGTTTCTTACATGCGAAGGGCTTATTCCTTTCTTATATAGTATTTCATGAATATACATATATGTGTCATATTACCATAGAAAATAAAACTTTTATATTTTGCATTTTACCTGTTTCAAGATAATTTTAATGGTTAATGATTTTTTTGCGATTAAAATGATACCAGACATGACATAAACCGGATAATTTTTAGTTAAATATGTAATCAAAATTTTTATTATTAGTTTAATTAAAAATTATCCGATTTATGTTGTATTTGATGTCATTTTAATCGCAAAAATCTCATTACTTCATTAAAATTATTCTTAAACCGATAAAATACAAATAAGAATCTTTCTTAAAGTAAGAGTCGAAGTGACAGAAATCTAAATTATAAATTATCGTTTTGTTGTGATGCTTACGAACAATAATTAATTTTCTATCGATACTTAAAATAAAGATATTTTGTCCCATGTTTTATTGTACGACTTTTTGATTATTTAAATATAATTTGAATTAAGAACGCGCAATTAAATAATTGAATCGCAGGATCAAGTAATTAACATAACGATAAGCTCTGTGATATATTAATCGTTTATTAAATAATTGAACTATAATTTAAAATATTTGTATAATTTAATATTCCGTTTGTATACATATACGTCATAGTACGTAAGATATTTTCAGCTGCGAATTATCAATAACATGGTATTCAGCCTTGGCGGCGTAAACATTAGCGCGCTATTGTTTACGTGTTACGCCTTATCATCCGTACGGCGACACTCGAACAGTAATGTAATAGTGCGAGACGCTCCGTCAAATTCCTTTGCTAAACGTGATCGCGACAAGTATCGGGAAATAATTTGATATAATTAATAATTAATTCTCTCTCTTTTACTCTCTAGATAACAATTATTTTAAAATATTTAAAATTAAATATATTTCGTCCGATGTTTATTCGTTTGACTTTTCGACGATCTAAATATGATTCGAATTGAGAACGCGCAATAAAATAGTCTAATCGCAGATCCGACTAATTAACATAACAATAAGATCCGTGATATATTAATCGTTTATTAAATAATCGATTTATAATATAAAATACTTGTATAATTTAATATTCCGCTTGTATATACGTCATAGTAGGGAAAATATTTCGGCAGCAAATTATCAATAACATAATACTTGATCGGCCTTGACGGCGTAAACATTAGCGCGCTATTGTTAACGTGTTATGACTTACGGCCTTATCATTCACACGGCGACACTCGAACAGTAATGTAGTAGAGCGCGAGACACTCCGTCAAATTCGAAACGCGATAAGATAAATTAATATTATAAATTAATAAATATTACGTTGTCGCGGTATCGCGTTTTCGCGTCGTCGCGTCTTCGCGTTGGACTTCTATCTCGTTTTCATTGTCATCGAGGATCATACTTCGTTGTACGTAAGATATTTTCAGCTGCGAATTATCAATAACATGGTATTCAGCCTTGGCGGCGTAAACATTAGCGCGCTATTGTTTACGTGTTACGCCTTATCATCCGTACGGCGACACTCGAACAGTAATGTAATAGTGCGAGACGCTCCGTCAAATTCCTTTGCTAAACGTGATCGCGACAAGTATCGGGAAATAATTTGATATAATTAATAATTAATTCTCTCTCTTTTACTCTCTAGATAACAATTATTTTAAAATATTTAAAATTAAATATATTTCGTCCGATGTTTTTTCGTTTGACTTCTCGACGATCTAAATATGATTCGGATTGAGAACGCGCAATAAAATAGTCTAATCGCAGATCCGAGTAATTAACATAACGATAAGCTCCGTAATATATTAATCATTTTAAATTCGTTTTATTAAATAATCGATCTATAATTTAAAATACTTGTATAATTTAATATTCCGTTTGTATATACGTCATACAGATCAACGTAGCGACCCTGACATTCTGAGAGGAGGAGGAGGCCTAGGAGAGGCATCCTGCACCAGCGGAGCAACCCAAGGGTGAATATTTATTATTTGTATATTGGTTGTTAAAAATCGCGTACGCGCATTAATTCGGTCTCATTATTTGAATGAATTAAACAAGAGAAAATTAGAAAGAAAGACTTTTACATAAGTCTGATAAATGTTTCTATTATTTAAAAAAACAGTCTTTTTAAAATTTATAAAATTGTTTCGTATTTATTTATCTGCTTATTATCGTACGCATTGGATATAAAATTCGGCACATAAAATAATAATTTTTTGAAATATTAATTATATTTTGGGCGCCGCTATAATTTGAATTTTATATTCGTATGTTACAGACAACGTAGCCTCAAGACCAACAACTCCGCTGTTGCGCATCAGTGCCGGTGAGTGATAAACTTTCATTTAATTTTAAAGTAACGGATTTGTAGAAATTGTAGATGTAGATTGTAGATTGTAGATAAATCCGTTATCTTTAAATGGATGAGCTAAAACAGATCAAGTTGAATAACATTTAATAAGTTCTTTTGATATGCATTCCATCTATTGCAAAAGTAAATTAAAGTCTAAATTGAAAAAGGAAGATTATAAAAAACATTTTTTCCAATTTGTAGATTTTATCTAATTTAATGAATAAAGAATGCTAATAATTTTATCAATTATATACGCGCGTGTGATGACAACTCATTCTTATAACGCCCGCCAATCTTATCCTAATTTCTTACAGCTCATCCATATCGTAGAATTTGTTTGTAGACATTGTTTTTAAACTTTGTTTTAATTGATATAAGAGAGACCGAATGATCAATCAAATAAATTATCATGATCGTAATATGATAATAAATGGCATAAATGTTGTATAAATTAATCTTATTTTATTATAAATTATATATTATTATATATATATGTATTATTAAATATTATTATATTATTAAATAAATTATATATTAATATATAAATTTTAATCAAATTTATATATTTATTATAATTTATCATAATTTTTTAATCAAAATTTTGATTGATAACTTGGCTTTGTCTCAGTTAAAATAAAGTTATATTAAAATGTGTCGAAATATTTTTGTATAAAATAATAGTAATTATACCGCGCGCGCGTACGTGTGTGAGCTTCGATTATTATAGAAATTACGCGTATCGCAATCGAATATTACGAATATCGTCGATTTATTTATTCGTCGCTTTGTTCGCGAATTTTAAATCACGATTTAGTTTATAATTCAATCGTTGATTTACGTCGAAGCTTCGTCTATTTTTTCGCGTCTTTAATATTTTCTTTGAAAGTCTGCACAAATGCGCTAATAATGCAAGTTTTTTTCTTCTACAATTAAAAGACGATTGATAACTTTATTAACGACTCTTTTGATCGCGATTATTTACATTTTATAAAACTTATTAAGCTCTATAATTGTATGTTGATTATTAAGAATAAATATCACGTAATTAATCGTCGCTAAAAACTTGTCTAATCTAAATATGTCTAGTAAATTTTTTATTATACGCATATTTTGGACATTTTCGTGTAATTCCATGTAATATTATTTTTACATTTCCGGCCTTTTAATTAAAATTCGGAATGGAATTCTACAAGATAGAAAAAACACTCTTAACATTTTATACGCTAAAAAAACAATATTGCATAAGATATCGCAATTTTTTGACTATTTATGATATTTTGCGAAAAATCTGACAGCTGATAGTATCACCGGCAATCATATAAACGTTAAAAAATTAATTAACGCTGTCAACAATTAAAACTATTTAAAAAACAATAGAACACGATTAAAACTATAGGAAAATATAATTAATTATGCTTATATAAATTTGTCTATAATAGCTTTTAATGTGCATCAGTGCGCATTAGTGCATTCAACTGAATAAATTAAAAAATTAATTGAATAATATATATAATTATAA
>NW_021848556.1:1330906-1348631 GCF_003651465.1 Formica exsecta
CCTCCTCGATGGTATCTCCACCTTAACGAAGGCATTTGCCGGGTGAGGAGGTTTGCGTACTCTAATGAACCTGAGAGCTATGCCGGCGGTAACATATATGTTTTCGAGTGAAGTAAGTTTGATCGCTCTGAGACCAATTAATAAATAAAATTCATAAACTCTGTCTTGGATTCTAGGGGTATTTGAGTTATTAGATTAATCAATGTGATTTCGAGTAAGCCTTTCATTAATTAATTAGAGCAAAAAGTCTTGTGTTTTGAAGCCAAAATAGCGGGATGTATTTTATATTATTAATATTATTGATGTATTATATCTATATTAATCAAATTCACACGAAACCCATTTTCGGTCGAACATATGTTTATGGCAAATCTGGTTTAATAGCTCTCAAAGCAATCAAACTTACTTCATTCAAAAACGCTATTAGTTACCGGTAGGGTCACCCATGCCGGACAGGTCGAAGGGGAAGAGTCAGACTAAGAGAGATACTGTAGTTATATTTTTTATATTAATATTTTTAAGTAAAATAAAAGTAAAAAGGACAATAATTGAGAGAATAGGGAAAAGGGAGTTTTAGTCGTTAAAATGCTTAATACTTTTCAAGAATAAGAAAAAAGTGAAAGCAATTTATTGTAAATACCTTCTATACACGTTATATTTAAAAATTAGGAAAAAAATTGTTAAGAAAATTTATTTAAGAAAATTTATTTCATTTTACATGCGTACACAGTATTTTTATATATATATACATAAAAATACTTCAATTATAATTTATTATCGCTGTAGTATATACTAGAATGACAAAACATCACGCGCAGCTAATAAAACATTAATAAATCCATAATATTTCTCCGCGTTTTTAATACACAATGTGTTTAGCATGGACATGCACCAACCGATCGTTTTATCATGGTATCAAAAAGTGGATCTGGCCATGTAGTTCCGCCGGATCTGAAATGAATTCAGTTAGTGCCATTGTATCAGCTAGGAAAAAGGCCTCACGAAAAACGGCGGCTGGCCCCTTTCAAGCTTCTCTCTGGTAAGAGTCTAGAAAAGATTTAGTTATACCTCAGATGATCACATATGCGATGGATGGTAATTACTCGGGTAAATTGCATCGGTAAATTTAATGTCGCGTGCCTATATTATGTGTGTTCTAATTTTTACAAAAATTTTAATTGTCCATATTTTTAATTGTAAAAAATATTGATAAAAAGAGAATATTTTTTTATATTGTTGTAACAATATAATGAAAAAATTTGTATAAAACAATAAGAGAGAAAAAGTATATATTACTCTATTCTTGAGATCTTCTGTTAATTTGTGCTAAAGATATTTAAAGGCGTAAATTAATTTCAAAAATTCTATACCTAAAATTTCTCGAAAAAGAAAGAAAAAAAATGAAAAAATTTAAAATTAAGCAAATTGCAAAGAAAATGAATGTTCTTTTCTGTCTCTCTCTTTCTCTCTTTATATATCTATCTATCTATATCTATATCTATCTATATCTATATCTATCTATCTGTTATATATCTATCTATTTATCTCATATATACATATATTATAATTTTTAATAATTATTAAAAATTTCTCGAAAATATAAAAAAAGTCGAATATTGTTTTTGATACAAGTCTAATTAATATTTATCACATATTGTTTGCACTTTCTTGAACCGTCACGATGAATTTACATGATAGGATCTTTATTATCATTGAATATCTCTATTTACAATCTAATATAAAATATGTTTATGATAGTCTTATTGTGCTGAAAAGTCGATAGGTATGTAATATCGAGAAAAGAATGGAAGAGAATATACATATACTTTCTGACTCATTGTCAGATAGTTTAATACGCGCAATCTTTAAAAACACAAGCAATTATTTGATGTTTTTGAAAAGAACTTTCTTTATAAATTAAGAAAAATTGCAAGTTTTATTAAACTTTTTAAATTAAACTTGTGCACTTGTCAAATTTTGTTATTGTTTATCATTTTTCTTTTTATTTTCACAAATTATCTCATCCATGCTTTTTTTGCTTCTTAACGTTAACTAATCAACTCTGATCGATAGAGAGATCGTTACGCGATAAAAGATATCGAAGGATGATTGTTCCCGAAGAAACTTTCTTGTACAAAGTCTTAAGTTTGATAAATTAAACTCATGATTTACTCATAATCTACTCCTGACTATCGCTTCTTTCGCTTTATCTTCGTGATTAATCCATCCATTCATCCATCGGTTCTTTTTCAGCACACTGAATTAGTTCTGATGAATAGAAAAATCGATTGCTCGTCTTAAAATATTACATAATGAAAAACAAAAAGATATGTCTTTATGTAAAAAGAATCCTCCTCCTATGCACATTAAAATCTCGATTTTTATTATCATTATCATTATCTTTATTAAGTAAGGTTTCCAATTTTTCGTGAGTATTTAAAGATTATTTTTCATACATTTAATTTTTTTAATACACTTTAATATATTTTTATATACTTTTCAGTGATTATATAAAAAAAAAAGTTTTAGATATCGACGTATTTATAATTTGAACGATAAAGAAATATATATTTTTATGTTTCTGTAAAATTTAAATTCTCGCTTACAATTTTATTTCTAGTTTATTTATTTTTTGAAGAATCACATAAATCAATTTTTGGAAAACGTTTTGAAAAAATAGTTTTGCGAAAAATGCGATTAAAATTTCGCATTTTGATTATAGATGAATAAGATTGAATTTATGGCTTTTATGGTTAATTTATTCTATGACTATAAAAAATACTCTTTTTCCTAAAAAAAAAAGAAATCCCTAAGCAATTGCATCAATTATATGAGCTATTAATTTTTCTTTTAATGCGTTAGTTTTTTCGAAGCGTTCGATATCTATGCATATGTGTATGCATTTGCATACATTTTTGTTTGTGAATTAATAATGATTTTTATTATGATTTTAATATCAATATGTACTTCTCACTGAAAATATAAGTTTTGGCTAAGTTTGTGGCTACTTTATTCCTGGCTTATTGTTAGATGGAATGTAATTATTTAGGAACAATATAAGAGCGAAAATCGAAATATCTTTTAAAATTTGTCAGGGAAGAAACATCGGTATTATTTTGCACGTTGCTTTTAAGTATTTCTATAATAAATCTGTATTTGAGAGATTCATTGTTAAGAAAATATCTAAAAAATTTGATATTCAATAGCCATATATGCAACGAACTGATTAGAATATCATGGTCTTTTACATTTTTCGTTTTCTCTACAGATGTTCTCGTAGTAAGTTAAATTACTTTCAATAAGTCTGTTGCCATACTTTTTCTCTCTATTTTCAGCACTGAAATAACATCTTTTTTGTACAGAGTATGAGAGTATACTACTTGCTTCTTAATAGTTGTTCGACGATATACGGACTGCGAAAATGCACAAACATATACAAAAAATTGATGTTATGGAAATTAATTATGAATAGATATGAGTCCAATATATCAATACTTTGATGAAAAACAGGTATTACGAGATCAATGCGAGCTTACACTTATTTTTTTCTGCGAGTCATTTTCTATAAAATATTATAATTTTGTAAATTTTTTGATTTCACTCCGAAATATATATTTCAGAAATATTAAAAAAATTTACACTTTCATAAAAATGCAATGAAGATTATTTTTTTTATCTGAAAAATAGGAAACCCTTTTTAATAGAAAAATAAACTTTTGCGACTTGTACATATGTTGACCAAAACCGCGCGCACGATCGTCAATAGAAAAGCTTACTGGTGACATTCGAAAAAAAAGAGAGATAAAATCTTTCTAAAACATCATTTTGGAGGCTTAGCTTTGATACGATTTAGACCAATAAGAATTTAGGCAATTCTTAAATTTTGTCCCATATATATGAGAAATTGGTGCGGAGAACCAATGCTTGCTGGAAGATACAAATCGGACTTGTGGACTTTGAGCGGTCAAAGATCGCCTCGGCGCAAGAGGTACTTTTGTTCTCATCGTGGTGGTGCAGCAGATAAACCTCGGTTGTCCTGACAGGAGGAACGCTTACTCGACTCAGTTAGTTCGAGAATTGCTCTAGAGGAAGCAGAATCATTGAGAAGACAGATAGAAAACCGATTGAAGATGTCTTTTACTTTGTTAATGGGTCCACCCGGGCCCGAAGCTAGGGCTCTGGCCGAGAAAGAGCTCAGGGAAACCGAGGAGAACGTGAAGAACGGCATCGAGACCCTGAAAAAATATATTGAAGGTTAGTATAAAACTACATTTATATACAGGATGTTTGGCAACAGTTGGGACAAAATTTAAGGAGTGATTCTATATGATAAAATAAGACGAAAATCAAGAATAACAAAACTGCGGTTTCGTTTTTTAATTATAAATGTTTGAAAATTCGCTTGAAAGGTGCCTGAAGCACGGCAATTCAATAGCAAACAATAAGAACTTCCACAGAAGGATCGAACTCTGTCTACAACAAAATAAAAGGCATGTTGAACATTTATTATAATGTTATTCTGTGATCATGCAAATTTTCAAAGCGGAAATATACGGAGCGCAATTATGCAAATTTAAAAAAAGAGTAAATATTTTTAACGCTATCGAGATTGCAAGATCCACATAAATTATATATAATTTATTACAAGCTTTGCTTCAAAACAAGAAATAAGCTATCATAAAGTTTAGCTTTCTAAACTCTGAGACTCATTTGAGATATAAGTATCACTACTTTAAGAATTGGTTTAACTTGTAGTGGGAGAAGACGAAAATTCGAATTTGTCTAGACTTGACATAATAAGAATTCTCATTTAAAGAAAACTATGAATCTACTTACACACATTTATATAAAAAGCAGTGATACGTTATCTCGAAGATTATTGGAAGATTATTGGAATTTAGTGCAATGACTCGTGCCTCTACACAATATCTAAAAATATAATGTTATAGCAAATTGCATTATTTCTTTCTTGTATTATATGCCGATTAATTGTTATCGTGTATGCCAAGTTTATCGGATTTTTTATAATAAATATTATATTTATGCTTAAGATATATATACCAAGTAAAAAATATTTTTTGATATGGTTATTATTAGTTTCGAAAAGAATCGATCAATTTTGAGGATTTTATTTTAAACATTATTATTATATATTAATTCATATATAAATAATTACAAGTTTTTTTTTTAATATAATCTAACGCGTTGATGTTAATTATTATCAAAACGAACCGTTTCGACAACATATTGCTGCTCTGAATGAATGCATTGAAAGATAATAAATCGAGGTCGCTTACTGTGACATTCTGATAATGTTTCTCCGCGTTTTATCTTTCCTTTCGCTTCACTGTAAAGGAATAAATCGGATTCGATTTATTTTTCTAAAATTAAGGCAAAAGCTTTAAGACTTCTTAAAGCTTTAAATCGTCTTGACCACTTCTTAAGATGGCTACTTCAAAACCATTAAATGAATTTCAACTCCTCTTGGTTTCGAGCGTTGAAACGTTTCTAACATTATCTAAAATTGATGAGATAAAATTAATAATTATCTTTAAAGATAAAATGCATTATTTTAATCAAGTGTATTGCTGCTATTATGGTATTATTTTACATATATATATATATATTTAAAAAAGAAGGAAAATTATATAAGACACCAATCAGACAGACGGAAAATTTTTTACTTGAAAATATTTATTTGAAGTACCTTACGTTATGCAAAGATAAAAAAAATCAACGATAACAACGATCGATCCGACGAATGTAGTGCATCTTGACCCTCGTACGCAATAAAGTATAAAAGATATACACGTGATATCAAGTAGGTATCGAGTAAGTATCGCTTGAACGTGACGTTAAGGACTTTTAGAATTTTCAATGATAAATTATATAGGTACTTGTGAGGATGCTTGACACTCGGATAGTGTTTTCACACAAAATATCTCAAGATTATAAAACAGAAATCCAAAATGCTGAACATTTTAGTACATATTATACATACTTATAACGAGATTAATTTAATGGAGAATATAAATATAATTACACGATAAGCTAATATCATTCAGTTTTACCCTGTAATTTTATATCTTTGTCGTTATGCGGATATACATAGCGTGGCCCGCATTCTTGTCGAGCGCGCATTTATCATTCTTGGACGTTCTAAAAATCGTTTTTGGTCGTCCGTCATTCATTTCCGCCAGGTATTGCGCATTTGTGTTGCCTTACATGCGGCACGCGCATCTATTTTGCTTGAAGTAGAATAAAAAATAGTGACTCTCGCAATTTCCTTAATAAGAAACATCGAGGCGATTTCTTTAAGAATGGAATTGTGACCTCGCACGCAAAATTGCCCCTAAAGTGATTTGTCAACATTTGTGCTGTCAAGGCGGCCACAGAATTGACAAAAGAAACCATGTGTACATACGTGTTTGTAACTATAAGTAATCTTGTTTAATGAATTGCAAAATTTAATCTATTCTTTTGAATAGTTCGAAAGTCGTTAAAAAAGATTTATACATTATAATTTTTATTGATTATAATGACACATTATTAACTTTGTACTTTCAATAAGCACAATTCGATAACATATGACAGAATGTTACAAAGTCCGATGATTCTTCCAGATTAAAAATATGATCAATCGGCGCGGTGAATCATTATTGGAAAAATATGTACACATATGATTATTCATATTATTTACGTGCGCAAGATCATGTTCAAACAACATTAAACATTTATAGCAACGTATCGAGCAGATTATAACATGTACTTCGAATGCTACTAAAATCAAGACTCTTAGCTGATTTTACAATATTAAAATTGAAATCTAGAATAAGAGATTTTTATGTTAAATATGCAATCTTTCGGGGCGATTATTCATATCATTATTGTCAAAATTAATAATTTTGTTAACATCGATTGATATAAAATTTTCTTTTATTTCAGAGGATAAAACCATCCATTACTGCACCGACGATGACTTTCTCTTGATCTTTCTCCGACCATGCAAGTTTTATCCGCAGAGCGCGTTTGATCTCATGAAACGCGTCGCGGATTTCAGGAACAAGCATGCAGCTCTGTTCTATGATCTGATACCAAGTGATGAAAGAGATGCCATCATGAATCATGACGTCATTAATGTTTTGAAAACTACAGATCATAAAAATCGCAGGGTGATGATAATGCAAGTCGGCAAAACTTGGGACCCATCTAAGGTCACGAGCGATCAAATATTGAGATTGTTATATATAGTACATTTGTTAGCCATACAGGAGCAAGAAACGCAGGTATCTACTAATATATAAAATATCTAATATGTAGTTTTTAATCTGTGTGATTGTTCAATGTATTCTTCATAGAAGCTAAACATTCAAATTATCTAAAATTATGTCCAGATATCGGTCGCAACATGGCAAAAAGAAAAGTAATTTGCATTTAAATCAGATGTTTTTCTTCAAATCTTCGTATATTCATAAATCTCTCTACGTACAAATAAAATTGTAGAAATTGCTGAATACGCGTGCCTGATCCTATCGAATCGCGTGTGCGGTAACATACACATCAGCAAAATTAATAAATCGTAAACTTGATCATGCAAGAAAGAGAGAATCGCGGAGATGAATCAAAATTCAAACAGCGATAACAACAGCTGTTGTTTGTAATTAAGCTTCAACAATGCCAATGCCTTGAATCGGATGCAAATATGAGCGAGGCGTGATTGCACTTTAGTCGGTTGATATGTGACTCGATATGAATAATCTAACATCGATAAAAAAAAATATAACAATATGATACTTCTTTTTTTCCACGTTCCAAAATTTAACACGTTGTCGATATCGTTAATCAATCTTTGCAGAATCATTTTGTCTATCTTTTATCGAATCACATATATTATCCATATTTTTTTTTTTTTTTTTTAGATATTTGGAGGCGTCGTCATAATGGATTTCGACGGTCTCTCCATGAAACAGATCAAGGGAATGCCACCAAGCTTTAGTATAAAACTTCTCAGTTTTATTCAAGACGCAATGCCATTGCGTTTAAAAGAAGTTTGTATCAGTAACATTAATCATAAAATTACTTCTGTATAAAAAAATTTTACTCTTATATTTTTTATGCGGATTAAATCAAATGTAATCATAAATAAATAATAATTAATAAATTCAACTGTTACGTGTCTGTACTCTTTTTTGGCATACATATAACTATTATTCTCGATTAGTTAATTTCTGTTACATGAATACCGTATACTAATCATTCGATATTGTTTCAGGTTCATTTTGTGAAACAACCGTTTCTGTTTAACATGGTATGGACAATGTTTAAGCCATTTGTTAAGGAAAAGCTGAGGAAACGCATGTTTTTTCACGGTAACAATATGTCCTCGCTTCACACTCACATCCCTGTAAGCCATCTACCAAAAAATTATGGCGGTGATTTGCCTGAAATAGATTACAACGGTGCCGATTGGTACCCAACGATGTTAGCAGCCGAAGATAAAATCAAAGGTAAAATTGAGAAGAAAATATCTATTTGAATTATTAAATAATACTCCGACATCTCTTTGTTAATGCGAGAAAAATTGTGACCACAGCTAATTTATCTTTTTTTTTTCTTTTACAGAGTGGAACACGTACGGATACACCAAAAAATAAGCTAAATTTTTAACAGATGGTCATCCTCTAACATGATATTATTAAATACTTTTTAAATTTTGGAAGATATATCATATTTTACATGCGACACATATTTTTGTATTTAAGCTGACGTATTATACGTATATATTTTATATACAGTGGTAATTTATAGAAACATTTCGACACACAGACTAACATAAAAATAATAATTCAGGATTAACCCGTTACAATATTTCACAAATTAAAATAAATATTTTATTTTGTATTTTATGAATACGAAAAAGAAAAAGATATAAAATATTGACACTTAAAAGTAAATTGTTGCTTGATATTCGTAAAAGCACTTTCTTCTTACATTAAAACAGATTTAGATTCTATATATAATAGACAAAATAGACAAAAATATCAAACATATCGAAATCTTTTACATGTCGAGATGTCCTAAATTACAATACATGAAATTTTTAAATAATTAAATTATTAAAATATATTTTAAATAAAAACATTATATATTCGTACGATTCGCGTCAACAATGCTATTAATTGTAGATAAAGATTTTTCGTAAAGGAATTAACTTTATATTGCATTTACAGGGAAAATTGATTCGTAATTTCAAAGTTTTTTCTATTATACGTTAGCGCATATATTAGTTATCATAGTATGATATTTATCATACGTCACATTCATTGCCATGTGATATGATTATAATGCTCAGTCAGAAGCCATTAATGCCATTCGGTGCATCCATATTTGCAAAAAGTATTTATCCCACTAAAAAAGTCTCACAAAGCTAAAAAAAGATTATATACTTGGCGTCGCGACGCTGCTGCGTCGCTTGATGACATGCGATTTTTATGAATTTCTTTTTTATTCTTTTACAAAATAAAATGATTGAACTATATTATTGTACTATAACTAAGTGCGAAAAGTGCTTCTTAAATGTTACAGAAAGAGAGAGAGAGAGAGAGAGAGAGGGAGATAAAGAGAGAAAAATATATTTGATTGTTAAGTATATATAGAAATACTGAACGGTATTAAAGCTTCCGAGTACTTTATAAATACATATATGTATCATATCGCAATATATAATCTAATCATTAATGTGAATAAAAAGAATAAAAATATTTTTATTACTAAACAATTATTTTTATTATCAAGCGATTTAAATATATGAACGAACAATCCATCTATGCGTTTTGACAATATTTCATGGATTTCCTTGTTTATTATATTAATTTCATGTTTACTTTATTTCCGATTGTATCACAGTATTTTCATAATTAAATTACATACACTTTACACACAGAGTGTATAACATTTTCTACAAAAAAATATATTATAATATATATAAATATTTTATTATAGATATTTGAAGACTATTTTACAATAAAACTTGCAATATTTTATATATGCGTTATATTATATGATAATTCCGAATAAATCATGCTATCGAGAAAACACAGAAAAAAAAGGATGGAGCAATATATCTATTGTAAAAATAATATCAATGATAAAATAAATTTATAAATTATTCATCACATATAGTTGCTCAATATATCGTTTGATGCTTTTCTAGACCTTTTTTTTCTCTTTTATTCATCCTTTGTTGTTTCTTCATGGCTCATGGCATTCACACTCACACTCGTTCGCAAAAATACAATTAATTATGGTTGGTCGTATACGCAACGATCGCGAAAAAATTTGCACGACACTCCTGATCGCGGATAATTATCGATACTTATTGTTAGAGTAAAAATATTTCGTCCAATGCTTTATCATACGATTTTTCGATTGTTGGAATACAATTCGGATTGAGAACGCGCAATTAAACGATCGAATCTCAGGATTGAATAATTAGCATAACGAAAGACTTCGTGATACATCAATCGTTTAATAAATAATTAATCTACATATAATTTAAGATATTTGTATAACTTAATATTCCGCGTATATATGTCATAGTACATAAAATATTTCGGCAATAAAATATCATACACACACAAAATCCATGTGTTCGACTTTTAACGTTATGGTTTGTTTACGTGTTACGTCCCTTCTATCATTCGCACGGCGACACTGAAGGAGAATAGTGGTGGTGCGAAACGCCATTTTCGTCAATTATATTATCAATTTCTTTTTCTAAACGCGATTGCGACTAGTATTGAAACATAATTAATTATAATTACTGCAATTAATAATTAATTAACATTTGACAAAAAACATGGAATTGTATCAGGATAATAATAAAGTGCGTATTTCGCGTGATTGTTCCACGATCGGGAATGTCGTGCAAAGTTAATAAACCATGTTTTCTCGAGTGTGTGAGTCACACGAGGAAACAGTAAAGAATGAGCAAGAGAGAAAACGGAAGTTTGGATAATGGATAAACCAACGATATACAGTAAAATAAGTAATTTATAAATTATTGAACATTTATATTATTTTCAAAATAGACATATTGTTCCTTTCTCATTTCCTCCATAGTTCCTCGATTCTTCCAAGTCGAAATAATACGGTTAAAACTATAGAAAAACATAATAATTATAATAGAATAGACCTCCGCATTTCGGAAGTCACAATTTTTCGTATGTCGTATAAAGATATATTTAAGTGTTGAAAAAAATTGGAATTTTTTTTGCATTTACTATAGGAAAATTCATTATATTATAATAGAATATGCCTCCGTTCCTCAAATCAAGTAACGTTTAGAAAATATACGTTAAACAGATTACCACCAATCAGCGATCATATACAATTGTGAATAAATTAATTAATGTTGCTCATAATTAAAACTTTTTAGAAATCGGAAAAACATGGTAAGAACTGTAGAAAAACATGTTTTATTATAATAGAATAGATTTCTCTCTGTCCGTTTAGAAAATCGAGCAATGTTTGGAAAAGATATGTTAAACAGACGATCTTCAATCGGACGACCATATACAATCGTGAATAAATTAATTATCGTTGCTAATTATTAAAAACCTTCTAGAAAATTCTAGAAAGATTACAGTTAAAACTATAGAAAAATTATACAATATTAAGATAGATCTCCTTTTCAGAAATCGATTTTTTATATATCGTATAAAGATATGTCTAACAATAAGTTTCGAAAAGAATAACAAATTTTTTTACTGTTCGATAAAATCAAATTATACTAAATTAATTAATAAAAATAAGTTTTTGGATTTTTTAATTAACAATCATCATGAACAAATATTTAGACATAATATATCCAAAACATGTAATCTGAAAAGTTATTAATAATACTAGAATACAGATACATAATTTTGAATATGTGTACAGCTTTAATAATTTTTTCTTATATTTGAATCTAATAAGTTTTTTCTTTAAGATAAATATTAATAAATTCCATCGCTTTTATTTTCTTCCTGAATTATGTTCCATAAACTAATACATAATTGCATCGCTATAGCATTAACTCTCTCTCTCTCTCTCTCTCTCTCTCTCTCTCTTTAGTCGGCTCATAGACTTGTATTTAATTTTTGATATTATGTAAACAATTTTAAAATCTCAATATTTTATTAATAAAAGTTAAAAAATTACATCGGACATTAATTTTAAGTTTTGCAAATCGGTGCACAACTTTTATATTTATGTAAATATTATGCGAAGTCTCGAAAGTTAATTTTGAACTTTTGTTTGCTCTACTTATTCTAATTAAATATGCAAAAGTCTTACGACTCTCTTGTTTAAAGTCTAACAATTGATTGTATTTTTAGAACTGTTCTTATCTAACCATCTCTCGTGTAAGAGTAAGTAATATTGATCGTAATTTACATGTTCTTTTGTATATCTGCAATAATTGGTTCCAATTATGCCATATTTATTACACAGGTGCATGATTTTGCAGTCTGAAAAAAAACGAGTACTTTCCTATCATTTTTTTGTGCGCTAAATCCAAATCCGCAAAACAAAATGGTCTATTCCGTCAGGTTTTCGAGAAAAACGGGGTTCAAATCCTCAAAAAACGCATTTTTTACCATTTTTAAAAATTCGTAGCAGACAAACCCGATGTACAAAAGACTTCAAACAGGGCTCAAATGAAAACTTGAGCATTGTACTTTAATATAAAAATATCGAATCTTTTACCGCAGGTACCATCAAACCTCAGACGCGCTTTGATTTTAGGTGTAGTCGCACTATAGCAAGTAGAACGATTGCCCCATACAATCCAATTGTAAAACCATTGCAAACAATAAACATTTTAATCATAGATTTAATACGCGAGATTAAAAGTGCTTAATCGCACTAAAAACAGAAATGATAAAAAATGCGTTTTTTGGGGATTTCAACTCGATTTTTTTCGAAAACCTGACGTGATAGGCCAATTTGCCTTGCGGATTTGGATTCAACGAACAAAAAACTATAGGATACTACTCGTTTTTTCCAGACCGCAGAAAAATATAAAATTATACAAATCTGTGTTATTGACTATTATGTAAAGCATTGAGATCGTAAATATTATTTTCGTAAAAATTGTAATGCATATATAATGTAGCTATGTTAATGTACTACTTTATTCAATCTTGATCATGAGAATTACTTCTTACGTTTGTGAAAAATTTTCGCACATTTATAATACAAATAAGATATATTTTTGCTCTGATTTTAAAAACTGTTAGAATCTGGCTCAAAAAGTTAGTTAATCTGTTACTGATTAAAATTTGAGAACGTCAGTATGGCCTAGACCTCTATTAATATTCTATTATACACACATTAGATACTTCTATCAATATTTCGTATTGCCATATACTGCAATTCATAAACTTCAATACAATAAACTTCATCGATTAGGTTCTAAAGTTACTTCTTTACGATATTTTCATACTTGGTCATTCAAACTTGAAAGTTTTTGCTGATAAAAAACAAATTTTGATCTCAAACTTTAAATTGTTTGGATTTTGTAGACTTAAAAATAAATTCAAACAATTTTAATCTAAAAAATATTAATTATTCCTGCTTGTAATAAATACTATTTTTGTTTAAATTTTTCTGACAAACTATTTAAATAATCGTACCTTTGAGCATTGCAAATTAATCAAACGATTCGATCATTGATTCCCTTCGAACAGTTTGAGGATAAAGTTTGAACATTTCACAATTTCAGATTGTTCCGTGAATTTCTACGAATCTATATTTCAGCCTTAAAATTTTATTTTACGAAAAATTTAATTAATAACAAAATTTGTGGAGAAATATTGTTCGCGCTTTGTAATTTTCCACAATCTAGTTTATTCCGAGACGTGTAAAATTATGCCGGCATCGTTCTAAGCGACTGGTCATATGTTTCGCATTGTCACGTTCATGTAAAAGTGGGGGAAGCTACGGCTTTCGAATCATCCAAACTGGACTGTCTGGACACAGTCTCATCAGCAATGCGAGCACCACAGTACTAATCTGGTAAATATTTTACTTTGTTTTTATTTTCCGCTTTTGCGTTATTTGTGAGCAAAGCAAGTTTATCCGAATAAAAAAAGAGAGAGAAGGATTAGTGAATTAATCCTTGATCTACAGTGTATAACATGAATAGCATACAGTGCTAAAATTTCGATGATAACAGATATATATATATAAATACTGTAATAAGTGAAAAAACTGGTTTGGTGCATCCGAAAGTGCAATTTCGCAAGTGAATATTCGCATTATACGATATTCTATTTTAATAAAATCTAATCGCCCACGCATCTGTTGACAGTCGACATATTGCAAACATGTGTTTTTATACAACTCAAGATTTATTTCTTTTCAGTTGTAATTTCTAGATTCTCATGTTTTTACTTTTTCTAATCTTATAAATAGATAAAGAGACGCTTGAGAAGTATTCCAGGCAGCATAAGTAATTATTTTGGCATTATTTTAATATAATTTGCCAAATAATGCTTATTTTACATAAGTATGTATTATTTAATATGAAAAATGTATCTTCTATAATATATATCAATTTACAGTTTTTCGGTAACAAATTAAGAAAGATATTGTGATTAATTTAAAATTTATCTAAGTATATTTTATAAAATAACATAATTTTTTTATAAAGAAATTGTATTCATAGTTAGTATTAGTTTTTTATATACGCGAGTTTATCAATTGAGTCTAATCAAATAAAATCTAAAATCGCTAAAAGTTGAAATGTTTATAACTTTTGATAGAAGCATTTTTAAAATAATTGTTTCAGATAAAATTTACTTGTTTTTTTCCCGTAGAACCAAATATATTACATTTTATAGAATGTTCCATTTGAAATTATGGAGTTACCTTCCCACCCCCCTTGAAGGGGGAGCGGGAGCGACTTTATGTTTATATAGTTAGAAAGCCCTCTCGAATACATAAGACTTTCTCATAAACAACTTTTGGATTCGATAAATATTTTTAGAGTTATTGACTTGTAACACTTTCCATGGGCCATCTTGTATATAAAGAGTGAGATAGTACAAATCCGTACAAAAGATCGCAGAAAGTTTTTAATATATGCATAATAATTAGTAAATATAATATTAGAGAGAACAAGATATCCAAAAATGCTTCAAATTTCATTCAAAACATTAAAAATATTTTGAACGGAAAAATCTTCATTATACTTCTGTCGTACTTCAGTAAAACAATGGATTACACGAAACAATAGACGGATTACATTACAGCAAGTCTGCATAAACGCACACCACTAATACATATTTATTTTGCATAATTATATAGAATGTTTCGTAAGAGAGATTCACCTTTAGGAAAATATTTTTTAATAAATTTGTTCTATATTTTCTTTGTAAAAATGCAATTATTAACTCTATGTAATAAAATCTTCCGATTTCTGATTTTAGATATTAACGTCCAATTAAATTTCAAATTAAATTTCTATTGCGCTAGTCTTATATTAATAGCTAGTCTAATATTAATATTAAGTCACTAACCATTTTTACAATCAATTTTTAATAATTTAAGATGTAGTCAACATTAGATTTGTTTCGGAATTCAATTTTCTTCAGTTTTTTTTCAGTTTTGACCTTCACTTCTTCAGTTTTTCTATTCTTATTTTTATTCTTGGCATACTTTGCGCTACATTGATACATATTTCAGTAATTATATCTGCACTTAAATACTACATATGTAATAATTGTGCATATAATTAATGCCTGCAAAAAATATGATAAACAACCTATTGATATTCTTTTTATTCCTTGACATAATATATTTATCTATAACTAATTATAGCAATACAAATAATTACTTTATGAGAAACGTTTCCAGATGCAATAATGTAGATGTATATATTAAATGATATAATAACACTTGATATAGTGAGCATATTAAAGCAAGTTAAAAGAGGCTTCAAAGTTTTTACCTTTATCAGATTCAACACAGTATAGATTGATAATGATAAAGAAATATCTTTTCGACGAGATTATTTATCGGTATTTCATTTAGAGCAGCAAGAGGACAGGAACTGGACAGAAGATAAGTAGTTGATATTTTTTGCGTAACATTGAGACAAGGTTGAATTGTTAAAGCAAATGAATAAGCCATAATATATCACGCACTGCACAATGATTGTTGTAGAATCAGAAATGAATGTTTTATCATATATGTGAGTTTGGAATGCGTCTAGATAAAACTAGAATGCTGATAATTTAGGCAATTATTTTTGATTCATCATTGTCACTCCAGTATATAATAATATAAGAAAAAGCTAAATTATGTAATATATCAATGTATCCAAAGTAATATGTACAAAATTAATGTGTGTGTATACATACACACACACGCCCATATACACACACACAAAATTTTATTGCTTCTCAAGAAATAATTCTTCTTTAAACTTAATAATAATCTTTAAACTTTATATTATAAATTGAAAGAATATATAAAATTGCACTTCTTTCTCAGATGTGTTCTACGTTACCTGTAAATCAATCAATAGATTGTTTTTTTCTAATGCAAAAAAGTCCATATAAATTTTTGTGCTATTTTTTAAGTCTCGAATAAAAATTGTTGTTACGGAGCTAATAGAAAGCAACAATTTCGTACATAAAGATTTGGAAATTTCTGTAGAACCTTCTGCAACCGTTCTCTCGTTGCGAGATTCTCGCAGCACGCAGTTTCAAAACAAGGGCGTGTAATATACTTAACCATGTATCGCACATTGCTGTATCGAACGCAAATTTTTTCTATATACACACACACACACACACACACACACACACACACACACACATATATACATATGGGTACGTATCCACTTCTGTGATTCAGTGACGAAATTTTGCTAGACATACACATTCTTCGACCAAGCAAAGCAAAATATACGAGACCGGTTCTTCATTCCTCATCGCGGATTTATCGGAGTCATTCCTATTTCTATGTGTGTAGAAGCGTACTTTGCAAACATTTGACATCACGTGCGTCACGTTGTGTGTATTAGCAAAATATTGTGATTCTTCATTGCTGTACTATAACTCCGGTTATGATTATTCGATAGATATTCGTCGTGCTGGATATGATGGCATCATCCGCGACCATGGAGAATAACTTTGAGTGCCCGTCCAAGAAGGACGTCTACCGAATATGGCAAGAGAGTGCGCCGAAGATTAAGTTTGGTGAACACGAACTTAACATTGAATTGGAAGGTATCGGCGAGTTCTTTATGCAGAAAGCCAAGGAGGAATTGCGAGAGACGCCGGAAATCATCGCTGAGAGCTGCACGCAGCTGACAGAATTAATTGCAGGTAGTACAAGGTCAATCGTATTAAAAATGATCACTCTGCTGTTGATGCCTTGAATGAGGAGCGAGAAGGGGAAATACAATTATCGCAGTTTGTGCAAATCCGATAGCTAGCCTTGAAACCAGTTCTCCAATACACAGACGAATTGTCGAGAGTTGCCCATCTACTCAATGTTCTTGGCATTACTTTCTTCTTGCATCTTCCACTATATCGTTGTTCTCGTTCTCCAACCGGTTTCTGCACGTGGTAGATTAGAGAAGAAAGCGAATTGAAACGAAAAGTGTTTTTTTGTTAGAAAATATGTCAATCTCGAGATTTTTTTTTCTTCTCTAGTAATATATATATATATA
>NW_021848556.1:1348648-1380554 GCF_003651465.1 Formica exsecta
ATATATATATATCGCAAATTTTTTTATTAAATTAATTAATTAAAAAGACGTTATTACAATGAATAATGCTGCTAGGCTTCAATATTGCAGATTTTAAAGGGAAAATGAAAAGAAATAATTCGTAAAAAGATGCGATGACAAGTGGAATGAGAAAACTTTCTCTTTTATATAATCTTTAATGTGAAGCATACATTGTAGTTTCTATATTTATAACGTGACTCAAATATATAAATCGGTTTCACATATCATAGAAAATCGTTTAAATCGTGAAATAACGATCGATTAACTTTTTTTTTATTTAAAAAGAAAGATTAGCTTGAACAACGTCAGATTGAATGCTTCTAGAATAAAGATTAATTGTAGCACGCTATTACCACTCATAACGTAACACAACGCTCAATTTAACGATAGTAAAAGTATCCAACGTAACATATGAATTTAATCACTTTGGCGTGAATTGAGTGAAAACGAAAATTTATCGCGCTTACACTGATAATTTCCAATGTTTCTCTACCTTTCATCGTAAAAAGAAGAATATACGCAAGTTTTATCGAAATATATAATTGATCATTATTTTTTGAAATATGTTAAGTGCAAAGACGGAATTTTTTGCTTGGTGGCTCTTTAATAAGAATGTCTAAACTAAATGTCTTTTATGTAACCGTCATTAACATAATTAACTAATAATTTGTAATTATAATAGCATGACAAAGTAAGTCTCATGGAAACAAATATTTGTATATTTTCCGCTGTTATGTGATAACATTATGTGTTTTTATTATTGTCTATTAATTTTTTTGCACTTGCAATTATAAAAGAAGTGAGATTATTTTATAATTGATATTGATGTTTTTTTGCATTATTATAGTACATCCTCCTCATAAATTATACGCAAAATATTTTGTATATCCATTATTGCATGATTTAAACTATCGAATTTATCTTTTTTCCGTTATTATTAAAACCGTATCACACACACACACACACACATCTCGATCATATGTTTTTTTCTTAATGTTTAACTAATAGCAATAATGCATTTAAATTGAGTTAATTAATTTTTATTTTGTTAGGGGAACCTGATCTAAAAGTACCTAATGACGAAGAATTTTATAAAATGTTTTTGCGGCCATGCAAATATTATCCGAAAAGTGCTTTTTCGCTTGTAAGTCAGAACATTTTTTGTATGGAAATATTATTATTATTATTAATTAATTTCACTAAAATAATATCATAAATATAACTAATTAATATTACTATGTGTGTTTATATAAAATTGATTGTGCATGAATTAAATGTGCCATATTATACACATTATTTAAAACTTTGTATGAATTCTGGCTCTAATTTGAGATTAAGATTAATTTTTCTTCAACGAAAATATGAAGCCAGCTACAATTTTCACGTAATTAATTATTGAATAGACAAGAGGAGCTCTTTAAAAATTAAAATTTAAAAACGAAAACTTTGATAAGAAAATAATTTTCACTCAATCTAAGGATATTAATAACAGTTTCGTTGAAATTTAAAAACGAATTTAAAATTCATAACGTTCTATTAAATTCTATACTCTATATTAGAAATTAGCAAAGAATATCCTAAGTAATAATCCTCCTCGACATTTTTGTCGAGGAAGAATAATCTCTAGATTCATCAAAGAAACCGTGCAAAATATATACAATCAATTTCGAGAGGCACACTCTATAATTGACATTAAATTACTCAAATTCTTCATGTTGTGTTTTATTTCAGATGAAACGGTATTATCGGTTCCGCCTAAACTATCCGCATATATATGCCGATTTGTTGCCTAGTAAAGAGAAGACGGCATTTTGCGCCAATTTGATTTATCCATTACCGTTTCGCGCTAAAGACGGAAGCAGAATATTAATAATAGAGGGAGGTAAACGATGGAATCCAAAGGAAGTGTCACTGAATACACTCTTGAGAGGCTTGATAATAATGCTGTACATGGCTGTGGCGGAACCTAAAAATCAGGTTTGCCATCGAAAAATCGTTCTTTTTTTTATTTGATATAAAGATTCATATTTATAAGTAAATATTTTAAATTATCCTTAAATTTACCGATAAATTTTTGTAAGAAAAGTCGTTGAAAATTGTTTAACTGCTGAGTTTTATTCGGTTTCTCAGATCTCGGGTGCGCGCGTCATCATAGATGCGGAGGGTTTATCTCTGTCTCATGTGACGTATATTACTCCAAGTTTCGCCAAAATGCTGCTTGAGTTTATACAGAAGTGTATGCCCATTCGCTTTAAAAGTATCCATATTGTAAAACAGTCTTTCTTTTTCAACATGGCATTCGCAATTTTCAAACCATTTCTAGAGGTACATGGTTTTCTGACAGAGCCAAATATAATTCATTATTATATAAATCATATGACAAAATAAATTTCCAATAAACTTGAAACTTTACAAATATTTTTTTATAAAATCTATAAGAAAAAGAAAATATATATTATTGTTTACAGGAGAAGATTCGCAAAAGGATTCATTTTCACGGGACGAACTGGGAGAGTTTAATGATTTACATAGATCAAAAAGCATTACTTAAGAGGCATGGGGGCGAATTAGATATGCCCGAGGGGCCATTCGGTATGACACTTTGGGAAAGTATACTTTTATGCGAATCCTTTTTCGAAGGTAATTATCTACATAATTGGTAATTTCGATTTCGATGATACTCGTACAAACAAAATGTGCATCGATTTGAACCATGATTATAATTTAAATTAATCAAATCTTCGCTATATTATGCATACCATTGTATTGACAAAATCAGTATTTTGTTTCAGTTGACCAACAATACGGATATAAAACGGATAATAATATAAAATAGCCATTGTTTATAACCGATTGTTACGTTATCATCGCCAATCATCGTCATTATGATTATGATTAGCAACTATACGTGTGAAGTTGCAATATATAAATTGCTGACATCGTTGACACCTCATTCTTGGAAATTACGAATATAATTTGCCGTTATTACAGCAAATATACGTTGTTGATCTGAAATTGCACGAGAAGAACACTAAGTGTCACATTGATGGCATCAATAAAAAATATTGCGACTTACAAAACTGTGATTTTTTAGAAGTATCATTTGTATGCTTTTTCTTTCCAAAGATTGTTTATGTGTATTTCAATGGGAAGGGGGAGGGGGAGAAGATAATAGATAATAGATAATATTAAATAAATATTTAATTTAATAAATAATAATATTAAAAAAATATTTAATTTAATAAATAATAATATTAAATAAATATTTAATTTAGTGAATGAGAATTACGAATTTTTTTTATAATATTCACATAAATGTTCGAAAATGCAGTTATAATACTTTTCATTGATACCGTCAACATATAACCGTGTATTAGCAACTAACACAAATGATAAATATGTGTATTTTTGATATTTAGATGTATTTAACTTATTACATACATAGATATTAAATCAATAACAATTTTTTAATACGGATTTATTTCTGCACCAAGAAATTATATACCAAATGTACAATTATTGTATATATCCAAGTATATTAATTTGTGTATACAGTTTTAAATAAATAGTAAAATTGTATCTCTCTTGCGCTAAATCACAAGAATGCCATATTTCTTAACATATTTTCCATGCGCAAGAAATATTTAAAAATATGGTACTTTTTTCTGTTCTCTCAAGTTAAAAGATTATTTTTATTTCATAAATTAAATAATTATTCTAAGATCATTGGTATTTATTGTATATGTAATATATGGCCAATAATTATACCACATTGTAATGCACCAGTATAAGAAATCTATGGAATGTACAATAATCTTATCACGCATAATTGTAGGGGCGATAGAAAGATTATATATCTCAGATGAGATCACTGTTACCTAATAAATCGTAATTCTTGCAGTATCAAAATTGTAAAGAAAGTACAAGAAATACACAATGCAACGCATTGTCATTTTTCGCAACTTTTCGCTTAATTTTATAAATTGGTAGTCTGTTAAGACTATTGTTTAATAAAAGAAGTAGAAGAAGACTTTACGCTACAATATATTATAAATAAAATTACATAGTGAGCAAGGTTTGGATCGTTGGTTTCAACGAGTGAACAAGAATGATCCATAATCGTCGTAATTATTTCTAACTCGACACTTTGCATCGCAAAATATCGCTTTTCTAATTTTTTCCCAATAGTCTAAATCCAAATACTTATCTTTAATGGTGATAAATTAAACGAGAGGCTATTTCTTTTTGTAACCGTACGAATTAATAGCTGCAACAAAAGAGAGAGATCATTATAGTTCAATTCTTTCGAGTTATAGTATTGAAAAATTAGAGTTTCCTTATATCAGAGCATATCATATCAAATAGGTTCTAAATTTTCCCTCAATTCTATTATACTTAAATATTTAGATAATTATGTAAGATTCTTTTTACACTTACCCTCGTATTCCTTGTCGCACTGGACTAGCAATTCGTACCATATCGGTCCATCTATCAAAGGGACATCCATGGTACCGCCGTAATGAGACGGCAGACATTTCGGCGATATGTATCGATGCAATGACTTTCGATCAGTACCGTGGAAGATTATCTAGCGGAAGAAAAGAAAAAACAAATATATATATATATATATAAGCATCGTTTAGCAAACTTGAATTGTGTAAGTATTTATTTAATCATATACGCCAAGAACTTACTCTACTCTTTAACTTCTCTCGTAGGAATGGCTTGAACAGAGCAAACACCATGTTGAACACATATGGTTGGTTAATGACATGTAAGTTCTTTAATCTCAATGGCACCGAATCCTGAATTAGATCAACTATCCTCTTGGCAAACGGCGGGGTGAACTGCCACGTTTGCTGGAGGGTGAGACCGTCCATGTCGAAGACGACGACCGCGCCGGCGATTTGCGTGGTCGGCTCCAGAATGGCAGCCTCCAGATATAGTACGCATCCTTTATAGATCTCGTCCAGACTGCATTTCTGGTGCTTCCATTTCTTGCCGAACTCGATTATTAGCATGCGTCGGCCGTGCTGATCGCGAGTAGGCAACACCGTCAGGATATTTTGATCAAATATGTTCTTCTCTCTGCTCGGTTTGAGACCGTCGTACAAGTTTGCGTGCTTTACTTTAAAGCTATAATAATGCTTGACGAGATTGAGCGCCGACTCGGGATAATACTTGCATGGCCTCAAAAACCTTATCAGCCAGGCGTCGTTGTCCAACGGGCATTTGAGATCCGTCTCCGCTGTCGGATCACGAGAAAGATTTTAAACAATGGCAAAAACATTTAATACATTTGAAAAGATTCGGAAACGCATTTTTTAGACATTTTTTCACGTTAAACATTGTGAGAATCAAAACTTTTTCAGCTTGCGTCATTTAAGATATTGCTCTATTTATATATATGTATAAAATTTTATATTTATTTTGTATATTATTTTGTTAAGTTTTTTTTACGTTAGTTATTATATAAAACCTTTTAATAATTCCTTCAAGCGTGCTATCGCCTCTTTTTGAACTTCGGGGCTTTCCCTGAGCTCCTTTTTGGCTATTTCCTGAAATTCTGGACTGGGAGGATATATCTCGAGCTCGACCGTCTTGTTTCCGATTTTTAAGGACGGTACTTCCTTTAAGTCTGATAATAAGTTGTCTGAAAAAAACATAATTTATCCGATTTTTCTTACGCAGTTATCTTTTAAGAATAATGCTAAATGTTCGTAACTCTATAATTATAAATAAACTAATGGTGCGCTAATTTCAATGCCACTGATAATGCAAGAAAAAAATTTTATAAACATTGTCTCTTTTATTGATTCATGTGTTATCGGTTAAATCTATAAAGATTAAATTATGAGAATTATAATTATAAATCATAAAATTAATAAAATCTATACATATATTTTTTTTACATTCTTAAGAAAAGAAGATAAAAAAGAGGAAGTTTATTCTGAATAACAATTATAGGAAAATTTATACAAAATTATTGATACAAAAATTTATGTATGCATATATATTTTGGGAGATATTTTTAAACGATTCGTCTCTTTGGATTTTCTTATTTCGGCTTTTATGATTAATATTCCGTTTTTGCATCCACATTATAAGTTTTTGGAAAAAAATTTTAAATTGTTTCTCTTCCTTTTTTCTTCCTATTATGCAAGAATAATTTGTCTGCACAAAAATGCAAATAGAAGCGATGTATGAAATTTTTAACGCAAGTAGTTTCCAAGTTACATAAACGTAGATAAGAAACTTGCTCTAATCTTATATTCAGATCATTTTGATTTATCTTTCTCTTTTTTATACAGTATTACGCATTTTAATTAATAGGTTAAATTGATGCAATATTAAAAGTATGTCATAATGCAGAATATTTAATTTAGTGTTTTCGTAATTCATTTCCTCCAAGACTAGATGACAAACATAAACAACTTTAAGTTTTCAAACTTTATGTTCTCACCATTCTCAAACCAAGTTCCTGGATCCATCATTCCTTATAATAAAAGAGATAATAATAGAATATAAGAAAAATTAAATAACAATTGATGACACGTAGACACATGATATATCTTTAAAACATACGCGAACACAGCGATGATCAAACCATGCAAAAAATCAAGCAATACAGTTAAACTCGTCGTGCCGAGGAACAAGATGAGTTTGTTTTTCGCGCGCGCGTGTTTGAGCAATCATTAATTATTTAACACATCGCGGATGTAGTGAGTAATGCAGTCATTTGCAACTTTTGGAGAGGATGCAGAACAGAAATCGCAGGCGTATCATGTTCATGAACAATCACTGGAAACATGACTCAGCTTTCTTATCGTAAACATTCGAACCTGTGGTTATAGAATTATCACTGAGTTCCCGCCGAATATAATCACGTTCTATTTGGTTTCATATTCTTCATTATTTATTCATTCTTTTTTGAATTTATTTCGTAGTTTTTTTCTGAGTCTGAGTATCACAAATTTGACTAAACCAAGACTGCCATAGTCATAGTAATGTTCTTTTCTCTTCATTTATTTAAAATACTTTTTGAATGTATAAACGAGAAGCGGGTCGGTTAAAAACCATCTTACAAGTTACGTGTACAAAGCATTTTTTATATTATTTGCATATTTTAACATTTATTTATACATCGCTTCCTTTGGCTAAAATTGTATTGGAGTTTATTAAACTGAATCAGATAAATGGCAATTAAAATTTTATTAAGCAAATCTATTCCGTCAGTGTATCGCTAATCGCAATATAATTCCCTCACGAATCCTCGATTTACGTCCTTGACCATTAGACGAGTCTCGACCGGAGAACTTTAATAAATTACGAAAGCCGTAAGAAGGTACGACAACCGTGTCAAGGAAATTACGTTATTATTTACTGATACGATACATACGACAATTTTCAGATACTGTCATGCGATAATAATATTGTCATTATTATTATTATATGCGATATGCGTGACGCGAAATCGAAATTAGCGATTTGGAAGAAGCAAATCTTGTCGGCAACCTTGATTTCACAATCGAAAAAAAAGTATGTGATGCCACTTTTAATAAATTGCAAGACTAGTAATTTATATAACTTCTTGACCTTTTTTTTTTCTTTAAAGTTCAGTCGAAAGCCGTTATGTAAGAAGCGCAAAATGTTAATTATAGATACTCATAAATTTCGACATTAAATTTATTTTACTTTTACGAAATTCGCGCAGAGTATTTCGATAAACTTGTAAATTATCGGTCACCGGCACATTGCTACAATTGATACGTTTATACACTAAAAGATAATAATACACAAAGATATTGTATGCTCCTCGGTATACGTGTACTTCGCTTAATAAACTGATATCATTAGTACGAACCACGTGCATTGTTGTGGGCAGTTCCTATCAGCTGTATGTGCCTTATCGCGTTCTAAATGAGCGTGCTCTAAATGAGTTTCATCCTAAATGCTTCTGCAAGTCAACAAATTTGTAAACGCAATTTAAGACGAAGTGCAAACGATATGAATCGCAATTGGCTCATGTCTGAATTCGTGATTTTACGACGTACGCGTCTTTAGAATATCGAACATCATTATAGACGAATCAAAATAATTTCACGCAAGATTTCCCTCTATTTTTCTCTGTTTTTCGCACAGCGGCAGATAGCGCGGATTAGCCTAGAATATTGACTAAGTGATTCCGTCGCGATTTTGACGAGGACCGGTATTACGATAGTCTTTATGATAATCTTTTTAGACATAAGCCGTTGCGTTTTAATTTTTCTCGTGCAATAATATAATTAAATGGTAACGTAAAACATTTGAATAAAATCGTAGCAAAAAATATTTAACAATAAAATTTTGTAATTATATCCTTCAACAATTTTCTGCGAATAAAATGTAGTCAATATTGATTATTGTGTGTCACATCTTCGCAGAAGAAAACGATAGATCGCTATTTAGTTTGTCAGAGAGAGAGAGAGAGAGGGAGAAAAATAGAAAGAGACAAGACAAACATTCTTGCACACATCCAATATCTCCGTGAGATGAGGAAAATGAGACAGACTGGGTAGGAAGTTATATCTTTAGAGATTTATCGCTCAACATTTACGACTTCGCAAACAAGAATCGTCTGACCGGTTGAACTTCTCGCGTTTGACGAATCGTAAGATTTTACAGGACAGAAAGTAGAAACAAGTGTTTTCCGCAAAATAAAGGTGTGTCATAAATGGAACGTTAAATATTTCTTCGTACGCCGTGAAACCTCTCCATCCTGTTGAAAAATGGGATGCTAATTATTTTTCTCGGATCAACTCGCGATGTACCCGAGATTCTTGGAGGTGGCATTTCTTGAAAATTATTTAGTTGCTCTTATACTAAAATAGAAATGAGAATTGAATTGACAGCGATTAAATTGCGTCGGATGAATTATGTAAAGTTTTTACAGCAAAAATAACTTAATTCATAATAATAACGTTCACTTTAAAAAATCGTATTTAAAATTTTGCGCTTTGGTCTCTCATCTTGAGCTCTTTATATATCAATTATAAAATCAAACAATGTAATCCGTTCTTGTCATTTGTTGCCATCAATCATAATTAGACCACGTAATGTTCCGCATACGTGAGGAACTAAAGAGTTACTTTATCCATGTCATTATTGTATATAATATAAATGAAACTGTCGCACGTCTCGTGATAAAATACGAACAAAAAGCGATATATGAATCAATAATATTAAATGTAACAAGTAATGTATAATTCCTTTATGTTTCTCTCTCTCTCTCTCTCTCTCTCTTTTATGGCAAATTTTACGTTCATACAAATATATGCACATATCAAGATGTTTTAGCTTCTTAGAAATCGCTGATACTGCGTTATTTTTCATAGAGAAAGATCAATTCCAAATTGTGGTCAAAGACATTTAAATGAAAAAAAATATAGAATGATGCCGAAGAAACTCGTATCATGTATTGTAGCCGCGCCTCCGATTAACACGATTACACTAAAGATTTTTATTTAATGCCGATCGGAAAGACTCGACAAAAAGGGTCGGAGGTTCATTTATACTATAAGAAAATTTATTGAAGATATGACTCCCAACTCCTGGACCGACAGAATATTCGCGAGATCTCGATTCCCGGCAACAAGTTGCGCGATAATTGAAGTACGTGAGAAGGAGCGAGATTTCCGTTCGCAGTAAAGACTTTTCCGATGTGTTCCCGGAAAAGCTAGTCACACATTAATTTGAAATTAGTACGTTCTTTCCGATCCGACAATAAGCACGGTCGATCCGCGATCTATAACAACACGAATCTCGATCGTTCGATTTCGAGAACTAATCAGTGATCGTCTGTTTATCACGAATTTGACTGTTCGATACATAAGACGGAATTAGAAAAACTAAACGAAAACAGAAGCCTTTGTGCTTGAACGAAACGTCTCGCTCTTCTAGAACATTCGAAAAGCGAAGATAATAATTTGTTTTAACAATATACAGTGTGTCCCCAATTTAAATGTCAAAACTTTAGGAGCGTGTAGGGGACCGATAAACTAAGACAAAAAGTCCTTTAGAGATTTGCTCGTTTTTGCTTCGTTTTGAAGAAAATCGCAAAAAATGAAACAAATAATTTTCACCAAAAAACTTAAAACAATACTAAAATTATCAGATTTATCAAAAAGTATTATAAAATAAAAATTGTAGAACATGGAATTAAGAAAAGAGAGTGAGTTAAAATCCTCTTGAGGTAAAATTAGATTAGAAAATTTCGCGTTGTCGCGTATTTATCTACAATTCTCTAATTTTATCTCAGGAGGATTTTAACTCACTCTCTTTTCTTAATTCCATGTTCTACAATTTTTATTTTATAATACTTTTTGATAAATCTAATAATTTTAGTGTTGTTTTAAGTTTTTTGGTGAAAATTATTTGTTTCATTTTTTGCGATTTTCTTCAAAACGAAGCAAAAACGAGCAAATCTCTAAAGGACTTTTTGTCTTAGTTTATCGGTCCCCTACACGCTCCTAAAGTTTTGACATTTAAATTGGGGACACCCTGTATACGTCTATACCGCTTTCTCGAATATGTATCAATTTTATTAACATAAAATACAAAAAGATTTTCTCTCGAAAATTCTGATTTCCAAGGCGGAGATTTTATCTTGGAACGGTATGGCAAAGAATGCCTTTTTACGTGCTCCATCTGTGTCATGGCCACAGAGAAATTGCTTCATGGGATCAAAACTTGTTTTGAGTCTAACTTGCTTGTAGAAGAGTATACCGAATGCACTAAATATAATCTCTGTGAAGAAAGAAATCTGAAAAAATTTTTACAAACTTGCTTTCGAAGTTTTTTGAAAATATCAGAATGATCGTATATTATTCTAAGAATTCTCGATTTTAACATTGACAAATCACTTCTTTTATCACTATTATTTTAAATTTATTATGTGCATATATTAATATAAGAAACTGTTTCTGATGTACATACATATATCAGATATTATATACCACAAATAAAAAATATGTAGCCCACCTTTATATGCAGAGTGTCGCGCGGTGACATCTTGCATAAGATACATGAATAATTTTTTAATTGTTTTCGTTAAAAAAAAAGCATAAATTTTTTAAGCACAGCAGTTATATAAATTGCGCGATCATAAATAATACATTGCATAATCGATCAAGTATAGCATCATAACGTGAGTGAAGTTTTAAGATCGCGAAAGTATGCTGTTAGCAAATTTTTATTACGTAATGTGTATAGGATTATACACATGCTAAGTTTAACACAAGTGTTATAACGAAATAACGAATTTACAAACTACTGAAAGTAATTGCACTAAAACTGGAGCGATATAATTGCGACACTTGATTCTTAAAAGTCTATTTAATTTTTTGACAATTTCTCTTACACACAGATTAATAGCCAATACTGTTATAATCGCAAAGAAAACAATTGAGCTTATTGACAAGATGTTTCTTGAATGATTACACTGGAGCCAGTTTTACTTACATCTTAACCAAAGATATAATTCCAAACAGTCCGACATAATCCGTGACAGCGAAGAGAATCGATTTACACGTCAAAATAGGAAATAAAATTTATAGAAACACTTTGCCAACGCAAACGATCGTAGTTAAAACGCGCGTTTGAAAAACAGACGAAAATATGAATGGTATTCGGCCGTTCACTAGTTTTATACGTGCACTGACATACATTCTGGTTTAGTAGAAAGTTGACGTGATATCGTAAATGTAAATGTTTTCAGCATTCAGAGACCCCATTTATGATTCTTTTAATTTTAATTTAATTAAATTAATCAAGTGTATTAATCTCTGAATAGCCACATTACATCGAGATATAATTTGCTCTACTTCAAGATACATTAGCTATAGCGCTTTACTTATTAAATTATAAAACATGTATTAAATATAAATTAACGTGCCTTTCAACGTACATAACTCGTATAACTGTTTCTTTACGGATGTATAAAACACTGTGACATTTTCAGCCGAGGAGAAGATTGACAGATTGTGTATATAATCACAGATGCACTTTCGCTTAAGAAAATTGCCTCGTACTCACTGTCTACCGGTGCCATGATGTCCCGGGGGGCGTATTGTTACGAGTCGTATCAGCTCACAAACGCGTTAAACTACCGATGATGACGCGCGAAATCGAACGATCTGTGCGACACCGAAAAACGCACCAAAATGCGCAGGTATCGCGCCGACGATCGCTCTTATACGTCGTGATTCTCAGGGTCAAGCAGGTAATAAGGCAGTGGCCGTGTCAATTTTCCTCAGGCGCATGCTGGCTTATGTCGCCGCATGCGAACGTGATGTAATTTCATTGTCTTTATTATCAATGTTGCCACGTGTATGATGATAAACAGTACGATGTCATGGGGATGCTGGCGCACACAGGTAAAATACGATATACGATGACAGACGCGGCCAATTAATCGACATATTGCCGAAGCAATGACTATCGGACACAATACGTCATGTATAAATATTCCGTTTGTGACTGATGATCAGTCGATCAGATCGATGATCAGACCGATGTGTCAGCGCTTCGCGTAAGGAGATGTTCAATATAGATGAGCGTCNAGAATATTTGTACGAGAAATTCTCTTTACAATGAGAAATTGCACTGTGAATATTGAGACTATATATGTGTGCATTTATCGATCGCCAAAATTGCCATTTAATTATTATTAATGTTGACGACGAATAAAAAGTTCGTTAAGTTTTTATTTGTATCACATTACATTTATGGCATTTATAATAAATGCGTAATGTGATACAAATAAAAACTTGACGAACTTTTTATTTGTCGTCAACATAAATTATTTCATAAGTAATTGATCTTTGGTCAGACAATAATATAGAATTGTTATTGTTACAAAACCGTTTTGCGTTATATATGTGATATGTAAATTTACTCTTGCTTGTTATATTTGGCATATTAAAATCATAAAAATTAAATGTTTACACATACGGCTTGTGATAAATACACAAAAATATGAGAAGAATGCAAATAAAAAAATTTTAAAGAATGATATGCTTTATTACACGAGTTACGAGATTTTAGGATTAATAATGATAAATTTCGTACCTTCTGAAATCGTTGTTCTTATTATCTCGAAGCTGTTTGAGTCCATTGATTCGATTCCGTTGAATCCGTAGATTCGACTAGTAATCCGACTGATGAGAGATTAAATTGATTGACTTTCTCGCTGTCAATATTCACGAGTGACATATCCTTCTCGATATAAACGGGTACGAAGCTTGCACTAGTCTAATATTTAACCTTCCCCCGTTTGTTGCCACTATTCTTGCCGTGCCGCTTTTTATGTAATATGTGATTTTCCGCTACTCGATGTTTTGAATGATTCAACGCGCGATAATCAATAACTCAATTCCTCTCCCTCCTCCTCTCTCTATTTCTCTCTCCCATCTGCAGAAAAAAACGGAAAAATATATTAGAGATTACACAAAATATTATTTTATTTCTTTTGTTACTTTAATATTTCTTATAAATTATATTCTGTATATTTTTTTTCGTTTTCCATGTTTTACATATTTTTTTTTTTATATTGTATATATATATATATAATTATTATTTTTCATTAATTTCGAATCGCCTGACAAAACAAATTATAATTTACAAAATCTATACTTTAATTGAACATTTTTATTAAATTTTAAGTATCTCATCAAACTTCTAAACCGGATGTTTTTTTTCAATATCTTACAAATTACACGTAATATTATACGTTACAATTTTTTATCAGCAGTTTTCGATTAATACATTGATAATTGATGTCGATAAAAACTTCTTACACAACTCTAGTCTGCAGTATGTAGCAAAAAACAATCGTAATAAGCAAACTGGAACGTTTAAAATTTATATCGTATTTAATATTTATTTACGATTTAGATTTATTTACATTTTTATTTGTAGCATTTCATATACATACATATATTCGATCTTGCTTTCAAAGTTATTTTTAACAGAATGAAATCTTTTCTTATCTCTTCTGATATAATATAAATGCGGAAGTTCCAGAAACGTGGGCGAGATATATAGGTAGTTAAAAAATGATCTTTTTAACGGACGACGACGCGACGTATCGCCGGAACGTATCCGGTTGATCTATATTCTGAGAATGCACTATATTGTATACCTGATGAATCATAAAAGCCGATCAACAGGTTCTCCAGCTAGATTTAAACTTCAATTTTCTCATATCGATTTTATGAACACCGGAATTTAAGTTTATTATATTGCAAAAAATAACAATAAAAAGCATAATTTTATAAACAAGCACGAGTTCTCGATGAGCTGTAAAAAATTTTGTAATGTAGGAGAAATTTGATCTGCAACAGGTATTAATATAATTGCACCATTTTTTTTATTTATTGCAGTGCTAGTCATCTTAATATCGCATTAAATAGAGATAGACGTAATCTTTGCATAAAAAATATAATTGCAAGTGCTCTTTTTTGCACGAATAATCGCACATAGAATGTAATATGGCGAGGCATGCTCAAGAATGTAATTATCTTAGGAAAAAAAGAATTTTGCATTGAGAATTAAATCTATCGTGTGAAATTAAATGCGTGAAAAACAGGACTCTGTTGTTTGCCAAAACTCATTAAATATCGATGCAATTTTTTGCTTATTTCTTTCAAAAATTTAGGAGGAAAAATGAGCTTCTGAGCATATTTTGGGATTGCGCCATGCCAGATTGTCCGACTTTTTTTACTTAACCTTGCATACGCGCATTTTTGCAACACATGCAAACGTCAGCAAATGTATAATTATCAATAAAACAAAACATAAAGATCAGGTTCACGCTGTTTAATGGATGTTTGTCTTATCTTTCTAAGTTATTTTCGTCCTTTGAAACGTGTTGGCAAGAAATATTGCACTTTGTTCTCACAATGTTTAAACTGCCAAAAAAAGACCAAAAAATATTTTAAAGAAAGAAACAAGGAAAAAATAAGTAGAGTAAAAATGGCATAATGACAAATGCCGGTTGAATTAATTATTAATTAAAATAAAACAATAACAAATTTAAAATTTCATGTATATATATATATACACATATATATAATTGGTGCATGTATGTATGCACGTATGCATTTCGCATATATTGGTTCTATTGTTACTCGAGGATAAATAAAAGCATCTATCTAGATTTGTCTATCTAGATTTATTCAACAATTGACTTTAAGCAAAGCGCGTTCTCTTTTTTTTTCAAATTTTATTTTCTACGTGTCAAAGTCTAGTTGCAAATTGTGATATTATATATTTATTAAAAAAAAAAGAGAATGACGCATGGAAAAAAAACGAGTAAATTATGTCGGCTTGTGGCGCAAGTGGATCAATAAAAACAAATAATTTAATCGGCTAATTACCATGATTCAAATGGAATATTAATATTTCCACTTACCATGATTCAAAGTAAAAATATTAATATTCCACTTTGAATCATGGTAATTAGCATTGAACACGCTGCAGAAAGTATTTTATTCGCTCAATGTCATCAGGTTTATCGAGATTATTATCAAGAGTTATCGAGCAAAAATTATGAAATATCGTCGCCGTACATATGTATGTGAAGGTCTAGAAATTCTACTTCCGCGTAATCTAATTTTCGATCAAATTCGATGTTAGAAATAGGAAGCAATCAACTAATTACGTCTGCGCTATAATTTATTATTAACTACTGTTAATTAGGGATAACTATATATATATAGTATGTATATTCATTCTCGTATGTATATATATGTATAGTATGTATATGCATTCTCGTATTATGGTTTATCAAGAGGCATTTATATTTTGAAACTTGTGATGCAGGGAATGAAGTTTCATTAGATCCGCTTGTGCGTGGTTGTGTTAACTCTGCTTCTACGTCAGTCTATGTAATAATGTATCGCCGATATACCGTACATCCAATTAATATTTATAACGCAATTGACGCGGCCGATGGTAGTACGTGGCGTACAGTTGATAATTAAATAAATTTGTGATTTTCTCTTCACAAATTTTAACTGGCAACATTGAAAATAAATGCAAGCGAGACGTACTTTTATAAAAAAAATATATATATATATATACATAAAATTTAAAAAATTATATTTATGCTTATTAATAAGAAAAGAAAAGAACATATAGACTTTCGCATGTTAATCGGCCATTGATCCAACGTGTGCATATACAATCGTAAACGGCCAATGGCCGGATAATTGTGTGCAAGTCTACCTACTCTCACGTTATCGCTCACATAAGGAAGAAAGGCTCTGTTTGCTTACACACATGCATGCCTACGCGTATATGTGTATATATATATGTACGTATTCGCGATCTTGCACGATTGCCTGGCAGTGTGTGCTTTGTATAAATACACTGCGTCTCTCCAAGAGCGCATGTGTTTGCGACTTTAAATAAATTTAATTCTGATCTCCCGAGCGACGATTTCCCTTTCTACGGGTGTAGCTATCCGATGGTCTTTGCATCGTTTAGTAAGAGTTCAAAGCGTGGGAATTATATAAGAGCTTTAAACGATCATACAGATACGTATATATATATATATATATATATATGCGTGTGTATTTATCTCGTTCTATGTACAATGTCTAGTCGCAGCCAGACAGCTTTCAGCGTGACATCAAAAGTCATGTCAAAGCTATAATGGATCTTATGTATCATCCGGAACATTGAATATTTTTTTTTTGATTAAAATATTACATAGACAAATATATATGTGGTAAAAAGTTTAGATAAAAAAGGAACGTAACAAAAAACAAAAACACAGCAATAAATAATGGGCACCGTTCACATTTTTGTCGAGGAAAAATTGATTTCGGTTTGATTAAAGCAGCATTTATTGCTATTACAAATTAATGCAATAAAGCATCTTTATAAATAGCGGAAGTGCATAAAATGCATATGTATATTTGCTACAACTTGATGATCAACAAGTTGCATAGATCTTTTCTTTTCTCCTTTTATACATTTTTATAGTTTGTATTCCAGTTAGAAGATATTCGTCTCTCTGATAGTGCTATCTTTGTGAATCTTCAAGGTTTTATGCTCGTTATGAAACTCTCTTATTATGTTACTTCTCATTAAGCTAACCCGCGGGTAGCAAACATGCGTCCGCGTGACAGGTATAATTTTGCGGGTTCTCCACATCTCTTAATTCCGTGCGTCTCTCCCTCATAATCCTCTCTCGTAATACGGCAATTCTCATAATAAGAGATTTCATTCCCGAAGCGTCGCGTTACTGTGAGACTTTCTAACCCGGCACAATAGAAAATGAGTATGTACAACCGAGATAACTGCGGGAACAAAAAGAGATCAGAATCTCGATGGTACGCTAAAATCACTGGAATTTCTCTGTGGAATTAAAAAAAAGATGAAATAACCAATTTCCTATGGTAATCGAAAACAGCCAATGCAAAATTACAACTCGACCAAAGCAGATGCATTTTGTGATTCTCGCCAACGAGATCTGTTACGTCAGGAGTATGATATATAAATCAGCTTTTAAATATTTTTTTCACGTGTTTGAAAGAAAATTACGATATTAAATACGAGTTTTGTCCAATTAAACGGATATTATAAATTTAACTAATAAATTTTGACAGAGAACCTCGTTCATTTCTGACGCGGTTACGTCTTCATGCTTGATGAGTAGATTCACGATGCACTTAACTTACCCGTCATAATCCGACCGACACTTTCGCAGGATAAAAGAACATCAGGAAGTCGTATAAAAAGCAGAGATGGCAAATAAAATAAGTTCAAAAGTGCGTTTACACGGACGTGATCGAGGTATATTGTCACGGATAATGACTCTTCTGTTCTCATCGTTAGACTGTATCGCCATTGTCGATTGTTGGAGTTACAATCAGCGATTCGATAACATTATCATAAATTAGAAAGTAAAGTTTTGCCTACTATATTTTAATTAAATAATGCAACGTTGGTTGAATTAATAGCATTCTCAATTATTAAATTATACAATGAATTGCGTTTTGTGCCGACTTTAGATATACAAATTGTTTACCAAAAATGGATAGTAGTTAATCAGAAATAATTATTACGAGGAACCTCTTTCTTCTCAGCAACATACTGCGTATTCTATTGCGAATTTACATCATTGCAAAGAGAAAAGGAGAGAGAATCTCTGTATTTTGTAAAATTTTAAAAATATCCTATTTAAATATTCACCTAATATATAAAAAAAAGTTATAACTTTTTTATTATATTAAATTTTGTCTTTATTCTCTAGAAACATATAATCAATTATAAGAAGTCGCAGAAACAGTAAATAATAATTTGCGAGTAAAGCTTTCGATGTTCATTAAATTTTTGCAGTATTAGATTAATTACTATTTTAATAAAAAAGAGATAATCCTTAATGATCAAAATAGAAAAAAAAGGAGAGCAAGTTTCAATTATAGTACAGGAAATATTTGCGTTTCTACACGTTGCTCTTACAATCGCTTTGTCATTACATCCGCGACATATGTTACCGCTCGTGTTGTTTATTAATGAACATCCTGGGTGATACGCTGCGTGACGAAACGATCGATGATTTTTGTAAAGTGCGAAATGGAAGTGTCTATGTGTGACGATGCGTAAACGTGACGATGCAATTTATTATCAATCATACCAAAGATTTCTAAGTGTGCGGTCTGACAGGTTCAACCACATATATTTTTTCCCCTACTAAGATAGTGGTTGGTAGCGAGCGTCGTAATCTTCTCTTTCGTATTTTCATCCACCTGAGGAAAATTACGACTGCACAAAGCAATCCAGCGTAACAAACGCCATTGTCGAATGAGATTTAATTATTTTTTTCTCTGAGTGAATTTATCAGATTAACAATACGACAAGTCGGAATAATTTCTTTTCTTCTTTAAATGAAGAAGAGAATAACGCTCGGAGAGAATTTAGCGTTTATTTATATCGCCTTTTATAAAATATCGTCCCAGAATCTATTAAATGTCAGTAGACGAATAAAATTTTCGCCAAATCAATTTAGAATTATCACAGATCCGGGGCTCGACGTGAACAAATACCATTATTACGTATATTTAATTACGCTGTATTATTACGCTAATTATTAATTTCTTAAAATAATAGTCATTTCCGTAAAATCCAATATCTAGCGAGTGTAATCGATAAGCCAGCCATGTGTTGATTAATTTGAATTACGAAGATTGCACCGCATTGTGAATTAATATCTCATTTACTGATTGCATACACCCTCATACACACACGTGCATTAATTACAACGGAAATTAATGAGATAGCCTCGTTTCACAATGAAATCGCTTGTGTTTAATATTAGCCGCGAGACTTACCGCTAGAAGGGTATATCCGTTGCACATTAATTATATGGTCGAAGCTCCGGAAGGTTTATCGGTCATCTTTATCCTCATTTTAGTCTTGCAATAGTTATTTAATGCGCAATTATAAATCTTGGTTCAATAATAAATCTACTATGTCTTTATCAATCGGGTTCGTATACGAGAGAATGAATTATTTTCTCTCTTCTCTCTTTTTCGCGTCAGATTTTTCTTTTATCTGTAAACACTCGCTTCTCACAGAAAAGCTGGGTAAGCAGTCTCGCAAAAATGTATGCATGCGAGATAATAAATATTTTACGACAAAGTGGGTGTATATACCACGCGGTAAGCCTTTAATCTAATTAGCGACGCGGACGCCGATGATTTAACGGTCTTAACGCGAGATTAATCTAGACCCTCCAGGAAAACTAGCTAGGTTTCGGAGTTCACGAGCGTATAGTAAACGACGACCCTTCCATCGGTTCTCGATGGAAAGGCAATTGTGCCGTGGCGGTCATACAACTTTCTCGTTGCCGGAATCGTAAATGCGGAAGTAGTCGGATAGTACTCGAATAGCCGCTTACCGATTCACCGATCAGTACCTACAGGATCGCGAGTCCGCAAGGATCGCGAGCAAGCTAGAGATCCTCGTCTACACCTGGTGCATTTTCGGCAGACTCTCCTCCCCGGTGAGTCATCGTTCAAACAAAGACCGCGGATCGAGAAACGACGAGACCCTGAGATCGTTTTTTACGTGTTTTATTGCGAGAATAGCAATTGCTAATATGTCTCGACGAATCAATTCTCATATTCATTAAGAGCCACGTGAATTTACTTACAGAAATGGTGGAAATTTGTTCTCCCAAAGTTTTTTACTTGATGTGTCTTCTGTTTATAAATGGAAATTATAAATATAAAAATGGAAATTATAAATTATAAATTATATAAATGGAATTACTGTAGTAGAGAAATTATACGAGAGAGGTGACAAGATGTCCAATATATCGCATTGCCGATATTTGCCACGATCAGCATTTACGCAAATTCGCTTCTCTCATAACCGAAAATTAAATATGTACGAGATTCAAAGAATCAGCTAAAGGTATATATTCGTGTACTATTTATCGCACTGTCATGTCTTAAATCTTACCTAACTCAACGAAAAAAAGAATGACAGTATTATGCCTTGAAGGCCACGATGGAATCGTGCTTTTACATAGTCGTTTCTTTTTTCTGCTGCATTTTGTCGGCTTAACTAACGTCATCGTGAGAAATTATGAAAAACATCTCGTGGAAGAAAGAAATCAGCGTGAATCAGAAATTTAATGCGTGCGTAAAGACACATGTAATTGTCAAGGTTACGCGTGTCAAAATTACTTGTTATTTATAGTTGATCAATTAATTACTAGCAATATAAGCGTATAGTAATTAATTAAATATCAAAAATAGAGTAATTAATTATTTTATTTTTGTGTTACAAATTTTGCAGATAAATATATCAACGTTTTAAAAAAAAATATACGTTAATATTATTTGGTACGAGTTAAAACATTATGAATTCACGATCAACGAGAGCTAATAAAAGACTTGCGTCAGAAAAAACAGAGAAACAAATAAAGAAATGGTTGCACAATATGTTTAGGCGATTTACGCATATTTTGAGTACAATTTACGTGTATACATAAATCAATAATTTACATGAACATAAAAAATAAAACTAGTTACACATATGTATTTGACTCTCCAAACATTTAATATAAACAGAGTACTAAATAATCTTCTAAGAAAGAAGGATTTAAAGTTCTTGACGCACGATCAGCTGATTATATCTTGTATGACGCTAATGTGACAAGAAAAAGTAAGAACAAGTAAACAGATAAATTATGGAGAAGCTATTAATATTAAAATTTGTACCATGAAATATTTAAATGAGAATTTACGCATTGATTTTAGACATTTCAAAATTTAAAAAAAATTTCGATATATATTAATATAATGCTGCAATTTTTTTAGCTTGAGATGTCAAAATGCGCAATTGTCAAAAAATAGAAACAATGTAATATATTTAATACATATGCGGAACGTAAATTTTTATGAAACCAACTTTTTAATAATGATTTTCATCGGGATAAGGATTGTTTTATTGTACGGTGAAAAGACTAATAGTAGTAATTTAATCTGCTATCTTGTAAGTATGGACAATGTCGATGTCATTTACAAGATGTTTTAAGATATAATTAGAAAGTATTGATATGCTGTTAATGATAAAAAGACATTAACTGGTAAGCCGAGAACGCCGGAAATTTGCACTTCAGCAGATAACACCAACGGAAAATCCCTGCGTAAAACTGTGATACGCTGTTTTTATTACACGGAACTATATACAGTCGCATATCAACAGGCGTTGCTTTAAATCTCGACGATCACATACTCTCAACAAATTTTCGCGATTAGAAACAAGAGAGAAGAGCAATTTTTTTTTTATTATCATCCTCGCAGATGATGAAGATTGATGTATAAAAGCACTCGTCACGTCATAGATAAGTTAGTGTGATTCGCAAAAAAAGAAAACTCATTTACAGAGCGATTTATCATGCTTTCAAAGACCAATCCTAAGAGATCGTAATCTTTTTCACAAACGTGAGAGCCGATTTTTATACAAGATAATCCACGTAAAATATTACAAGCTATTTTCTCGAAAACTATTAAAGATAGGGACAAGATTCTTTTATAATGTTCAAAGTTCGTTGTGTGTCACTTTATAGAACAAATGAGGTATTCTGTGGACCACTCTGTATATATGGAATGCCCCAGAAATTTCTATCGTATCTTTTCTTACGTTTTATTACAGTTTTATCACAATCGAGAATTGAGCTTTTCTGAAAAAATGTTCCAAGACAATAATAATAAATAATTAATTTAATATAATCACTATGTATGTTGCGTTTATGTATTTTTACGTACTATACGCAACTTTCAAAAATTTATTAAAGAAGATTGATGTTGGTTTAAAAGAATAAAACTTTCTAGAACAAAAAGGTGTGTGTCTGCTAACGTAATATTTCTCACGATTAGACGTTGTGTTACAACATTATTACGGTTTCACTTTTGGCCTCTTACAATGTACATTCTTCGATGTTTCGCGAGCAAAGTGCATACAATAAACGCAGTGACGACAGCGAAATCAAACAATTTCGGAAAATTACGTTATAACACATACGCAACCTAGATACGAAAGAAATTTACTGTTATTGCACCGGCATACTTATGATGTAATATCATCAAAAACGACGGAGAAAGCATACTCTAATAGTACGTGTATAGTTACAATTAGATTACATCACATAGACATCGTTACGTGACGACAGATTCGACACATGAATTCTCATGCTCGATCACGCGCGTCGTATAATGACACATTCACATAGATTCGAGACGTGCCGGTATTCACACATACAGATTTGCACACATTTTCCTCAAGATTTACATAGATTATCTTGTCGCGACGTGAATTATAATAATTATCTCAGGATCATAGCGCGAACTTTTATCCACGCGATCCGATTCAAAGAATCGAATTATATGTATGTCTATATAAATCTTTCCTTTATTTTTCGCGCAGAATCCCCTCGTTGATAATCGCGCGTCAATCGATCTATTGATCCGCATAATGGAGAATAGGATCTTTGTCCGCATGTTTTGTATGCAGATGTCAACGATGCCGTGCGTGCATGCGTGCATATGTGCGTGCGTGCGTGCGTGCGAGCCAGCGTTACCGTACCGTGAAACACAGTCGTTAGTGAAAGCGTTGAACTGTGGATGTGCAACAGGATGACCATGACACATTTTGCAACACGTTTCTATAGTATAGTTTTCCAGATGCAGTATATATCGCGAAATTAGGTCAAAAATTCCGTTCCTTCTCTTGAGACTTTGGCGGTTTTGTGCCCTTTTCACTTTTTTCTTTGTCTCTCTTTCCGTCTCGCAATGTTGAACTGATGATTCACACGCTTATTATTCTACTACGTATCGTCCAGTTTATTGTTTGGCGATAATATCCTTATTGAGTGGAATTATGATATGCGAATGACTTCATTCTATTATTTGTGCCGCATACATATACATACAGTGTTATATGTCAATAAGTATATGATAATAGCATGATGTCATCACAAGTAATTATCTACATTTAATGAACATGCTAAATAACTTTTTAAAGATACGTTAAAAGTTTGCATCTTGCGGATATACATACACACACACACATATATATATATATACATGCTCGCAAAACATCATCTGTTATACGCTTTCAATAATCTTGCTTCATAAATTCTAGAAAAACGATTGAAAACTCGCGTTGCAGTTTCTGAAAAACATTGCATGAGTAGTTGATAAGCGTTGAGCAAAGGTCATAACATAGATTCTATCTGATGAATCTTAAGTATCACGAATAAAAGCACTAACATAGGTTGAAACTCTCCATCAATGTAAAATAATTTATATGTTTTTATATAAATTATCTTGATTAAATGTATGCCAACCTATTTTTTCGATTTAAATTTATTTCCATAAAAAATATCGTTATAAAGTAAAAAGGCAAATTAATCCCAATATCCTTTCGTATAAAATTAAAAATTTTATCATTCACAGAATATTCTGCGTCAATTATTAAAGAAACAAGTTTTTCAATTCTTTCATTACATTTCTGCCGAGAAAAACATCCGACATTTATAAAAGGATCTATTATTAGATGAATTACGTATTTATCTTCGATGCAAAGACAAATAATGTTACATAATAGTTAAACAAAACTGTAAGCTTTAATCACTCAGATTTACGGAAGGAGAAAATAAATAGAATGCTAGATTATATGCTAATTACTTATTATATTAAAGTACAAATGACTCACGTAAATCACTACGTGGCCCGTGCTCCGATTTCGGGTTTTGGAGCTGACCGCAGATTCCCGGTATTCCACAAAGACTCGACACGCTCGCCACAAACTAACGCAACTAACACTCTTTTCTAATAACTGACTAATGGCATTCTCGCCGCTTTATCTATTCTTCAATATTTTATTACTCGCTTTAGATACTCTCGCCTTCTCTACGCTCGTCTCGAAACTGAACTGTGTCTTCCTTTTCTCTCGCTGTCCTATCCTTCGTTTTCGCTTTCCCTCTCTTTAGGGAATTTGAATTATCGGTAATCTATCGCTATGAGCCTCAATCATATAGCCCCTAGATGGTATAGGTCCTTGCTCCTTCACTAATAATCTTACAAAACTATTACACGAAATGTACATGGAAGAATCAAGCGAGAGAAAATTAATGAAAGCTAGCTTAAAAAATATATCCGCTAGTTAGAAAAAGAAAATATTTTTTTTCTTCTTAATTACTTGTGAGCAGTGTATAATGATTGTATCTCGGCTGCAACTTTGTAAGACGACCTGAATGTAATGATGATGGCGGCCCACGCTCGGCCTCGCGGACACGCAAAAAGACGTACTAATAACCGTGCGAGACGTCCAACTATCTCGCACATTCGCGCAAAGGTTTTCGACGGTGAAGCATAAAGTAAGAGGAGAACTGCCGCGTGAAAACCACCTTGGTGAACCGTGAGCCAGTTGCGTCATTGCTGCGATCGGTACCGGCGCGCAAACAGTGTCGTACTCGCGGAAAATTGCATCTGTACCCTTCACCAGTGTATATCCCGCTGGAAGAAAAGTTAAATCTCCGCAAAAGTATCTCTCGAAACCGGTCGTTCTTCATCGACGTCGATCAACGATCACTTTTCTGAGTGTCTCGATAATATAGCACTGTAATAATTTTGTTTGTCTTCGCGCACTTAAATCTCTCTTTCTGTGTATGCGTATGTGTGTTTATGGTAATTATATGCGCCACTCGATCGGAGGAAGCTATTTTCGAAAGTGCAAAGAAATGATCGAGAGTTATATATAGTTTTATTTAAAAAGATATATAGATAGCCGTCGTATTGTTGCGCTCTATCAAAGAGAGCAAGAAGTAATAACGTGACGCTGAAATATAGCATACCTTGCACGGCAGACAGCAAATCAGACCCGTTCGTTGCATAATATAGATTCTCTTTTTTGCAAATGCAATTTGTTGAGAGAAAAATATAAATTACATCACTTTTCGAAGTAAAAAATATATTAACTGCGAAAAACGCGTTCTAGAAATATAAATTTCTAAATAAGATCGTACATGCACGTATTTCGCAATTCCGGGAAAATTACCGACCGAAATGCAAGTATATATTATTGTAATACTATAGCAAATAAATCGGATGTTAGTATTATAAAAGCTAACGGAGGCATAGCTGTCGTTGCGCGCGAAATGATAACCTTCACGAAAGTTCATAGAGTTATCATATCATTATGAGATTCTTGCGAGAAAAAAATTTCTTATGATACACTTTCAGATTTTTACAAATTTATCAGACAAATATTATTTCAAAATAACATATATGTATATTAATTAAATTTTATTTGAAATTGATATAATAAATTTAAAAAACTCCACTCTTCTCTTGATAAGTAATGTTGCGAAGAAAGCACTTTATCAGCATAGACATAACATCCGCGTAATCATTTATTTCAATGGCGTTACAATATTTTAATGTTGTTTGCTTGCTGAAAATATACTAACAATAAATATAACTCAACATCTTTCAAGCTACGCGTACAAAATTCATCTCATGTCAGTCTGGCAAATTCAAAATATTTCTTATAGACTATATAAATGTTAATAACAAAATTCTTTCTTCTTTACTACAATTTTTATTTATATTATTTGATTAAGTTACTTCGTTTTGGACTTTATTCCGTCGCTGCCGCAGGTCTTACCAGGTCCGTCTTAGATTACTAAGTTCCTCCAAGTTTACGCTACTGTAACTGCGCGGCAATAAATAATAATCTTCAAGGACAGGGCGGATGTTAGTATTATAAAAGCTAACGGAGGCATAGCTGTCGTTGCGCGCGAAATGATAAGTTCATAGAGTTATCATATCATTTTGAGATTCTTGGGAGAAAAAAATTTCTTATGATACACTTTCAGATTTTTACAAATTTATCAGACAAATATTATTTCAAAATAACATATATGTATATTAATTAAATTTTATTTGAAATTGATATAATAAATTTAAAAAACTCCACTCTTCTCTTGATAAGTAATGTTGCGAAGAAAGCACTTTATCAGCATAGACGTAACATCCGCGTAATCATTTATTTCAATGGCGTTACAATATTTTAATGTTGTTTGCTTGCTGAAAATATACTAACAATAAATATAACTCAACATCTTTCAAGCTACGCGTACAAAATTCATCTCATGTCAGTCTGGCAAATTCAAAATATTTCTTATAGACTATATAAATGTTAATAACAAAATTCTTTCTTCTTTACTACAATTTTTATTTATATTATTTGATTAAGTTACTTCGTTTTGGACTTTATTCCGTCGCTGCCGCAGGTCTTACCAGGTCCGTCTTAGATTACTAAGTTCCTCCAAGTTTACGCTACTGTAACTGCGCGGCAATAAATAATAATCTTCAAGGACAGGGAAGTCCTTCTCTCTTAGCTGGCTTAAAAAATAAAAATTCGCTCGCCATCGAAGATCGGAGTCGAGCAAATCTCCGCAGGACGATTAGCGTTCGCTTCATCACGTGCGCTGTTCGCGCGCGAGCAAACATATACACGCCCACGCCCGTGTACAGAATCGCGTGCATGAATATTGAGTAGAAGGAGGTTATCTAGTAAAACCGGCAGACAGAAAAGTCCAGCCGATAGCTGCGCGAGTGACAGTGCGATCCACGATTGTATGCGCGCGTGATTTCGCTCTTGACGCACCGCAACGTGTATCTTGATCAAGAGACGCGTCGCCGATCCTGTATATCTCGGATGAAATACTAGTAGTACCACCGTTCCGTCCGTGTGTTATCATGCCGCAGGACAACCAAAGGATCAGCAACGGCGTTGGGTCGGAGACGATCACGACAAAGCACCAGCAGGACGACAAACCCGAAAAAGATTCGGGGGATCAAGGGACCCACGACGAGCAAGAGGCTGATGTCAAGGAGGATTTAGAGTTTCGCAAGGGTACCGACGAGATGCCCGAGCTCAAGGATGATCAGCTGTTACGGGATGACGAGCAGATAAGTCTGGATTTCAATGTGCCACCAGAAGTTATGGAATATGCAAAAAGAGAGCTCGGGGAGACCGATGAAATCAAATGTCAAACACTACAGGAATTACGTGATATGATCTACGGTAATTCAGATTGCAGTATTAGTGTAAGATATGAGTGATTGTTAAATGGAAAATGATGTTGATACTATCAATTTGACGGTTTCAAATGTGCTGTCTAAAGAAGAGAAGATAGAGTTAATTTAGGAACATCTCGACATAAAAATAATATTTCTAGATGAACTGATTAGTATTTTAATGCTTTTCAAATTAAAATAAATACTTTAATCTTTATTTCATATATATTTTAAAATCGAGTTCACAAAACGTAAATAGTTAGAAGTAAAGTCACGAAAGTATTCGGAAAAATTTGAATATTTTGCGTAATGTTTAAATAATATATGTGTGTGATTTTTTAAATATATATCTCTTGAAATATATGTAGAATAAAAGTATACTATCATACATGAATAAATAAAAATACCTAAACGCAATTTTCGCAAAAGTCCAATTCTTCTGCATTTCACACTTTTAGTCACACTTTTGTTAAAATTATTTTTAACATTTTCCACAATATTATATTTAATTTAGTTCATTTTAGTCATAATAAAAATATCTTACAAAAATTAATATTCTTGAAATTTTGGCTTCCACAATGTTGCAAATTATAAAAATGTCGAAATTTTTCACATGTTCCTAAGTTACTACAATTTTCCAAATTTTTACTCGCTATAAAAACTTTTTTTATTATGTTTGTGATAACATATTTTCCCTAAAAAAAATATAGTTTTATTATTATAATAATAATGTCAGAGGATGTGTTTCTTTCTTGAGATCTCTAAATTAAAATAAATTTCTCTCTCTTAAATTTAAATATAAAAAAATAACAAATTTATAATTTTGCAATAAGCTAGAAATTTTATCAAACTATACTTCTATTGTTTATCTAATTTGTATTGTATACATTCTTTGATAGAAAGAGGTGAGTGTTTGCCGCACAGGATGGACGACGATTTTCTCATCAGATTTCTTCGCGCCAGAAACTTTAATCTAAAAAGAGCGCACAGACTGGTGAGTTGTAAATGTAGACACTGACACTGACACTGACATTTATAACGAACAATTAACGAGATAATGTTTACGTGATAGAAAAGTGAATAGGCAGTCCGATTACATTGATCAAAGAAGAAAAAAAGTTGCTTCCATTGTTAAATTCATGTTTGCATTGACATATTTTTATTTCAGTAAATGATGATAAATTATCTTATGCGAGAATAGGAACATCAAGAGAAAAAAAAGTATAAAGAGAATTTTTAATGATATTTTAAATTTCCATTTGAAATATACTATACAAGAAAGATTTAAAACAAAGAAACAGTTATAAATATCTGCAATTGATTTTTCAACACGCAAGTTTTGTAATGAAAATTTATAATAATTTTTTTTTTCTATGAGCAATTGTGACCAGTTATATAATTTAGTATTTTCCAACTGATAATTCTGCGATGTATTTTCAGTACTTTTCCAGAAATAATAATATTAATCAGCTGCCTCTCTCATGTGTGTTAAATACATAAAAGATTTTGCTTGAGAGATTTATAATTATAATTTATTAAATAACACTATTTTATAATACATCGTGAATTAATCTTGTTGCTTTTTTGTGTATATATTTTCTCATAATTATAAACTGCATTCGATTACTGGAAATGGTGAAAATTTGATCAAAAATATTGTCTTTTCATTATTTTGTATCATCTGTTGACTCATAATGTGAACTTCGTTACAAATTATAGACCTAATGTTGTAGAGACTCGTATGTAAATCAGATCAAGCTAAATATATAAACATATTAGATCAGAGTAATATGAGTCATTTAAATAATTTGCATCGTAAATGAGAAATGCTTATTTCTTCTGAACCTTTGAATGGACTCAATTTTCCATACTTAATGTCTATTTTTTTATTTATTTAGGTAATTGTATTATCTAGGATAATTACCTAATACAGGTATATATTCAAAAAGAAAGGAAATAAGCTTTATTATCTATGTGATTACTTATGCGCAATACCATAATTGCCAATCGGTCTATATAATCAGAGCAATAATTTTCACCTGCAATTTCGTTTCCTGCTCAATCTTATCAAAAATAAACTAATACAAATTGTTTTAACTGCAGCGTTATAGAAAGATAGGATAACTGTGTTATCCTAACTTTCTTTTTTTATTATTTTTATTATTATTTATTATAATTCTATTATTTTTAATTTATTTTTATTTATATAATTCACGCGCGAGATAACGATATCAACAAATTTATTATCGGACGTGATTTGTCGTCGGATAATACAGAGATAATTCATATTATTTTATCATGTTATTCAAAAACATTTTTGTTTACAAGATAAAAAACAATGCTGCTCTATCGGATATCAATAATGTTTATGAAAATTCAAGAAATGTGAATTGCTGTAACTGAATATCGACAATTGATATTAAAAGTACTTCAACGAATAAAACGTGAGCACGAGGTGAACTACTCGTTGCATAATTGTGTCAAGGCAAACTGATTTACTTTTTAAGAGATTGAATACCAAAGTTAGCGCAGCGCTTTAACATTTTAAGGAGAAACTGGGTAATAAAAGGATAACGAAATCTAATTGTCTTTTAACAGAATAATTGAGTCATTAATTGCTCTTAATTACTATCGAATAATTATGAAATAATCGCGACTTTCTAGCAAAAATGAGAAGCAAAAGTATATGATAGAGTTAAAAGAATATTTCATCACACAAAAACCGGCTTTAAGACGATTCAATCGCGAATTCCTACATATGCATAAAGAAACAAACGGGCTATTCATAAATGCTGTAAGAGCAATCAAGAATTCATAATTACACTTATCTCAATACGCGATAATGAATGCCATTTATGAACGTTTACGTTTCGTTCGCGCGATTTCAACGCACGAATTGAATATGATATTTTTGCAAAAAATCACGTTCAAAATACGAGATCAATTTCTCTCAAGAGATCTTTCAATAGATGGTGAATTATTACAACTTCAAAGAGGAGCATCCGGAGATCCATCAACAGATGAACCCGACGGAGATGAGGTACATAGGCGATGACGATATAATCACGGTACCGCCGTACAGGACCCAGTGCGGCAGACGTCTGCTGATCTACCGGATAGGTAATTGGAAGCCGAGTAAATATCCTGTCGAGGAGCTATTCAAGGCCACGACCTGCGTGCTCGAGCTGGGCATCCTCGAGCCCAGGGCGCAAATTATGGGCGGTATCGTCATCTTTGACCTCAAGGACATCACCATACAACACGCATGGACCGTGACGCCTCAGGTACCTTATCATAGTTTGTTTTTCTCGTTTTTTTAAAAATTTTTTTTTTATATCATGCTGCACAGAGATCGTGATTTCCGACAAATGTAATTACAACCGTGAGACGAGAGAGAATCTAATGTAATGATATACGTATCGATGATGCAACATGAGATAATTCGTTCTCCAGGTGGCAACTATGATGCTATCTCTGATGGTGACCGCGTTTCCCATAAAGATACACGAGTTGCACATTCTCCATCAATCGTGGATTTTTGACACGATCTTCGCGGTCTTCAAACCGCTGATTGACACCAACATGCGAAATAGGATATTCTTCCACGGCAATGACTACAAGAGTCTTCACAAGCACGTCTCGCCCGAGTATCTACCGAAGATTTACGGCGGTATAAGAAACGAGATGCCTTACTACAAGTGGATCGAAGCATTGATCAGGGATCCGAAAATCGTCGATCAGATGAGCAAGATGGGATACGTTCTTACGAATGACATCCTCGAGTCCTTCAAGTAAAACCAATTCAGGATTCCGAGGATTTCAACATTGAAATCACATTATTTTCTATACATTTATCACGCTACAGCAGTTATTTGCACGTTTTTATTGTTAGAGCGCTTGCTTTTTCTTGCTATTATCTTTCTCAATTTGTATCGGTTGGGATATATACAGCATGTCTCGGGACATTTAGTTTTAGTTTATCAATTAATTATAAACATAATATAAAACGAACAATTTTTTATATTATTTATATTTGATATTATATATGTTGGTAGCTCTAAGTTTTTCAAGAATAAATATTTCGATACAAATCAAATGGACGAGCAATCATCTGTATTAAGTTACACGTTGCTTGAATATTTCGCGCATGATAACTTCGCAATTATAATTATCGTGCCTTATCTAATAGCGTACGCCTAATGGCAAACTTGCGATAAGAATCGTTGTGTTTCCCTACA
>NW_021848556.1:1380890-1402723 GCF_003651465.1 Formica exsecta
CCCTACATCTGATAAACTCGATGCTTTTCTATACCCCTATGCCAAGTCACTCCACCGATGTATGTAAGTTGATTTCCTTCGCGCAATTTATCAATCGATCGATTATCGGGAGACGATCCCATTCTGCATTGTTGCCCGAGTTTAGATTTGATGCACGTCGCGGTGCTCGATTAATTCAGACTTGTACGTGTTGAACTCATCTCTCTTGTAGCGAGATCGTGACTCGTATAACTAAAAGATCACGTACCGTGACTCAATCGGATTACTTGCGTTTCTTGTAACAAAAAAAGAAAAGAAAAAAGAAAATAACAAAAGTGGCTTGCGATTATGTGGTTTTGAGAAATAAAAAGCCGGTAACTATTCAGTATATTGCATGTAAACAAATGCAAGAATTAGATAAATTTGAATAAGTAAAGCGATGATGAAACGAGAAATGAAGATTCACGCCGGTTTATTGAGAATAAATAATGAGCGTGTATAGCGAACCCTTGTATCATAATCTTCTCTCCCGAGATACATCAATATTGCGAGAATTAATCGCTCTGCGAGAATTAATCGCTCAGATAGCTACAACAAATAACTTATTTATATGTAGCTGCGCTTGTTGAACTTTGCGAGTGGGTCAAGTTCCGATTATATCCGCGGTTATAAACTGATGAAGCTAGAAATTAATGAGATAATTCTACGAAACAGATATGCAATTTATTTAATCGTCGGCGAAGATCGAATTAGGTTCCTGGAATACGTTTGAGGAATAAAATTGCTTTATAATGAAAAGAGAAGAGTTAAACAAGGTATTTTGCGATAACTCGGACGTAATTAGACATGAAGAGTAAACCCCCCGTAGAGTAAAAGTTAATGAATAGTTTGTCTTAACGCGTATAATTGGCTAAGAGTTATGATTCGAAGAATTTAAAATAAATAGGAGGCATTTTAAAAATATAATTTATATAATTTATATTTAGTGTCTTTATTTATATAATTTAATTTAGTGTCTTTACAATATCTAAATTAAGATATACGTAATTTTTCACACATTACATATAATTAGAATCAACATATGGAGACACTTCCAATTACAATTTCTGCTCAATATTTATACCAATTGCTTTATCGCGTCTCTCTTCAAAGCGTAATTGCGCATAATATTCGTTGATCGTCATAGCCTCTATCATTCATGACTTGATTGGTTGAGAAATTTTCCTCTCAACCGAAAGCTATATACTATACAGGATGAGTCATTAAAAATTGCCATTCTTGAATTCTAAGATATCTATCTTATAGAAAAATATTTTAGATGAAAATTACTTGATTTCAAGAGAGACATTCCTTGATTAGCTCGATCTTGATCCAGATGATTTTGATATTTTAAAAGAACCTTTGTTTTTTTAACAAAAGTGTATATATTTTATATCAATCGAGATTCTCCATTATTCTACGTATATAAGTATTAAAGTAAAATATATATATACGTATATTCTACAATTAAAAATGATAAAATAAAAATGACGTCAAAACCTATAAAGCAGCATCGTATAAAATAAAATCATGCTGATAATGGAATGTCTTTTAAAATCAAGCAACTTTAATCTGAAACATTATTCTATAAAATACTTATCTCACGAATGATTAGAAATGCCAATTTCTAGCAACTCACCCTGTATAGACATATAGTCAACGCGCCCGAGGGATTCTTGCGAGCCGATTACGTTTGCCTGTCCTAAAATAAAAGCAGGATCCGCTCCGGGACAAACTCGGGATGAAATCTACGGAAGGTGAGCCTGCGCGCGCGAGGCGCAGATTAGGTCTTCGATATATGTACGTACGATAGGACAGCGCACAGTAGAAGGAGGCGCACAGGTAGAGCCTGGCGTCAACTGCTGGGGTTTGTGGTGGTTGATATCGACCCGGGTCGGAGGGTCGTGTGGCGGCCTCAGGATCGCAGGGCGCACGCCTGGACGTGGCTACTACGGGAAGAAGGAGAGCGCGGCGGCGAAAACGGCGCGACAGACGGAGATAAATATACGGGGGTGAGTGCGGCGCCAGGGAGGGTGGCGAGGAATATATCGGCGACGATGTATATACGCGACCGTGGAGGAGGTAGGCCGTGCAGAAGAGGTAGTAGCTGTCCGCCGGTAGTAGCAACCCGGCTGGCTGGAGCACCCTACACGCGGGTGCGGATGCTGCGTCCTGAGAGAAGCTCGTCCAGCGCTCGACACGCGCGCGCGCGCGGGTGTACGCGTGTATGTGTGAGTGCGTGAATATTTCGGGTGTACGCGTTCTCAGGATAACAGCCGCGTCAGCGAGCTCGAGGATCCTGAACGCGGATTCCGCGTTCGCGCCTGACTCGCGGGTCGCTTGAGACTTGAAGATTGACGAAGCAACGAGCGGGATCACTAGGGGATCTTGACAAGTTCTCCTGGGTACCACGAGGGTATGTGTCCACGAGAAAACGGTGGCGAGGTTGATCGTGCCGTGATCGGTCGATCGTCCTTATAGAGGAGAAAGCGGCGATCGCGGAGATGCGGTAGAATGTGTGATGGTTGCGTTGCGTATGTTTTAATTAACGGAAGACGACGACGACGACGACGACGATTATAACATCGACGCCATGTCGCAGCGACAGGAAACGACGAACGAGGAATCCTACCTGAACTGTGGCAGACCGTCGAATCTGCTTAAGACAAGCTTCAGCAGCGCTCGACTCGAGAAGCTATATCGCGCCTCATCTCTACAGCAGCGTCGCGGCGGCCTCACGTGTTTCCTGATGTCGGCGATCCTGTACGGCGTTTACGCGGTGGCAGTGCCGGGTATCGAGCTGCTGGCGCGTAGCGTCACCGCCGCGTTCCTCAGCCTGAACATCGGCCTGCTGATATGGGCCGAGCACGGCACCAAGGCGAGGAATTCGCTCTGGTCGGTGGTACCGTGTATAGTCGGACAGATGTGGATCGTCCACCTGCCCGCACAGCTGTTCCTCAAGTCCACCAAGGTCACGCCGAGGGACAGCCTAGGCTGGATGTTGCTGTTGCTATACTTGCTGTTCGCCAGCCTGCCGCTCAAGCTCTGCCGTTGCACGTTGCTCGCGCTCAGCAGCGTTCTCATTTACTTCTTCGCCGTGATCGGCCTTTCCAGTGCGACATTGGAGGATCTCAAGACACAGCCCATCGACGTTCTGGTAGGTAACCGCGTAAATGTCTCGTCCGGCACATCCGTCGATCGGGAATCCCGCGATTGGGTTCTCCGGGTTGGCGGATCGTTAAGAGAGGGTTGGATATGAATTGAAAGCCATCCCCTTCTCTTTTCCCTTGCTCGAGATGGTGCTCGAGAGAATCGCGCGGCGAGGGCGTCAAAGTTCAAGCACCGTTGACGGAGGCGAGCCTTCTTTCGATTCGCAAACGCGTGAAACGCTCTCGTCGTTTTAATCAATGCAAGAGCTAATCCTGCGAAAGCTCGCGTAATTTATCACATGACCTCCTCTTCCATTTATAGCACCCCTCGATAGGATTATTAAAAATAACTTAAATACTCTCATATACATCGCATTCTATATTTAATGAGTCAAGTCCCTTCAATCAGACCTAAAAAAGGCGTGATAAAACAGCGTGTTTATAGAGTGCAGATACCGTGCTATATCGATGGCTGTCTCGAAAAGAAAAGAGAGAAAACGACACTCAAAAAAGTGGTATTGCAACTACAGCAAAAATTTTCTGGGTGCGCAAAATTAACTGAGGTACATAAATGATTAGCAAATACTGTGATATCGCATATGTTTCGCATTTAATCAATCTAAGTCACAGAGACAGAATTTATATCTGAACTGTTTGTGAAATTTAGAAAGAATGTTTTTCTGTGGCGCCTATCCATGTAAGGCCAATCATACTTGTTATAAAGTTTGACTGTGGTACACAGAAAAGATTAGCGGCAAGAAACAAATGAATATATAATCCTCACATCGAACATATTTGTATAACGCGCCCAATCTATCTAGCTCTTTTAAACAATTTCTCTCAATTTTTCGATGCTGCAGTTATAATTGGCAGTTATATTTCTCACAAAGATTGTTCTAGCTGTAGTATCGAAACTCATATTTATCCAATGATTAACATTGGGCAATGGGACCTAAATTTTCTAGAAGATATTATTAGAATATTGCTGCTATAAATTCTATATGTAACAGACAATATTCTAACAGATACAAAAAATAGCGATAAATTTTTGTTGTGACACCTAGAAATCTACCTATATCAGCAAGACATTTTTTTGAGTGGATAGGGACAATAAAATCGAGTACGCACTCTCTTCGCGAGATACGAGATCGTTTTGATGTGACGCGAGCACAATCGCGCGTGACGATGTGAAAAATCAAAAGCAACGAATAGCGCCCGTATTAATTGCGTTCAAGGGATAAAACGCGACACGCACAGAGGATGGAAACAATGATATCGCCGAGGCCGACATCGACAAACTAATTCACTGCCAACCGAGGACCGACAGCGCGTGCACCAACATCGATCCACACTCAACGAAGCGTATCACCGCTACTTTTACGCGAATACGCGATAATATACGGTTGCGAAAAAAAAGAGAAAATATCAGACATATTTAATGTCGCATCTTTTGCAAAAAATTCTCTTTCACGAGAAGGAATCGAGAATCGGTAAAGAAACTAGTATAAATCGTAATGTAAAATTCATTTCGTTCCTTTAAAAAGCTATTCAAGATAAAATCGATATGTAAAGAAAAAAATTAAATACACACATGCAAATATCGCGATGGATTTGCTTTTATTAAAATGGGAGAGATGTGTAAAATGAGTAGGCTACGCGAACGACATATTTAGAAGAGACTATTAATTGCAAATTATATACTATTTCTGGTCATAACTCTTGACCTTAGACACTTTTGCACATTGACGGTGATCGCAGCCGATGCGAGTTACGCTACGTTTATCGCATCAATACATGCATCGCATTGAGATCAAGGACGCTGCAAGTGAGTTCTTCTCCGCGATTTTTGTTGGCATCCAACCATCCAGTCATCCAGTGATTCGCGATAATTTAATTTTCACCTCTTTAGTCTTTTTTAAATAAAGATATAATTATTATTAAAAAAATTATTGATTATTTATTCACTTTACATGCTAATCGTAACTCATTTATTAAAATATTTACTTTATTATTAAGGAATAAAAAAGAAATTGTCCCGCTATTGGTATTAATATTTATCAGAGATTTATATTAATTTATCGTAAAAATATTATCTATCATTTCTTTTATTTTTTACCGTAAATAAAATTGTAAAATTATTAACAACCCGTAAAAATTGATACGTCCAATGTACTGTGCTCGGCATGTATAAGCCTATAGGCTTGACTTATCGATCCTGATATGCGATGTAATATCATTGCTGAAGCGATAATAGCATTGCAGTGTATCGCCAGCGAAGTTGAATTCGTATATCTTTGTTCCTGTTGATAATAGCATCGTATATTCAATACGATAAACTACAATTTCACAGAGTCAGTTTCAAATGCTCGTGACGCAAGTCCAACGAAAGAAAGATCTTTCAGAAAACCGAGAGACTTGCGAAGCGATTGCTTCATTTTTCACTTCTCGATAGATATTTTCTCTGTGATTTGTTTTTGATCGTGAAGAGAATAGCAGGATTATATATCGGATTACACGAAGAGTACTGGAATTCAAGAGGTTACAGAATCCGCCGAGATTGTCTTACGCGAGATATCGTATTATCTTTACTCTTCATTTATTGACGGGAATTGAGCGAGAAATAAAAATTGTTTTTAGATACAATATTGAGTAACCCACGCGCGTTTGTCGGTGCGAGAAATTTTAACGGATAATTGGCTCGTCATTGATCTAGCGTAGCATTGATATAGTAAACAGTACAGGTGCATCGACCGGGGCATGCGAAACTTTTGGCAGCGGATATCGTGTGAAAGCGAAAGCTGGAAGTAGACGTGCAGACACGTGGCTCTCGTCGTTAGTAACACTTGAGTAGAGTTTGGTCAATGGTAGTTTAAAATAGAGAGAGCGCGACGGAGATAGAGGCGCGATGTAATGAGAGCGAAATGGTGTGAAAGAGAGAAAGAGCAAGAGTGTGTGAGAGAATGGAGCTGGGCAACGATGCGAGAGGTTGCCTTTCGATACGCGACGCTCAATGCTTTTTCCCCTGAGAACAGAGGACCACCCGACACGGAAAAGTGACCTTGCGATCGAGATATTGACTGTGTTTGCTATTGACGGAAACAACGTTGCGCTGCTATTCTCACTCTCTTTCAGATAAATGTAACTCTTCTACCTTCATTTTTAGTTTCTCTGATATTAAAATATTAAATGTATTATTTTCTACAGGAAAACGTTCTAAAAATATTAAGTTTTCGATTCCACAAACGTAAGCTATAAACTCGTAAATTTCTAACGATTCGTCATCTGAATTTATTAAACGTTCAAAAAGAAGCTAAATTTTTTTATCTAGCTCGCGTCGCGAACTATATTTGCAATTAAGTTTTAATAAGTATGCCTAATGAACTCGCCGCCGGTTCTCGCGTCGCGACCAGTTTGCCCTCGCATAGCCAGACACACTCGTAAATCAGCTTCGTAAAAACGTCCTGTAGATCCTGACGGTGACACTCTTTGCCGGCGCCGCTATTTTGGGTGCTTGCAGCTACTGTCTGGCCGAGTTCCAGCAGCGCCGGGCGTTCCTGGAGACCAGGCAGAGCCTGGAGGTCCAGCTGATAATCGAGGAGCAGAGCGCGGAGCAGGAACGGCTGCTGCTGAGCGTTCTGCCGGAGCATGTCGCGGTCAAGATGCGACAGGACCTCGGCGCCTCTCTCGACACACAATTCAAGAAGATCTACATGTCCAGGCACGAGAACGTGTCGATACTTTACGCCGACATAGTCGGCTTCACCGCGATCTCGTCGACCTACAGCGCCAGCGAGCTCGTCAAGATACTCAACGAGCTATTCGCGCGATTCGATCAGCTCAGCGAACGGTATTTATTTTTAAAGTTTTCATTAGAAATATATATTAGTAATAGACAATTTATGTTTCACGTTAAATCGAGAATATGTGTCTTTAATACTACTAAATTTAACATTTTACTTTTATTACATTCTTGCGTCTTTTGCTTCAGTGTTTATCGATTTTATGAGAAAAGTAATATCACGCACAGGTTGAGAAATGCTGTTCTCGTAGGTAGTAGATCTTTATCGGAAAACCATGTGTCTCAATTCCGCTAGTAATTAATTTTTTAATTATTTACGAGGAGGAATCGAATTATATGCTGTTATTAGCGAAATTGAAATATATATTTTTAAAAAACACGTTGAGATGTCATGCGTCCGTACGCCGCAAAAAAGTTCTTACGATTCTATTACCCAATGTATATACATATTAAGCGAGGCTTCGCGTGCCATCAAATGCTAATCGTAAAATGACTCAGTAAAATGATAGAATTCCGTAGCTCGCGCGTTCTATTTCCGCCCCGGGAACGAAAATTGCATGCGATCACAACGCGACGACGATTGATTCCATTTCGGGCAAATTTCGATACATTTTTGGTTCGAGTCGCGCGCGACGCGTTAAGTAGAAAATTCGGCAAAATTAACTTGAAAAGAATTAAATCGGAGAACGTTGCTTCTCGTTCGAAGCTTGTAAGCGGCTTAAAAATTCGCGCATGCGTTCGCCAAGTGTTACTCTCGGGTACTACAATTATTGATGCGGATACTGATTAGAATCGACGCTCGAGCAAGCGTGTCACTCGTGTCGACTAACATCTAATTACGCAACAAGCAAAAGCTCGACAGTAGAGGTAAAAATTATCCCCGATACATTTTTGGTTCGAGTAGCGCGCGACGCGTTAAGTAGAAAATTCGGCAAAATTAACTCGAAAAGGATTAAATCGGAGAACGTTGCTTGTCGTTCGAAGCTTGTAAGCGGCTTAAAAATCCGCGCATGCGTTCGCCAAGTGTTACTCTCGGGTACTACAATTATTGATGCGGATACTGATTAGAATCGACGCTCGAGCAAGCGTGTCACTCGTGTCGACTAACATCTAATTACGCAACAAGCGTTGACGATAAAAAATTAAAATATTTCATTGCGTGAGAAAAAAAAAGCTGAAAGCTTATTTTATATTTATGGAAAATAATTTCATCTTGAAAAGAAAGAGAAAATTGTTCTAAATTCGTTGAAATCAAATTTTTCGGATGCAAGTCGAAACGAAAATTAATCTCGATGGGCGGGGATCGACCGGGGTGATAATCCGTGGTGGCTAATTGCCGGACATCCGGCCGTCCCATTAACGGCTCAAGCCTTAAATGTGACGTCAGCGCACGAACACTCGTAGGTGGTGTTACCGACCTGAAAGGTCACGTCTCCTGGTTGACCCTACGGTTCAAGGATCCGGGAGTGGAGACGGCGTTTCACGAAACATTGGAGACCTTCTCGCCTTTGTCACTCCTCGGCGGGCCTTTGGTGACGATGTGCGCGGCCCCGGCCTGGAGACTGCAACCCTGGGGACCGTTCACGTGGGGTGGTGCCGGAGTGGTCGCCCTCTTCGGGATCGTGCTAGCCGGGGCCACTTGTCTTAGCAGCGCCGTCAGGGCAACGTGGCTCAGAAGCACTCTCACGCTCCTAATGACTTTTTCTCTTATAATTTTTCTGCTATTGGACATGGTAAGAACTCGGACAGTTGGTCTTTTAATCGATACTTGTTGCCGCAGCCTGACTGCACTGAGAGATTGTATTCATTAGCAGAAATTTAATGATGCATGTAGTCATTTGCAGTAATATTATAATCTTCAACATTATATTTTTGACGCTAAATATTAATAAGATAAGAATAAAATAAAAAATATATTCATTCCAATATTTTCATTTTCTATTTATACTTCTCATATTTTTATTTTTTAATATCTAAGAGAAATGTCTCGATCTCTAGTATGATATAATATTCTTTTCTCTTGAAATAAAAACTGAAACAGAACCATAATATTCTATATTATATTCTTTCTTAAATACTATATAAGACATATTTCTATTTTGAATATCTCCAGAAAAAAATAAATTTAATATAACATAATTATTTATGTTTAATTAATTTAATTATCACAACTATTATGTTTAATATAACATAATATTATAATATATTTCTGATATAACATAACTCTGTCCAAAAATCTCTATTCAACAGTATTCGACATTATATTCTCGACATTAAATACAAAGAAATATTTCATCATCATTTATACTTTAATATCTCAAAAAGGCTCTTTATTTCTAATACAAGTCTTGCGAACCGTTATACATTAATCTCGCTGTTCGTAGACCAATTGTGCGATCATCGATGAGGCCGAGCCGCCAAAGAACATCTCGCTAATTGTAAGCTGGCGGTCCCCGCGATGTCCATATCCTTCGTATTACTCGTACATCGGCGTCCTCGCACTGATCGCCATCTCGATGCCAACGTACTTATGTTACTTGACCAAGGCGTGCCTGATGTATTTTCTTGCCGGCGCGCAGTCCTGCATCAACATTCTGTTCCTTGCGTCGAGCCTCGACAGGGAGGACATGGAGGATATGTCTGGACGATGGGTGCCCTTCCCGCTGAAATATTCATTGGCGACCACCCTGTTTATCGTCGCGACCGCGCTGATCATCGTGGCGAGATACGTAAGTGCAAAGTGTTTTTCTAAGGAAGATCTTGAATATTCTTTTTTTAGCATTTTTTTGTAGCATCCTTTTTACGTTAGTAATGATACGTCGGTATAATGGATTAATATCGAGTACGCGATTTCGAATGACGACGTAAATTCCTGCGTGTTTGAAAAAAAAAATCCGACACGACTGTGTCGATTGCTGCAAGCTTGAATGGCTAGATACGATCGCTTTAAATTCGCATGAATCAACTTTCCGTGCGTTACAGTTACAGTAGTAAATGTAACGGCATGCGAAAACGATCCCTTGCTCCGACGACATCGACAGGCATGTCGATAAAAGAACAATCAATTCTACCGGGTTTATAAAATCGTGTCGACGATCCAATTCGCGAGAGAGAGAGAAAGCCAAGCGTCATGTTGAAGAATCAGGTATCAAGAGCGGGATCGAAATATTATTATATAAATTGGCAACGATAATGTATTTTTAGAAATCATATATATATATATTGGATGATTGCATAAGTTCGTGCCCGATTTTCATAGATGGCATTAAGTTACTGCATGGCGGAGTTCTATTGTTTTCGTGTGGTAATTGTTGCTTACACCGAATAGATGACATTGTCTTATGTCAATTTAGCGTCAGACATTATTCAGATAAGTCCATTTGTGCATAAGAGAAATCATTAAAAATGGAGAACCACAAGGTGCATTTGCGGCATGTAATGTTACATGAATTTCGGAAAGGCGTGAGTGTTGGGATTGCACAAAAAAAATATTCAAACCGTTTATTTAGACCGCGCTCCTGCTCTCCGAACAGTCAAAAAGTGGTTTGGCAGATTTCGAAATGGTGATTTCAACATGGAGGATCAAACCCGCTCTGGACGGCCTTCTGGCATTGATGATAACATTGTGCATGCCTTAGTGGAAAGAAACCCAAGGATTACAACTGAAGATATTGCTAAGAGGCTGAACATCGATAATTAAACCGCTTTTCGTCATTTAATATAATCTATTGAAGTTTATATTTAAATCGGGCACGAACTTATGCAATCACCTGATATAACTTTATTATTTTTAATATTTTAAGATAAAATTATTCTTATTTCTCATATTGTTGCAATCGCATTTTATTTTGCATGCCGTAAAAATGAGATAAACGTTATTGCAATTTTCCGAAATAATTCAGCAATCGGTATCGGGTGCGAAATAGAAACATAATCCGTTTGCGGACAGCGGCGACAACGGCCGGGTTCAATCGAGAAATTGGACCTCGAGTAATTTGCGATTTTCAAGTGGGCTTTTCATGGTACATGAATGACATTCCACTCGCCCAGCGCGATCCTCCATCCGCTCTCTGCTAAAATCACCGAGAGAAGCAAAAGCAATTTCGCGTCAAATTTTCATTCTAGACATTTCCTCTCCGCCGTCACGGAAATACAAATCCCTGCGCTCCACGAAACGAGGAAATGTAGGACAATTCGAATGAAGATGCTCTTACATAGTTTTCTTATTATCAGCAGTTTTATAATATATATTCAATCACATAAAAATATAACACAAAAATTATTTTAACTGCGCCAAGTTTTAATTCGTCAAAACTTTATTTGATCGCACAAAAATATCGAGTGACAATTTCGTTGATAAACGAATTTGTCGCAATGTCACATGCAGGCTGAGAAGGCGCGAAGAATTCTATATGTGCGGGGACGAGAAGTGATAGCACAAAGAGAACGAGCGGCGGACATGAAGCGGAGAAACGGCGCGCTAATATACAACATCCTGCCGCCTCATGTGGCCGCCTATTTCCTGTCGCACGCGAGACACTACGACGATCTCTACAGTCAGAGTTATGCCGAGGTGGGCGTGCTATTTGCCAGCATGCCGAATTTCGCCGACTTCTACAGCGAGGAGAGCATCAACAATCAAGGCCTTGAGTGCCTCAGGTTTCTAAACGAGGTCATCTCCGATTTTGACGCTGTAAGTTTACCCTCGTATATTTTGCATAGCTACGCGATACTCATCTTCTTAAAAAAGAAGAATCGGTCTAAAAAATCAGTCCAATGCTTTAAATATTTAATTTTATAAAAGAGAAAATTCGCTTTTTTGCAAACGTATATTTAACAATTTCCATAAATTGCTTTAATCTCAATAAATATTTAAATTTGTTTCGATATTTTTATTCTCGTTAGATTCTTGATCAGAATAAGTTCAAGAACATCATCAAGATCAAGACGATAGGCTCGACCTACATGGCCGCCTCGGGGATAACCGATGCAATCGGTTCGACGCAATCGGAAAACGGTCCCCGGTGGGATCATCTCGTCACCCTCGTAGATTTCGCCCTGGAGCTTAAAAAGGCTCTGTCAAGTATTAACGAGCAGAGCTTCAATCATTTTGTTCTGAAAATGGGGATCAATCACGGGCCGGTAACCGCCGGTGTCATCGGGGCGCGAAAGCCACACTACGACATTTGGGGCAACACCGTCAATGTCGCGTCGAGGATGGAGAGCACAGGGAAGGTCGGCTGTATTCAGGTACCGTGGAGATCAGAAATAAATCAATGATATATTTTTATTTTTAATTTACTTCTTTATTTTTGTTGAAAATAATCTCTGAATATGAATATTATTTTATGGAGTGAGATCTAAAAATAAAAAAATAAACTTTGCAGGTTACTGACGAGACGCGGAAGATACTGGAGCCGTACGGTTTCGGATTCGAGCAGCGAGGCCTCGTGTTCGTCAAGGGCAAGGGACAGCTCTTGACGCACTACCTCGTCTCCAAGGACGGCGTCTTTCTAGATCTGGACAGCGATCTACCCGTTGAACCCACTCATCCGATAATCTATCAATAAATGTAATGAAGGCTCTAACTCAAATTCAAAAAAATCGTTGCAAATCTCCACGGGAAACGATTGAAAAGAAGTCCCATTACAGGGGACTTAAGCTTTCTTCGAAATGTAACAGAAATTGGATGTTTGTAAGAAAAATTTAATGTCCAATCTGACATTCGTTCGCGAAGCGACGAGTGAAAAGAGAGACGAGTTGTAACTTAGACGACATTTCTATACGTCGAACGAAATTTTCTTGAAGGACGTTCGGCGAGCTAAATGTATTGTCGTAGAGAACTCTCTAAATGTTAGCATCCTCGTGTCTCTCAGATGAAAGAGATTGCACACGGAAGGAAGGACGAAAAGGACCGGATCGGGTAGGATCGATGCCTAGATCGTTTACAGCTGTTCTCGAGTGTCATCGTACGTCACCATATCATCCATCGATTAACGTGAAGGGAGAGGATATAGTTGCGTTGATTACTCGTTATCACAATGTTTGCACGCACGCGTACAAGCGGGAATCATGCGTACATGCGTACGTTTCGCGAATGGCGAGAGTGTATGAAATTCGCGTACAGGGTATATTTGAAAAAAAAAATCGAAGAATAATAGGGATTCTAGAGACATACTACAGACCGAACAAAACGATATTTTGATGTGTCGCCGTGTAAATAGCAACAGATCCGTAGGTGAGGAAACACAAATGTAATATTGTTAACAGATGTAATATAATAGCAGATGGATGTGTTTGTCGGATGGAGCATCGAGAATCAGGATAACGTAGAAAACTAATCATTTCGTGTGTGGTAAATCTCGCAGACCTAACTTCTTTCTCCAAATTATACTGACAAAAAAGAAAAAAAACTTGCGCGGATTCACGATATTAGGATTTTCATTAATCTAGGATCTTTATTAGTACAGGTAATAATTAAAAAATTCGAAAAGAAAAAGAGAGGAAGAGAATCTTGGGAAAAAGATAGAGATATTAGCAAAACGTGGTTTCACACTTTTGGTTATCGTCGACATAACGGCATAATTTTATCGTTTATCCGATGATTCGAAATCAAAGTGTCATAGCGGAACGTCGGTTTACAAAAAACTATATATTCACCTTCCGGATACACGTCATTCGTAGAGCGCACAGCCGAGAGATATATCAGAGACAGTAAATATATAACTTAATAAAGGGAAAAAATAAAAGCAACAAACACTTACACACCCTAGGGAATAGAAACGTGTGCCGCATAAAAAAAAGAAGAGGAAGAAGAAAGTAAACAAAAAAAAAAAGAAACACAAAATCGCCGATACGATAGTAATTTATTTTTCTACAGCCGCCGAAAAAGTTTATCACCAGACCAAGATTACTCGGGTACGTACGTACAACGTGTACACGAGAAAACTTAAAAAAATTTTCTACTAATTCTTTCGTTAGAAAGAATTCGTTTTTTTTTTTTTTTTGTACGACGGCACAAATCCCGATGCAAATATAATGATCTCTCCCTGCGCGTGTTCAGGAGGTATTTTATTCAAACGCTCTTGATATCAGATTCTCGTATGACAATGCAACGTACTCGTGCAATACACGGTTGAATGTAACGAAAGGGTTGCGCGAGAGAAAGACAGAGTGAGAGAGAGGGAGAGAACGACTGAATGAAAAAATAAAGAAAAAAATAAGTAGGTATCGGCCTAAGCGCAAGAGAAACTAAGCAAAAGTCAAAAATAGATCTCTTCGTTGAGTGAGAAAGAAAAGCGATTTACTTCCAAATCTTTTCACGAATTTGCGTACTTCCATTTCCAGCCGATTTCTCGCCCGCATTATCACGCGTACACGCAACACAAACACAAAAGCATGCACACGCATCGATTGACAGACACAGTGTGTCATACATACATGTGTACGTAGATCAGAGAGTATCTCTTGTAAGATAGCAATAAACGGACTCTCTCTCTTACACATACATTTGCACATACTATGTTTCCGAAGGATCGATCGATACGCGAGGAATCGGAAAAATATGATCGATATGTGCCACTTGTAAAAAGTAGATCAAGAGAAATTGATAGAAACTCATTTTGAATACTTAATTCTCGAGATTAGAGATCATATTTCAATTTTTTTTTTATTTTTTTCTTGATTTAATTCAAAAAATACAAAGAGATAATGCATTGTAAATAGGAAGATAGATAGATAGATAGATAGGTAGATAGAAAGATATATCTAAACATTTTTTAATTGATCTCTGATATCAAAGAGAAATAGATTCTATTTTACAAATTTAGGTTTCTATTATTTTCTTTTGACTTATTTGTTTATTGCGAGATTATCAAACGAGCGGATGGCGAAACAGAAAATGTAAGATGCGCAAAACGATCCGCGTATAATCGTATATAATCGTGTAAAAAGAATATATCACTGTTGATATGTTAGCAGACTTTAAATGTGACGATCGAAAAATTCGAGGGAAATAAAAACACCTGTCATAAAGCCTGTTATCTTCGTAGAAGGACAGACAGGTGGTATGTAAAATTACGCGAGGAACTCCACTCCTGCATTGACAAGATAATAAATGGCATCTACGAGAAAAGTTTTTTTTTTTTTTTTTAAGAAAGTGCTCGCGTCACTCTTTTAAAATTTATTCGCAGAGATCCAAAGGATTATTTCGTCCATTCATCCGGCTTGGAAATTTGGATCTACTTCATTTTAGACTAAAACGATCAACAAGATTTCATAATGGCATTTTGTGAAAATAGTATAAAAATAAGACAAGCTTAAGCATCAAAGGCTTGGCCTAATAAGCGCTGGTTGTGGAAGTCGCAAGAAATTTAGCACGAATTCGAAAAATGAAATTACAATCAAGATAATCTTCCCGCGAACTCGAACGTTTTAGATTCTGGCTATGAATAAACCTGAGAATTTTCTATCGGCGTTTTGGAGCAGGACTTTGTCAACTTTTAACATTCAGATGTTTCGTGACAGAGAATCAAGTCCATCTCTTAAACGCGTCTAGGATTATTACAATCAAAGAGAAGAGTAGCGAGTGTTATGACCAATCTACAATGAGTCGTTAGTCGTCAGTCGCACGCAAATTGACCACAGTTGATTATTTCAAGAATATTCTTGAAATAATCGACTGTAGTTGGTCAATTTACTTATAACTAACAACTAACTCATTGTAGACCGGGCTTTAGTATTAAACGACATTAAACATCTTTGTAAATAATTTTCGAATTAGAATTCTGTGAATTTTGTGAAAGTAAAATGAGATTGATGGAAGAAGAAGGTCTGGTTGTCTACCTCTGCGGTTACGACGCCTAAATCGAACCCCTTTGTAATTTTCGATTGTTTATAACTGCAATGTTACTAATACACCAAGCCATTAAGATTAAATTCCAAGAAGAACAAAGAGGTAAAGAGGATTGAATTATAAGTAAGATTAAGAAGATTACCGCTAACTAATAATTTTCCAGTCCTTTTATTGTTTCTTCTTTTGCGTTTTACTGGGAAGGAAGAAAAGTAATTTATCGCAAAATGGGACGATCGAGTGGTGGTAGTAGTTACAACGTTTTACAAGCATTATATTTAGCGTAGACGGGGGCGGGGAGGGAATTACAAAGAGAATCGGGGGAAACGCTCTGATACGAGAGATCACGGATTCGTATATTGGCACGACTAAAATTCAACGCGCAACAATTTTACATCGCATCGACCCATTTTCCATGGTGTACCGGCTGATAACTCTCAACAGGATACTCTGACATGAGAGGATCTCTCAACAGAATATTGTAAGTACCATAATAAAAACGTATACCGCCGAAAATTCGCGAATACCACTCTGCACGTAGTGTAATCAATTTCATTTACACATTTCACATATGTTTAATTTTTTTTCTTATTAACTATACAGTCTTTATTCAAATACAGAGAGAGAGAGAGAGAGAGAGAGAGAAAATAAGCTTTAAAAAACATAAAATATTCCATTTTCATTTCCATTTAACTTTATTATCGTTCTATGGGTCGTGATCACAATGGAGACTGCAGTGTAATTTAGGTCAGCTCTTTTCAGCCGCCCTTTTCATATTTCCGTCTCTCCTCCCCTTTTTTTCACTCTCGAAAAGTTCTACGCTTGTTTCGAGTTAGTACTAAACGCGTAAAGGACTACAGTTCTATTAATCTTTTTCTTCCAGTATAGTATTTAAAAATGTACTATTGTAGAAGATTTTTTTTGTTGAATTTTATTTCTTTTACGCCATTCGAAGATCTGAGAACCGCGGATTAAAAAGAAATTGCAAAGAATGAAAATTAAATTTCTCATCTATGTAAATTCTATCATGGGAGAGACACGATTTCTTCGTTTGATCGCAAAATTTGCGGCAGCATACATTTTGTACAATTGTGAGGTATAAAGTAAATGATCAATTTTAACTTTAAATCGCGAAAATATCATCGTCTCATCCGTTTTAAATTCGTCGCGCATAATCACACAAAGGAGATAAAGAAAGAAATTGCTTTCCTTATGCATCGTAGTGCAACAAGTTAGTATTACATATATATGTATATATGTATATATGTATATTGTACAGTACGATAGTTAAAAAAAAATAGAATACGGCACTTTCGCTATGCCATGACGCGTCTCGAATTATTATATCTTTAGAAATTTCGTTGCTTTTTCGTACAGAGCGCAACATCGAAATAACAAAGAGATACGCCTCCGTAATGATCATAAATATGTACAATATATATGTATATGTATAGTTGTTTTGTATGTATATATATAGTACTTTATTATATATAAAACGAACAACACTAGGCTGTACGAAACAAGCTCAAAGATGCTTTCTTTTGAGCGTACTTCGATTAATACGCGGGCTTAAAACGAAATCGAAACCGACCCTAGGATCTAGCAAAAATAAAGATCGTACCCTTTAGAAAATTCTTTGATGAGGAAACAGTATATAACAAGCGAGTCGAGTTTATTTTTACTTACTGACGTAACGATCGATATCAGATTTTATAAAAATACATGATAAGCCTTAACGTCGATCAACAGCCGGTTTATGCTTTGAAAACTATTTCATGTCGCGCACGATATTAGATTTCGATTTAGTTTTAAACCGCGATGTGTTTTAGACAAAGCATAGACGATAAGCGCTGTAGCTTTCATAGATTAATTTCCCACTGTCGGAAGTTGCAATTCGTTTCCGATTGGAAGCCTCGACGGTCTCGCGAGTCGCGCTTAATATTATAATTTAATTGTGCCGGGAAGGAGCGCTTCCCGGCCGATTGTCACAAAGAGAAGTTATATAAAGCACTTGAACCGTCACAAAATTCGCGAAGAGGTCACGAGATTATTCGCTCGCATACGGCGTTCGTATTGAGATGACAACTCTGCGCGCGTACAAGGCACTGCAAAGCAACATGATTACATTATTCGGGAAAAAATTTCTGGATAGTCCAGTGTTAAGTTAAATAGTCAAATAAATTATAAAAATAAATAATATAATATAATATTGAATAGATATGACACGATGGATAAAAAGTTTTTTTTATTTTGAGCAAACTATATTTGTTATATATATGTTGTTATATTCCTTTTAATTAAAAATTTTTTTAATTGGATACAAGCGAATTTTTATCCAAAACGTGAAGATTTATCAATTTTTAATAAATGGTTTAATTAAAAATAAATTTACATCGAAAATTAAACGGGAAAAATTTCGTCATTTCAGTAGAAATTTGCATTAAAAATTCGCGAAATTATATTTTAGTAATTTAAAAAATGTGGGGATCCTTTAATAGCGTTTAATTTTGCGCAAGAATCTAGATTTGAAATGCGATGTAATCGCAGTTGAAGCATCCAGCTTGTTCGCCGGATTGCATAAAGCGCATCTCTCGAATCTTATCGCGCAGAGCAGACAATTCAACGAATGGCTCAATCGTCCTCACAATCGTCGCATAGTCGCAATCCGGGATTATTGACTGAGAGCCGTCCCAGTTATCGCCTATCAATAGAATGCAGCGAAACTTATTGTTGAAGGATATTGACACGACTCGTTGAATAATACTTTAACGAGTTACCGTAACTTGAAGTATCGATGAAAAGCAATTCAGCGCGGAAACGCTGTTCTTGTCGGCGATAGAGACCAAAGCACAAATTTGTGTATCCGTTATATCGAGATACTTTAGATGGAAAGAGCTCACTCGGGATTTCAATGATTAAATCTTTCTTGATTTTCCCGTACAATTATCTCTTTCGAGAAGACATACATTTCGTTCATCGAAATCTCCTTGTCGACGCCGATATTACTTATTCACATTCATCACGAAACGTAATTATTACACGTACATCACATATACTATTTGATTCGCATACTATTTGTCGATCCAACAACGGATCCTCGTTACGATTACCTTATCAATCACGCTATTTTCATTATCCTTCTCGCGTTCCTCTGCATGCATGGCAGCGTCGTCTCCATCGCTGAAACTTTATATTAGATATATTTAATACACACATTGGTTATAAAGAAAAAGAGTAAGACGTTGTATAAAATTTTTTTACACCCTGGCTAGTCGCATCTAGGGTGAGTCTAGGGTGATATCGACTGTCACAGAGTCGTATCATCGTCTGTTTCATTCGTCTTCCGTACAAGCGTTTATTTCATAATCGGAGAACTGGCGAATGTTTATCCTAAACGCGGACCGTATCATGTAGAACCTCCGATGCTTCATATAATGAATTTCAGATCTTCCCTCAGGCTCCATCAGACGTTGCCGCTGAAAGCATCGCTGGCGTCCAGACGATTGTTATCCTGCGTCGATCCGGGATAACGGCCTGGGGCCAGCAACCAACCTCACGTCTTGGCAAACTTGTAAACGACACCGAACACCAACACGCTCACCAGCATCAGTACCATCGCGGTCACTACCTTGGCGAAGGCGTTCAGTCCGCTCTCGGTGGGCTGTTGCGATCTTCCGCTCGGCATACTCTGCTTGGCGGCGAGACCGCGCGCCAAAGCGGGGAAAGCCAGGCTCTGGGTGAAAGTCAGCTTGTGGAGGGACTCTGACAGGGAGTACGGGCCTACGGATCCGCGGGCCGCAGCCCTCAACAGGGCATACTCTAAGTCCAGAGCGTCGAACATGCTGTATCTGTGTAAAAAAAGTTGGTAGGTATAATTAATATTATTTTTTCTAATATTTTATATTATAATTTAAAAATTATTTATACTACTTAACTCTAACTGGTTTTTTTTTTATTGTATAAAAAAATAGCTTTTTTAAGAATGCTTTCGCGACTTTAGAAGTGAGTACAATAATTCCGGTATGAGTTCTCGCTTTGAGATAAAAACACGGACAAAGTGTGGCAATGAAAAGTAGACCTTTATCGAGACGATCCAATGTCTCGACCTCGCGCAAAATCCTGCGTGTTCGCTCGCGAGATTACGAGAGATTGTGACAAACAAAAAGAAAAAAAAAACGGAATTGGGACGCGATTGACCTCGGGTGCGAAGAAAAGAAAAAAAGCGATTTTCTCGAGGTCCTCGTCGTAAAAAGAAGCACTCGATATTCAAGAACCCGTACGAATGCGAACAATTACATCGATACACATGGACATACATATGGAGCGCTGGCGTTTGATATACGTCATGAGATTGTGACAAACAAAAAGAAAAAAAAACGGAATTGGGACGCGATTGACCTCGGGTGCGAAGAAAAGAAAAAAAGCGATTTTCTCGAGGTCCTCGTCGTAAAAAGAAGCACTCGATATTCAAGAACCCGTACGAATGCGAACAATTACATCGATACACATGGACATACATATGGAGCGCTGGCGTTTGATATACGTCATCGACGTATGTACGTCCTGTGTGTGTATTAACGTACATCATGCCAAGGTCGTTCCTTGACACGAGTCAAGACCGAGTCCGGCGTCGAACGCGCAGCACGCGATAGATTATTTCTGACGTCCGGATCTCTAGGTCTTCGCTTGAGTCGCGCACACGCGGCCAAGGATAAGGCCGTTTCTACGCGAGTAAATATTTGTGACGCCGATCCTTTGAGTACAAGAGATAAAAAAAGATAAGACGTCTTTTATAGTAATGCTTTGACATCAAACTTGTCGCGACACTATTTCGAAATTCTATCTCGAACTCTGCCCACTTACCATAGTTTGGATGGCGAGAGAGAAATATCGTCTCTTATTTGCCACGATAGTAAAAAATTTTACGATATTGATCTGCTTTTTATTTTATTAACAACCTACGCGCGTGCCATTCATGTGACTCGGCTATTTTATTATTTTAGTTAGTAGATGTTATTATTATTGCTTATATATATAAACATTTAAAAAGTTTTATTATAACAAGTTTGTTAGAAATAATATTTTTTTAAATATTTTGTATTTTATTAAATGTATATAAAAACCAAAAATCATTCTTCAGCAACAATTCTCTTCAAGTTTTTGCTTCTAAGCTTCTCTAATAAATTTTATATTATTTTTGATCGTTTATTATCAATCATAATATCAATTATATTTCAATGGCAAAATTTAACTTTTAAAGATGCTATTTTATAAATACTTTTATTTGAGTAACATCTTTATGTGTAATCACATCAAGCAGAAATAAAGTTACTCTTGCACACTATTAACTTTTTCAATGTTCAAGCTGTCAAACATAATCTTCTGTACATAATCTTCGCTCGATGACAGATCGTTATTTTTAAAACCAAATGTTATAAAAAAAATATACAAGTTTTTGTATTATTATATGATATAAAAAATAAAAAATAAATTACCTGCTGCTGCGTCTTCTGTCTTGTGAGTGCATCGACACGATTGCCGAGCTCGGCATTGATCGCAGGCTGCTGGTGGTCGAGCTGGAAGGACTGGGCGGCGCGGGCCGATCTTCGTGGTCCTCGTCCACGGACGTCCTGTCTGGCGACGGTGGACTCTTCAGCCCTCCCGCGTTATAGTGGTTGTGGTGAAGATAGGGAAGCTGCAGCCGCGCGTGGTCCGGATGCAGCAGGCTGGCGCGACGTGACTGCTGCGGCGTCATCGCCGGGCTGTTGCAGGTGACACCGCACGGTGACGGCGACGCCTTTAATATTAACTCGTTAATTTTTACAAATTAGGAGGTTCCCATCTCGCGATAAAATGTAAATTGATGCGTAGAAAAATGAATTTCACTAAAAGTGCAATCAATCGTTCTAGAAAGGATCTTGAACACTCTTGCATTCTTCAATAGAAATGCAATTTATGGCGTTAAAAGGCATCAGCATTGTTCGTCTGATCAATTAAAAATTATTCAGAGAGAATT
>NW_021848556.1:1402892-1419414 GCF_003651465.1 Formica exsecta
TATATATATATATATGTTTTTCTCTTCTCTTCTCGTATATATAAAAGTTGCACCTGAATAGATTCGATGCCACTGTCGTTGACGTTTTCCTGCACGTCTGGGAACACAAAAGCTTGAGCCTGATCGTCGGCCTCGGCTCTGGGCGAGTCGCTGGGCCATATCTGAAGAAGGGGAAGCCCACCGCGTGTCTCGTTGCAGATCTCGGCAACGACAACGTTGCTTGTCGATCCCCCGGTATTGAGGCACAAACCCAGCTCTCTCAGTGGCTTCTGCTAAACGATGTTTAATTCTTAATCACTCGAGGTACGTCAAGCTCTCACGATTAGTATCTCTCTCGTACAATGAAAATTTAATCTTTCCTGCTCGCTTTTCACATAATTGAGATTATAAATTCAGATAAAGTCAGTATAAATTCAAATTTGTCCAAGAAATTTTTTATATCGAAACGTAATGCATTCTTGGAGAATGATGTTGAGTGCAAGTCTAGGTAAAACGAGATTTAAATTTCCTTTTGTTCGTAACATATGCACTTGAAACTGTATCGCCATTGAATTATTATGAGACCCGTATCGCGCAACGCGAGTAAAAAACTTCTTGCGACTTTTAGTTACTCGCTGACTTTCGATAACAAATTACGTTACCGTTAGAAACTTGGTAATATCGTCGTGGCACGAGACAAACATTTTCTGCATTAGCGACACATAAAAGGTCCTTCACAGCTGGATATTAACATATTAAATATTAAAAAGAAATATTTTTAGTCACGGTCGCGTTTCAAGAATGGCTTAATCGATGCGATACTCGCAAGCGAAATTCATTGAGCGAAACTTTATTTCCAATTTCAACGATGTTTAAGAAAAGATAATAAAAATAACGCAGTGGGATCCTCTCTCGCGTGCAGATTTTTTTTAAATTAAAATGGAGATAAATACTTATCTTTATATATTTGATAATGAAACATCGGATCTTATGTTATTACATAAACGGAGCACAGATTTTATAATTGCTGCTGTGAAGTAGTGATAAATCGGAATTTCCGCGTTATTATTAACAAGTTTGTCACGAAATGTCGTGCTCGTGTATATTTATCGATCATTTATAATACCATAAAATGTAGCTTTGACGTCATATCGGTAACCGTATATAACTAATATATAATTACAGCTGAGATCTCAGTAAACTTTGAAGAATCTCGTAATTCCTTAGGAAATTAAGATCGTGATTAATGGATTAGGTTTTGTTGGGTTGCTAAATAAAAGCTCCGTAAAATATATCGCGCGACCATGAACTGTTCGTAAATAACGCACTAATCTTTTATTAATATTATAGCACAATCTCTAGAATAACTAATGTCACAATGCGCGCGCGATTTGTCTTTAGAGGAGAGAAAATGTCACACGCTTAAAGCACAAAAAATGGTCCAACCGTTTCCAATCTACAGAATGACATCATTCTATATCAGTCTAATTATACATTATATATGTTTTATATCGATTATATTAATTATTTTTAATTTTAATTAAATATCAACAATAAAATTACATAATCTTTTAAATATACCATTCTTCCTTATTATAAATATTTCCATCTGTTGAAAATGTAAGAATATAAATATAATGAATAATCTGTTGTAAAACAAATAATTATTAAATAAATCATAGAACAATTTTTCATATTTAATAATTACTTCAATTATAAAAACTTCTCTAATAATAAGTCACTAAGAGCCCTCTTGAATTAAAGATACTATTTCAACTAATATCCTTCCAAAATTTCCTATACTAAAAATTATTAAACGTTATGATTAAGTCATTAAAGTTTAGCAAAATAAGATGCTAAGTACAATCTAAGATGTTATCCATTTCTCGGTTCGTAATTTCTCAATGGATTGTTATTCTTGCTCTTGTTCGTGTCTCACCTTCGGCCTTTTCGCACCGGAGCCTATTCGTCGTAAGAGCTCCCTATCCGTCGATCGAACGATCTGATTTTATTAAGCCTGCGACGGTGGACAAGCGTGGATAATAATAATACATGGTTTAAAGTTCAAAATGTCGTCGTCGTCGTCGTCGTCGTGAGAGAATCGTAGTCACGCAGGAAGCCGCTCGTCCACCGACCGACAAGCCGTAACCGGAGGAGGGATAAACGGCTCGCTGGTTTCCGGTGCGGCGAGCTTGCAAAGGTCGCTCCGCTGTACAAAAAAGCGTCGGGAAAAGACGACAGGCCGCAGAAGCAATGCGAAACAGATCGATAAGGCACGAGCGAATGAAAATGCGTTGTGTCGGGGAAAAAACGCGTAACTCGTCACGAAATCCGGCTTTGTCTCTTTCTCTTTCTCTCTAATTTTGTGTGCCAGAAAACTTTGCATGCGTACCAATAACGGAGTCGTAGTTAACGCTACTTGAACGGAAATGACGATATTAATAATTTCTGCGCTTTTAGCGAGAGAATATTATATCAAAGGATTATTTTTAAATGCGCATAATTAAATCTATCTGAAATTGATATTTGCGATACATCACATATTTTTATATTTATATTATCACTATAATGTCAACGTAACAATAGAATTTAATCACGCTCACGAGACAAATTTTTTCGACAAAGCAAACTTATAAAATATGGACCGAAAGTGCCTAGGTAAAAAATCGAGACACTTTGAAATATTCACTTGTTGTAAAACAATCATACAAGTAATGCTATATATAATTCACTCTTTGAATGTATTTTTCACCGAATAAAAAAAAAAGACTGATTTGACAGAAAATGAAGGTAGCACCAAAGGAGTTGGCCAAAGAAGAACACGAAACAGATCGATAGTGCGTGAGCAGGAAGTGTGTCGGCGATATAACTAGAAGGTCGTAACTGAAATACTATCGAGAAAGCAAAATGAGACACGAAATTTATAATTACTTCGCTTCATCAATAGGCGAGAGGAGTAAAAGAAAAAAACAATAGCTGCTAATTAGCAGAAAATATTTTTCTGAAAACGCGCGAAAAGAAAAATGTTCCCCCTTCGATTCTTATTCCATCTTTTAATATTTGTGAAAAAATTTAACATTTCTTCCTTCTCATTGCTTGACGGAATAATCTCGAGTCACGCTAAAGGACACGATGAGGGGAATGCACGATACGGAATCAGATCGATAACGCAAAGATCCTCTTTTTTAAGAGTGTAAACTCGTTTCCACAATGACAGAAAAGAATTTGCAAACGCGATATCCTCTCCATCAATAGTAAAAATTGATCGTCAAAATCACCGCGCGAGAAAACGCGTTAAACCGGATCGAAAAGGAGCTTGTTCTCTCTTTGGAAAACTTCCGTCACATTTGCATGGCATTGGCTTTTTCTGTCGCTCCAACGAACCGACAGACAGATACGAGAAACGCGGTGCGAATAAAACGAGCATTACTTTAGCATATTGTCGCGTTTAAGCTCCGGATATATTGTAAAAGCTTTCGAGACGCGAGTCTTTGGCGGCGTTCCAAATTGACCGGCAGAAAATCTCGCAATAAAACTCAAGAATGGTAGAAAATGCGTAATATCTATACGGGGTATAGACTCGCGGAAAGCTTCCTTTCATCCTTACTTTGATCAATTTGAACGCGGAGTCGAGAAGTCTGCAGTCGAAAGGATGTCCCGCGAATCCCCTCGGAATATCCTGTCTGTGCTCTCGAAAAGTTCGCGAATTTTGACGTTTGGATAATATTCTTGTCGGTCCTAGAAGCGTGAAAACTTGGAAAGTCACTCGCTGCTTTCTGTGCGCTTCGAGTCGAACAACCTTGCCAGCGAAGTTAATGCAAATTGTATCGCGCGTCTGCTCCGGAAGCTGCGTCTCACGAATCTCGCAATGCATTTTTCACGATTTAATCTACGCGCGACGGTAAAAAAAAAAAATATTATTCCATCACGCTATTCTCGTCGCGATTAAAATCTTCGTTCCGACCTTTCTAATAATTTGCAACACCTTCAGAGAATTTACATACTCGCGAACTCGCTAAGTGCTTATTTCATTGAATGATATCGCGTGCATGTTAGTTTTCATGAACGTATCTATCAATTTTTCAATTTATTAATACTTCACTTTCTGATGTCTATTTGATTAAAAACGTTTTACAGAAGGAATCTCATATAAATCTTAATAAGATTCTCCCCATCTAAAAGATCATTAAAAGCGAATTATGACGATAGAACTATCGACTAGAAACGCAAAAAGACAGCCGATAATTATACCGGGATAGGACACTGATAGCAACATAATGGCGTAAAGAGACACGTTTGTTCGTGACCATGACTGTAAGATCTTGTCTTCCTGTTTAGCCTTGGCACGAGGCGGTCGATGAAGGCAAAGAAAAAAAAAGCAGGGACATCGTTTTCCTGGCATGATGCCTGTGTTGACTAAATGAAAAGACCCTTGTGCTCCGAATCGCATATTATAGTTTCCGACACTTTACACACATGTATTTACCGCGTACGGAAATGTTTCCCCAAACGACGGAGAAGCGCGGCCATCTCGCAAATCGCATCTGACGAATGAATCCTCATTTATTACAATAAAGTTGATTCTGATCTCAACACAAAGCTATTTTATAAAATGTCAGAAAGAATACGTGATTTATATTTTTTAGCTCGATAATTTTGTAATATTTTTATAATTTTATGTGTAGCTGTTTTTTTTTTGTTAATTATAAAGATGGATAAATTAGAATAATAAGAAAAATTGATAGACGAAAAGTAATAAATAAAATGTAATAGAGATATAATATGAAGAGGGTTTGTTGCGTAAAATAAACCCCAAACCGCTATCAACCCCTGAAACTTCTCGGCAGTTTTAGGTCGGCACGTCTCTCGTAAACTGAATCCAACAAGTTTATATAACGGTCATCCCCGTGTAATCTAATTCAATCTACGAGGGAGTATCGTAGAATATATATTTCGGGTACATAATAAAAACGTGGTAAAAGTGGAAAGACGAAAAATATAACGAAGTATATTTATTTGAGAGATACGTGCCTTTTTCAGATGCGAAAAAGTGAGCGATCTATATGAATAAAATATAGTTAGGCAATTGATTCGAAAAACATGATATGAAAACATGTACCTAGAATGTTAAATTTTCTTTAATAATAGATATTGTTTGTATATCTTTTCGGGCAATACCAACTATTTGCGATGCAGCAGCGATGGAATACAGATTGCATAGGACGGGATTCCGACCCACCTGTATGCTTCCCACACTCGTTGACTTTCGATAACGGACGTGATAAATTCTCAAACACAAGAGAAATAATCTACGTCTCTTTTTTTAATTTATGTAACACTGAGAGCAATCTACGCACTTGTTCTTAAAACATTATACAACGCGACAATAAAATAATCACGAGATAATTTCACAAAATATATCGCGAATCGTCACACATAAGAAATCAGTTCACTCTCTTCGGTCGCGCTTGCAACGATCGATGAGCCCATCTGCGCGTACACTCTCATAAATCACAACCCCTTATAAATCATGATCGAATCGCAAGGAAAGATCTCGTTAAATCACTCCGTGATGACCCCTTCGTTCGAAAAAGGGGAAAGAAAAAAAGAAATAAATGAGCGCGACACGATCGATCCTACCTGCATGCTTCTGATCACATGCCAGAAGATCCCGGCACGATCCTCCGAGGCGTCCGTTTACTTGGTCCAGGATTACGACTTGGGCTCTCGGCGGCGACGGGGGCTCGGTTCTTCTCGGGATTTCAACTGCGACTGCGATCCGGCCGCGCGCGCGGCAGAACCGTGTGCTTCGCTCCGCGAGGATTGGCAGTCCGGCGGCTCTTCGGATGGAGAAGGGATGAGAAGAGCCAGGTGGAAAGCGAAGCGGGGGTTGTTTTCGCTCTGTGCCGGTCGGGGGTGAGAGCGACGGTGGTCCGTTTATCATCGCGCCGGGGCGATGAGCCGCGTCTTGGCAGGTGGGCACGAAGGTGGACAGACAGGTTGGATGTTTGGTCTCTCTCTCTCTCTCTCTCTCTCTCTCTCTCTCTCCCGCTCGATTGAATTTTTTAGTAAGAGCTTTCCGTGGGGAGGATAAGGAGCGCTCACCAACACGCATTTACCATCTCGTGCGTTTATTATTTCATTTCGTCTAATGCGTAAATCAATGACTCGTATTGGGTAAACCGCATTATTTTCAAAATGGACTTTCCTCTTTACGCGAAAAACTGAAAATATTAAAAAAATATTACGTACAATCATAAATAAAATTCACGCCTTGTTTGCTTTTTTTCTTTCTCTCTTGAATTATTTAGATTTTAAACGTCAAGTTCATTTTTCTTGAAGCTACATAAAACTATTTATGTAATTACCACGTTCAGTTTTGCAATTATAAACTTGATAAATATATTTTTCGAGAAAAATTAAAAAATTTGGTTAAATACATAATTTATTAAGATATATAATAACTTTAATATTAAAGGTAAATATCTCATTTTCGTACATTGAGATATAAATTTTCAATAGTTTTATTTTTCATCGGTTAATCGACTCCGTTATCTTTCTTGTAGCAGCCCATTTGATCAAACCGATTAATTATTAATCCACGATAACTGCAGCGTTCCGATTACATTTTGCCAATTAAACTAATTGTGTAGCTTGTAACAGACGGAAATACGAATGATCCAACGAATACTGTATTCTGATATATCTATCAGAAACTGGAGATTAAATCAACTACAATTCGTTTATATTGCCATCCTTATCGTCACGAAATAAGCTTTATGTCGACTCGAGTTTTTAAAAAACGTACACATCTAGTCGAGAAAAGTAAAGATACGTTAGAAGATATCTTAAGTCGGATTTAATGGGAATTTCGAAGAAAAAGATAGGGAAAAAGATCGAGCTTGTCGCTTTGGGAATGCGAAAAATGTAATCCTCTGCCGAGCACATATTGCATTAAAAAAGAAAAGAGAAGGATAGCTTATATTTCTATTGACTAAAAAGATAAGTATGGCAACATTCAGACAGGATACGGATAAAATCGGAGAACATAAAATAAAGAGAGATAAGAAACGAACATTATTAATACGATCAGAAGCGCGAAAAATTGCGACGGGTGACAAAGAAAATCAAAGAATCTGTCAAAACTGGCATCCGGAGAATAAAAACATGAACAAAACATCAAGGCCCTTCAGAATTTGGGACAGGTTTGAAAATATCTCTTGATTCTCGTACATGTACGAATTTCGTATCATGATAGATTGGATAGTAATTGCATAAAAGGCTGTTAAACGCTATCCTATATGCTTTAGCCGTCGCTCCTTCTGCCCGTCTTGACAACATGATGAAATTAACGTGGAAACGCGCGGAAAGCGTTTAGAAATGAAATACTCCAGAGAAAACACGGATGAGATAATAGAATACTCTTTGCACACATAAATGTAAGAGGAGACGAAGAGGAAACGCGCTCTATCTCCGGATAGACAGACATAATTTATTATGTCACGTAGAAGAATCTCGATGGATACTGGGTAAAAATAGTAATGCATCCTTACACTCACCGGAACGAAGGGTAACGGCCATTAATATTGTCGAGCGTACGATGGCGGGGTACAGAAGACGGATAGGGCTATACCGGACGAACGTGATCGTCCAGAAAAAAATAAAAATCGCGAAATAGAAGAGCGAAGAAGACGGCGCGGAGGAGAATGATGGGAGAATGGGAATTTCGAGGGAAAAAGATTCGCCGCGACGAGAGGGGAATGATTAGCGACAAATGCTAGGATCGTTTATCGAAAATGCAATGGGGCGGACGACGGGACGAGAGACTCTATCAATGTGTACATATTGACAGACGCCTTGCTTGTCGTATATATTCTTACAACGCGATACAGATGACAAGAAAAACTCGCGTCTCGCTCCGGTGTTAAGAAAACCGAAGGATCGTACGATCAGACAACCCTAATATCGATGCAATCGAATCACAATTCGCTCAACGTCTCGACGCCCGATTTCTCAGTCCATCGACTTCAATAAACGGTGAGACCCACGAGGTCGCTAGACTATCACGATACCAGGTGGTATCGAATCAGATGCACCTTGCTGGTCGCAGGGTGGAGCGGGACAAAGCGAGTCGCGGAGACGTAGGCGAGACAAGGACGCGGCCTTGCAACGAATAACAAACAGAGAGAGAGAGAGAGAGATTATGGTTACGCGCTCTAAAACGATAATAGGATCGAGCGGATTTTCGCAAGTGCTTAGCAAGCAAGATTTAGTAAGGCCATTCGGTCAACTGCGCGAATAAACTGCGCATTCCGCAAGATACATATGCACACGAAACTCACCGTTCCGTAAAACAGAATGCGAACCTCTGAATATTCAACGGTACGTAATACACTCCTAAAGGACTTCTATTTTCATTTGCTTCAATTACGAGAAATATAAATAATTCTGCCTTGAAAGGAGGAGTTGTCTCAAGGTACGATCTTCAAGGTACCTTCGAGAAATATCTCGATTAAATTCTCGCAGTTAAATTAAAAGAGAAGAAAAGGGGTAAAAAGAGAGAGAGAGAAAAAGAGTACACAATGTATATGTACAATGAAAAGTATATTATCAATTTTTTTGATTGGCAAAAGTTTATCGATTGTCACTATTCGCACATGCCATTGACATTGTTCGAATCCCTATGCTTTATGCAAGAGCGCTAACCATCGATCGATGAATTTAATCGCGAGACGACATTGTCAAAGAGCGCACTGTTTATTTAATCGTGACATTATATAAGAATTGTCACGCTATTACTTGTCGTTTCCCCCGAGAACTCGGAAATTTCATGAAATCCCGCTGCATCGTACGATGTGTCATGCAACTACCGTGGTCTGCCACTTTCGTGCCTTTCGCTTTGATTAATTCAGAAACTCCATTTTCAGATAATATCGCGTGTCTATGCAGCATAATTTCTGTGTATGTGTGTATAAGAACACGGATTAGCGACAAGATGCGACAGAAAATAATAGACAGAAAGTCGAAGGGGTGAATAAAAAATATGCACGTAATTGTTTTTCAACAAAAAAAAAGAACATCCGATAAAAATTCTAGAAAAGAAGTAGGATTTATGGGAATTGATTAATTATCGCATGAAGAATAATTTACTTCTAAATCAGTATCAAATCCAAGAAGAAAGATCTCTCCATGATCGATTCGTGATAATAACAACTTGTCCACGCGACACTCTTGCATCTATGATGCATGATTTATCCACGATTACCCGATTAGTTTACTCAGCAATTCCGCAAATTACACGTCTCATCTATGTATATATCATGTTTATCCTCGCTGTTTGAGTCGTTTTTTGCTTCGGACGCTTTGCGAAATAAATTCGTGAAAATCTATCGACCGTCTCGATCCTCGCTCGATCCTCAGAGATCGAGGGACACGATCGACAGGTGTGTTGGATCAACGAGAGATGGAGCCCACGGTATAACAAAGTGGCTCTACACAATGTATGTGAAATACAGCGGGCGCGAACGAGCGGCGGCGATGCCTTGGCCGCGGGCAGAGAAAGCTCTGCACCTCGAAGGCTTCGGTTGGCGGCGGCGCCTGGCTGCTGATTTTGCCTCCGACACACCGCGTACCGTTGCCTCGTCTTCGTTTCCTTTCACCGCCGTGGCATATGTCACGCCAGGGCCGCACCGATCCGAAGACTTGGTTTTTCGCAACGGGGATAAGGAACCGACGAAACTTGTCCAAGAACCGCTTCTACCGCGCCCAAAAATTGTCAACATTTCGCATTCGTCGATTGATGGTTCTGTAGTAAAAGTCTCTTCTTGCTTCTATGCTCTCGCAATCAATTTCTCGAAAATTTATGTCGCTAATGAAATTTAAAGTATATTCGAATCTTATTAAAGATCGCCGCGCGTAAATCAGTAGATTGAAAGCTGGCTATCTCCTTCAATATGTAAAATAATATTCTATAACGTTTTATGTATTTTTAGAAGGATTGAATTATATATCCTAATGATTTCTTCACGATTACTATACTCAGATGCCATTACCATTGACATTTCGTTTCACCCTTTCTTTATAGTCGTCCGCCGATCAATCGAGTCGACTATGCTCGCACTCGCTTCCAGTCCACGGCAAATTAATTTCGAATAAATCGTCGTCATTTGCGGCGATTGCCATCGATCTCGCGGATTTTTCTCGCTTCCGAAAGCACGCCGACGGTTCTCATTTGCCAAAGTCTCTTGACATTAATGATTACCGATGACGGGAGATCTTCCTCTCGAGAGGGGATCGAAGGATGGATCGCGTGGACGATCCGTTCGCTTTCTAACCGCGTCCCGAGGCGAAAAGCGAAGCGGTTGCAATTACGTGAATCATCGCTGCGCTTTAGAGATCGCAGCCGAGACCCGGGAAAACGTAACCTGCCGTTCGGGGGAAGGAAGAGGAGGTCGAGGATAAACGTGAACGCATCCTCGAGCGCTTCCTGCTCTCGCGATCGAACGAACAAGATCCTCGACTTTTCATCAAAACTATCGTAGAAAAACGCGTTTTCTCGTGACGATTTAGCGAAAGCGATGACGTATCTAGGGTTGGCGATGGGCTTTCATGTGGTCCATCGATTCGCGTATAATAAATCGAGATGAAGGAAATCATCGACGATAAGAATGCCATCAAGTCGTGTAATTGGACGGTAATAATGGCGCATCTCGGCGCCGCTTAGACGAAGAGGAAAACGGCATTTTGCACGGTCGTCGGGTTTCCTTTTTTCTTCATCTGGCAAAGGGCAAATTCCTGCGCCTGTTGATCCGCGATAGGTCTCGCTGAGCGGGGATGAAGCGGTGTAATGGTGCGTCGCGAGAAGAGCGTGTAAGGTCGGGAACGAAATGCGAGAGAGAGAGGTGAAGTAAACGAATATTATATCGCAAGGCCATTAATTTTAAAACGCACGCTGAACGTGCGTTAGGTCGAGACATACTTTCTAGCAGTTTCGCATTTGCTGTTCAGTGAACATTGTATCCACGATTGCGCCATACGAGAGAGGCGCGCGCGATTATGTTGCCGGAAAATGCGAAACGAAACCCAGAACCGGGTCATTTTTCTGTTCGAAGTCGCGAGACGACTGCGTATTATTTGCGAAAATTGCAAAAGTCATTTCTAATGCAATAAAAATCATTCAGTATATATATATATATATATATATATATATATATATATATATATATATAAAAGACAAAAAAAATAATGAGATATACAGTTGATTAATTTTATATTCTCTGAGTTGTACCAAATACAATTCTGTACGTACATTATCTGTGGTAATTATATGTCATCGCGGAAATGAGGCGTTATTGTAACTGCAATCATCACGCTTCCGCTATTGCCATATAATCATGTTCATGATGCACCGGAAACTAAAGTGACCTTCACGCTTCGCAAAATTTATAGCGGTTTAACAAGAGGCGTTTGAATTTTATAATATATATATATATATCAAAGGCAATTAAAATAATGAGTTGTACGCCTCAAAGTCTATCTTCCTTTCTCTTCTCTTTATTTTTGAAAGAAAAAGAACTATAAATGTATCTCGGTAGCGTTCGCGAATCACGTCGATCATCACTGTGGAATTTATGATTGGCAAAGGGCACATTCCCGAGTCCACGATGATTTTCTCGCCGAGTCATGGATTCGTAATGAAATGCGATCCAACGTCGGGATCCACGAAGAGATCATTCGCGAGCACGCTTGGCATTTACCTCGGGCGGTGACGATGGTGCAATAATGACGTGTGCGAAGAGTTGCGCGCCCAAAATGCCAAGCGAGCCCTTGCCCTCTCTCTCTCTCTCTCTCTCTCTCTCTCTGTCTTTTTCTTTCTTTTACTCTGACATTTGAAAAAAAATATCCGCGCAAACGATCATGCCCGCGGATGATTATGGCATTGTGTCGAGAGGCGGCGCCGGCTTTCGAGACACGATTGTGTCACGATGTTGTGATATTTCGATATATTCGGTTTATCATTTAAGCGGCGATCGCGACAATCTGGCCACAAACGAGACTGCATCCACGACTGTTTCACTTTCGACCGCAGATCAACCAAGACGACGACGATGATAGACGGCGCGGTGCAGCTCGACGATGAGTGTGTCTCTCTGTTTTGCGTAAAATATAATATCGTAAGGCAAAAGCAAAAGCGTCAACGATACGGCGCGATGCGGAATATTTATTCGCTTCATTTCGCGACGTTATGTAAAAATCTTAGATCATCGTAGAAAGCTGTTTGCAGGCAGATTTTCGCGGCTGTCGATCGATATAAACAAATATTATGTAAAACGATCGTTGGTGATAACATATTAATATCACGCACGACTTTCCATTAATTATGTTCGAAAACGTCTAGTTTTCTATGTAAACCTTACGTCTACTTTCATACCCGGTTCCATTCGCAACGTTATTTACGATATAAGCTATTTCACGTTATTTCACGAAAAATGCCAATAAAATAAAAAAGAAGAAAATGTTCACGATGCTATTTATATTAAACCCGATTATACAAATTCAAGGATAATTTAAATCGTAACGACTCATCGCTACGATAATTAAGAGACAGTTAAGCCTAAGGATCCCTGACTTCCCTCTCGAGGAAGCGATCTTCGCGGCTTAAAGCTGGTCAACTAGGAAGTATTAAGAATCCCATGCTCAAACTCGCGATGAAAGAGATAATTATCCATCATCATTTTTCCAACCGCGTCCGCAATCTCGACATTTCAATCGCGTCTTCGAGAGCGCTTGGTTCTCGAGAGCAATTTTTCCCTTCCTCTCTTAATCTCGCTTACCGAACTGCCGATCTATCGATGGAGGGTCGTTATTCTCGCGGCCTTGACAAACTTACGTCATCGATGTCTCTCGTCACTTTCTCATCTTGTCAGCGTAAACCCGCCCAAAATGTCAACGATGCACGTATGTATAATCGAGCGATAAAAAAATCCCGTAAATTAACCTTGTTTTATTCTCGTTCGGGGAAGATATCGAAATTTCAAATTTAAGGCGTGTATTTTAGAGAGATTTAAATATTAATTGTTATTGCCAATAAAGTTATCCTGATTCGTCGACTATACTAATTTTACAATGTTTCACGCGTCACTAGCTATACGTAGATGAACTTGCCACTTATAAAAGCATAACTATCAGTTTATCATTTCTATATCGTTTGCTATAAATTTCTGCATCGTTGAGCGTAATTTATGTTCCTTCAATTAACGGCGATGAAGAAAAAATCGACGAGGGCATACCGTATGGGAATTTTATGCGAACGCGTAGAGTCGCTAAGAGAATCGGGAAATAAGTTGCCACAGATACTTCTCTTTAAGTTCCTAGGTCGAGGTCATACGGCACAAACCTACCGCACCGACACACTAAAAGAATCGTTGTACCTTGTACTTTCCTACCACCGAGAAAGTATTGGCAAGTTGTTCTCCGTACCCCTTCTTATGAGCAAACGATTAATGATAGTCATAGATCAAAATATCTTCAAGGAGATATCTAGAGATTCATGCAGCTTCGCAGATGAATCTTCCGTCATGCTAGATAGACTTGTATGTGTTCTGTCGTTACAAATTTATACACTTCTATAATGTGTCTGACTATATTTGGATTATCAAAAATTATTACATCATCATCATTTCGGATGCGTTGTCGATCATGTATTGTTTTCAAAGCAACTGAGATATATTCGTATTAAATATCCAATAGCTAGCGACTAATCAGAGTATTTGAAAAAGCGTTGTTCAATAAAAGTGGAGAATTTGCATCTATCGTGGGGACAATAAGGTATCTCAAGTTCTTGCAGTATCTCGGAAAATCGATGGTTTCGATTCCTACATACCTGGATCGGCGGTGGCACCGTCTACGCGGGCAGAAATGCTCAAAGATGAGAAAGAGGGGACCCCGATCGCAGTAGGGACCGTGCCGTCGTGGTGGTGGCAATATAAGGCCCGACGAGAGGCGAGCCTCAGCCAGTCCATTGAGCGGTACCTACACCTTCAAGGTCCGTGTCCTTGAAGGCGTCCTCGATTTTTGTCCCGTGTGCAGTTACACGAAAAGAATCGCCGCGGTTCTCCCTTTTGCATCTGAGTCCCCCCTGCACTCTCCCTGTTTCTGAAACGACGAACAAGCACGTCGCCATTCCATCCCGCGATCAAGTACCCTTCCATCCCTCGCTGATCAGCAGCGTCGGGCAAATCGGTTGAGCGGGAGTGATTGAAGAAGTGAAGAGGTTTGGGTACAAGACGAAGAAGACGAAGAAGACGACAACGACGTCGAGGAGAAGAAGTCACATTTCCCGCCGAGGATCAACATGAGGTCCTCGCTGGTGCTGCTCCTGGTAGCAGCTTTTGTTCTTGCCGGTGAGTACCAGATTTCACTACCAGTTCGCTCGATGCCAAGATATCGACTTAACACGTCATGTATCGAATTTCGTGCGTGGCAGGGTACGCGAAAGTTCTACGAGCCTTTCCGGTCATGTGACGCGCGTGGGAGACGATTTTTCTCACGAATCTTACCCAGAACCATTTAACTCGAATTGATTTTTCCGCCGATCAAACGCGGTGATTTTTTTTCGCGCCTTCTGCATCATCTTCTGCATAAATCATCTAAGGATTGCTAAAAATCGCGTTGTACATGACCCGCAATCTTAAAAGAAAATACCGATAAAAATCTCTTGAATAGACGTATATTAATTAATTAATACTTGTATATAATAAATAAAAATATTTTTTATACTGAGAGAGATTAACTGTAAAAGATAATATACCAGACGCGAATTAATTGAGAAACATTTCAAATGTAACACAAATGGACACGTGAGAGTAGTGACAGAGTTATTCAAAATGGCGAAAGTGTCACTGCAATCTGGTCATTTGAGATTCCCTCGGTCTATACCTGTATCTTTGGCCATAAGAGTCTATAGTTGTCCTGTTTTTTTTTTTCCTTTTACATCATAATCAAGTGATTGTCACCTCTTGGTGATAAGAGAAATAATCTAATAGTCGATCGTCGGGACGACAAGTTGCATAAGAGATTAGAGCGTGAAAGCTCCTCGGTCCAGTCGGTCCCGGATAAGTGACGTCACTGCCGTGCCCCGGGCGTCTGAAAATAGTGCGAGTGGGGGCACAACTTTCCCCGTTTGTCACTCCACCATAAAGTCGTCTCGCAAGCCCGGGGGACCATCAGGACCAAATGTTTATCTGATACTGTTGATGACTATTTCTACAGATATTTAGAGAATACTAACAGGCGCCTCTAAGCCCAAACTTTATAATTAAGATATTAATTTATAATATTCTTTAAATTAGCAAAGTCAAACGCAAATGTTGTCCTTTTTCTTTTGTGCATTAGTTTTTTTTTTTTTTGTTTAAAGCATTGTAAAAGACCAAATTTTTTAACAAGCTTGTTAAAGCGCACGATTAAAAATTATTCGAGCAATATACTGTATAAAAATCTTGCGGAAGTACGATGCTTGGTCTCGATTTGGAACAATTTTATTAATCGTAATCACACATTTCTTTTGAAGAAACAGATTATCTCAATCTTTAATACAAAGTCTTTTGCAAATAACCATCGGTTGTTTCGAATAAATAATATAGATATGTGAATTGTATAGAAATTACGATAGTAGTAACTCGAGTACGGTACTACTTTAGTCGTTCTAAAAATTATAAATGAGACCAATAAGACCATGTACTTGCAACAAGGTATCTTAATGCTACAGCGATGATATCGCACGAATCTTGCTAATTTGCAGCCTATCAATCTATCAATGTTTCGATCTCAAACAAAGCTGACAGATATTTTTATGTCGCGTAATAAAATAATTATAAAATAGCTATTGCAATTATTTAGAAATAATTGTAAGTGTCATATATATATTAAAATGTAGTAGATTCTTAATATAAAAAAAAAAATCTACCTTCCTCCAAATTTATTTTATTAAAGGACATTTCTTAGAATTGAGAAATGTTGCCAAATTATTTGAATAATTAATTCCAGACAAGATAAAGTCTTTATCATACCGCAAACTCCACTGTCTATTTTCAGAGGGCTCGAACCGAGTTAAGCGACAAGAGGACAAGAAGGAGGAGAGCTTTGAGAACGAGATCTGCAAAGATAAGGATGCCGGCGAGTGGTTCAGATTGGTCGCCGGCGAGGGTGATAATTGCCGCGACGTTATTCAATGCACGAGTTCCGGTCTGCAGGCGATCAGATGCCCGGCCGGTTTATACTTCGACATCGACAAGCAGACGTGCGATTGGAAAGACTCTGTCAACAACTGCAAACTGAAGAACAAGGAGAGAAAGGCCAAGCCCCTGCTCTACACCGAGGAACCGCTTTGCCAAGATGGTTATCTCGCGTGCGGCGACGGATCTTGCATCGAGAGAGGTCTTTTCTGTAACGGCGAGAAGGATTGCACGGACGGCTCCGACGAGAACATTTGCGGTAAGTTTACACAAAATTGTATATAAGTGTTACTTTATTCGCGCAAAGCAGG
>NW_021848556.1:1419452-1510679 GCF_003651465.1 Formica exsecta
GAATGTAATTTAAAAAATGAATAAATTTGGAACTTTTCGCAATTTCAGACATGGACAACGATCCCAATAGAGCTCCACCATGCGACCCCGCCGTGTGCGTTCTTCCCGACTGCTTCTGCTCGGAGGATGGTACCACGATACCCGGCGATCTCCCGGGCAAGGACGTGCCACAAATGGTCACGATAACCTTCGACGACGCCATCAACAACAACAACATCGGCCTCTATAAGGATATTTTCAACGGTAAGCGCAAGAATCCGAACGGCTGCGATATCAAGGCGACGTTCTTCGTCTCGCACAAGTACACCAACTACTCCGCGGTCCAGGAAATGCACAGAAAGGGCCACGAGATCGCCGTCCACTCTATCTCGTAAGTATTAACTTCTCTAATTCTAACATTCTCATTTCTCTCGCTTACACGCCATCTTCGAAAGCCATGCTCCGCCCGAGTTGATTACGAGACACTCTCGAGCGTGAGGTTCCAGGGAAACCATTCATAGATTGAAAAACAGGTTCACGAGGACAGGTTCCTGCGATGCGTCATCATGCCGTCTCGCTCACGACCATAGTCATAATTGTTAAAAATTAGAACACGATCACTACATAAAATGTTTACATGACAACTTTGGGGCAAGGCATAATGACGACGAGCGCTTCTGGTCGGACGCGACCGTTGACGATTGGGCAAAGGAGATGGCCGGTATGAGGATCATCGCCGAGAAGTTTGCCAATCTGACGGACAACAGCGTGGTGGGCGTGAGAGCCCCATATCTGCGAGTCGGCGGTAACAATCAATTCACCATGATGGAAGAGCAAGCCTTCCTGTACGACTCCACCATCACTGCGGCCTTGAACAATCCCCCATTGTGGCCGTACACCATGTACTTCCGGATGCCGCACCGCTGCCACGGAAATCTTCAGCACTGCCCCACTAGGTGAGCGCTATTTATGTGTAACCTTGATCGACAGTTTCCTCATATAAATATGTAGATGGTAACAAGAATATTTTTTAAATAATGCTTTAAAGATCGCACGCTGTGTGGGAGATGGTGATGAACGAATTGGACCGGCGCGAGGATCCGCAGAACGACGAGTACCTGCCCGGCTGCGCCATGGTGGATTCTTGCAGCAACATCTTGACCGGTGACCAGTTCTACAACTTCCTCAATCACAATTTCGATCGTCACTACGAGCAAAATCGCGCGCCTCTCGGCCTCTACTTCCACGCTGCCTGGCTGAAGAACAATCCGGAATTTCTGGACGCCTTCCTTTACTGGATCGACGAGATTCTGCAGAGTCACAACGACGTCTACTTCGTGACGATGACCCAGGTGATTCAGTGGATTCAGAACCCGCGCACCATCACCGAGTCGAAGAACTTCGAGCCTTGGCGGGAGAAGTGCACGGTAGAGGGTGCGCAAGCGTGTTGGGTGCCTCATACCTGCAAACTGACCTCCAAAGAGGTGCCCGGCGAGACCATCAACCTTCAGACTTGCGTGCGCTGTCCTAATAATTATCCCTGGGTGAACGACCCGACCGGTGACGGCTTCTTCTAAACTGCCGAGAGCGCGATCCTCTTTTTCGTCTAAGTCAAGTCCCTCCTCCTGTTTCTCCTCTCTGTTCTCCTCGGCCCTGCGGATTTCCTTTTTTCCTGTATCTCGATCTGAAGGGCACGTCGCGTCACAAATCTTCACAATTCAACACGACGCCGGATATCCATCGACTGAGGCGTCCGTATCCTCGAGACTTTTGAAAGCAACGGCGACGAGGCACACAAGAGAAAAGAGAAGAGACGTCGTCGACCCGTTAGGCTCTGGCAACTCCGCTCTAGTTGTCAATAATTTTGCTGTTTTATTGTTGAGAACGATGTATCTGTGATGATTAAGTTCTGTTCGATTAAGAACTAGAACACTACACAGAGTCTAATGGATTAAAGACGAATAAAATAGAGGGAAGCTTTCTATCCGCTTCGCATTCACAGATATCTCTTCCATATTGAAGTTTAGCTTCATCCAAAGTATATAAAAAAATAATTGCATTATTATTTGAGAAAATCATAAAAATTACAAAATTTTTTTACGCGTGCCTCGTTATCAGCTGGTAATTAAAGTAACATTCATCATACGCCAGCAATCTGTGATAGACTCCCGAGAGAGGCGGCGTTCTCGAAGTCCTCGAGGCGGCAATGACGGCGACGACTATGACGACGACGACAACGAGATTCGCGCGCATTCCATTCGAAATCGGCGAAAAGCAAAACAAAATGTCGCGCCCCACCCGATCCCATGAGGAGAAATCGCGGATCTCCTTCGATAGCGGCGACTGGCGATCCGCGAGTGGGGGATTCCGTGTGTAATATAACCGTGTCCCCTTCTCATTCTCTCTTTCTGACTCGCATCTCTGATTTCCCGACCGATATCGATCTATCGGCGAATATCCGTCTTCCTTCAATCCCCCTTTCCCTCCCTCGACGGAAGTAATCTATGAAAACCGCCAGATTAATATTGTTCCCCGATTCGAAGTGTGCCCTTACTTTTTTAAGGGTTCCGCCGATCTATATATAAATATATATATATATATTTATATATATGGAAATTAAATATTGTATATGTATATTTGTAAAAGTAAGTGATACTACCAACATAGCGTTCTCTCGACGAACCTTTGAATAAAAAATTCTGAGAAATCTTAAACACGATGCGATCTGTCTCGTTCTTTCTCTTTCTCCTGGCGCGCGCTCGTCGTATTATTCATTACGATCGTTCGGTAACGGAATGGAAAGTGGGGTATGCTTAAACTTTGCAAACTTGACCGCCAAACCGGGGCGAGCTTCGTTTTTAAAACGCAAGACAATGAGAGGGCGGAGTGCTCTTTATTCATTCGTTCATTAATTGTCTCGGTACTTGTCTCGGGATTAATAATGTGTGCCATTAAAATCTCACGATGCAAATACGCAGCGGAATATCCGCTAGCGTGCGAACGTCGAAGAAAGAGTGCCGGAGAAAAATCTCGTTCATGAATCGCGATCTCGCCGAGCCATCTTTTTCTCTCTCTCTCTCTCTCTCGCAAGAACACGTTCCGAATGTTTTCTTGATCGATTTGTGTCTGGTTAGTGTCGTTAAATGCCCCGATATGCGATTGCGATGCGTGTCACACATGTACATACATTACGAATATAAGAGGACGGTATTTCAGTTTATGCACGACGACGAAAACCTCATTCCGGTTTCGTGGTTGCTCTGAAAATCTCGCTCGCGTGTCTCGGCTGCCATCCAGCCGCCGTCGCGGCCTTGATCTGAATGCGATGCCGTGGGTATCGATGACGCGAAGAATTAAGAATGATCCGACCCTCCCACGCCTTGAGAAAACTCTCCAAGAAAGCGCTCCGAATTTCGAGAGCGTCGGCGATGATCCGAGCGATCGTTTAGTGATCCGATTATATCGTGAAGCCGATTATATTGTCCTACTGATTTTTTATATATATATATATGCATATTTTTGACTATGTCAATCATATTTTGAGTATTACATAATTTCTTTGATTATTACATAAGAATAATTTGCAAAGTTTTTGATAACAATAAAAATTGTTTGAATGTGCTCTAAATCCATCGCTGCAATATGAATAAAATTTACTGCTATTTCATATTTCTTTCTCACAATCAGTATTAATATTCTACAAGATTTCAAATTCTCAACAATGCTTAAATCATATTTACAGAGATCTTGCCTTGCCTACAATTTAAAAGTTTGCAAAGTAAATAAAAGTTTGGACTTTCTCGTCGATATAACTTGAGACGCGGCAAATAAAAGTGCATCCTGAAAGAAGAAAGAAATTCTTTCCACGCGAGGAATTAAATCGTGATAAAACGAGAAGCGCTTTTACAATGGCTCGCAATGAAGCGCATGGTTCTTGAATGGCTCTTTATTCCTTTTGTTTTAAACGGTTATTAAATTTGCCTTGCTAATTAAGGCGGATTATATAGCTGTATTATGCTGCCATGTGTGTTTGTATGTGTGTGTGTGCGTGTGTATATGTATGTTATGGCAGACATTGCCGGGAACGAGCTAGAATACGTTCGACAATAATGTACAGGACGTCTCTTCGCCAGATCGTCGTTTTCATCCACGCTTTATCATCCGCCAGGAATCGGAGAGAAAGAAAAGATTCGCGCGGCAGAGAATGGCAAAAAAATAATTGTAATCTCGTGAAATACCACAACCGGCCCGTCGCCTGGCGACGGTTGCATTCCGATGCAGCCTCTCTTTCGTCGCTGTTTAAAGCATCATAGTTTCCACGCGTCGAGACGAGCTTAATCAACCGATAGGAAAGGATTCCACCGTCGATTCTAAGAGGCTTCTCTATCCGCAACGAGCAACAGGTTTCTCAATCCCAATCGTAAACGACAAGTTAAACGCGATGTATTTTTTTTATTTTGATTTACTTCTTTATTTTATGCTATTAAAATACGCGAAATTATAACGTATATTTGTTTGTATATTGTATACGATAAATTACAATGATAAACGCAACCGCATTATTCTTCCTTTGTTCAATCAAGTGCCTACTCAATCGATCGTAAGCATCTTTACGCCTGGTATAAATTCTTTGTTCGATAATTTTTCTGCGTCACGCGTGAATGGGAGGTTCCACCCACGATCAAATGCCATTTATCCGAGGAAGAAATGCCAATAGTTTTCGCAACAACAAAGGCGGCATCTTTAAAGTAGCACTCTGATAGCGCTTGTCATAGATAATAATTCCTAGAAATTTTTATAGAATGTTGAATCGCTTAAGATGCAGTTGCAACTGATAACTACCATGAATGACAAACATTGTAGAAGCGTTTAATTTTTTAGAATATTTAATAATTACACAAATTATTTAAAAATATATTTTTTGGACCAAAAGGATCTTCTTTCCAATCGGCAAAAATTTTCATTTTACATCAATTAATCAAGCATTGCATGCTATTAACTGCTCTTAATTAAATGTTATTTAATGGAAATGCTAGACAACTAGCTTAACGACCGAATGCGGAAAGACAACGTTGATCCTGTACACACCGGGTAGAACAAATTTTCTCCTCTACTTTGCTGTAGAATGCATTGCCTCCCAATAAAATGCTCGCAACAACGTTAAACGACAGCCTGAAAATCTCGCATAAGCGAAAGTAGAGAAAGCTGCGTATCTCGCGGAGCCACGACACGGAGCAAGGCCGACGCTGTTTAAAGACGAAACATACCTAACGGCGCCGTCCAGATGGTAGAATCACGTACGAGGCTTTCAGGTGGGTCACTGGGTATTAATCGCGTGTGCGCGCACCGGATCGATTATCTTCGGCGAGCGTAATAAAAATTTCATGGATCCCGAACGGGGGTCCCCTATCGTTAGGGGTCCCGAGTTATCGCGTCGATAAATATTATTCTTGCGATATTTTTCCTTCGTTTGTAGCTTTAATCCGGCGTTTCTGCGTGCAATTATGCAAGAATGTTCAAAAACAATTTTTATTTTTGTACTAAGCAAAATTATCCAGCACATTGGATCGATCTCTAAAAAATTTCGATATATATTAAAATATTTATCGCATATTTGATTTTAGTTAATTTTTTTTTTTTAACAAATATTTGTATTTTGTCGGTTAAATTGCGGATTAAAAATATACTGGAAAAAGCACTTGCGACTCGTGAAACAATCTACCGGCACGTAATAATGCAATTTCAAAGATCTCTGTATTCAAAGTCGCATATGTTGCATTATTAACGATAATTCGCGTTCCCAGCGAAGATAACGAAGATGGGGATGCGATTTCGAAGACTGGCCCGGCGATTTCCTGGGCTAAACAAAGCACGTGCGAGCGCAAGAATTTCGATAATGGAATATTTAATAATTTCGCTGCTCGTTCGCTCGGCGGCGCGCCTCGAAAGGAAGAAATCGAGCGAGTCGGTGAAATTGACTCCTACTAGGTCAGTGGGTGACGGAAGACGAGTGTGACGCGTATTCGTCTATCTGTTTTGCCGCGGCTTGTTTTCAGTCGGCGCCAATGTAGATAAACATCCGGTGGCAGGCTTCTATCTCTCTGCATCGTTAATTGAAATTCTCCTTGCCGCTCGAGGTTTCGAGGGAGGGATAGGACCGGAGATTTTCTCGCAATGCTCAATTTCACCGGTGAAGATATCGCGGTGGCTCATTTAAAAAAATAAATTCCGCTTAGTGAGAGAGAAAACAACAAATTTATGAATACACATCGCGGAATGTGAGAGTCTCCGATAATTTTGCAAAGTATGTAGAATAAATTGTAAATGCGTTTTATTTATTTAAATATATTATAATATGCATAACGTGTAAAAATTATTACTTAAACGAAGAATAAAGAAAGCGTTAATTCAATGATAATACAAGTAAAATATATGTAATATTTCCAAAGATTTAATCATTGTTATAAGAGAAAAACAAATAACGGTAAAATATAATGAATTAAAAGTACGATAGTGAGTTTTATTATTACGAGACGCAATCAGCTTCAGCAAGTTGTACTATTCTAGCGATGCAAAAAAGAATGTCCTTCGAGCCGGATTTGAACCAGCGACCTATGGATATCTCTACACCTTAATGAAGCATTTAAACCTCTACAGTCCACCGCTCTACCAACTGAGCTATCGAAGGCTTCTGATGAAGCTTGCTTAAGTAGCACACATCTTCCAAAAGGCTTTATCTATAGGTATTATAAATAACGCACTTATTATCACTTATTATCGCTTTCAAATTAAGACAATATTAATGTAAAATGAAATATCTATCAAATTTGAAAGAGCGATTTATGAAAATGTTCTCTAGAAAAATAATTACAAGCCATTGTGAATGCGCGTTTTGGGCAAATTATATAATTACATAATTATATAATTATATTGTTACTAAAGGTATTTTTTGAATTTTATAAATCATATTGAATATATTCTTTTTTTTAATATTTTAATCCCCTGTCTTTCGCATTTTTTTTCTCATATATATATTATTATTATTATTATTATTGATATTGTTATTGTTATCGCAAGCAAAATTTTTCCTTCGAGCCGGAGTCGAACCAGCGACCTATGGATGTCTCTTTTCTCACAAACAATCAAATAACTACAGTCCACCGCTCTACCAACTGAGCTATCGAAGGCAGTTGTTAATTACATTTAATTATGCCATCATGAAGAAATTGATAAAAGTGAACAGATAGCCCCAACCGCGTCAATCGACGCCGCTGATAGAGTGGCAATTTACAAAACAACGGCGTAAAATTTACAACACCACTAGCAGATACTATAACGGCTTTTTTGCGACTCGCCGTGTTCGCCGCGATATTAATGTAACACTTTCATCGTAAAACAGATACAGATCGTAATAATAAACTGTGTTCCGCTACCGGCGTTACACGATCGTTTCGCCTGAACGAGCAGAATTTTCTTCTCGAGTCTGTCGCGAGAGCGATTATCCCGAAGTGGACGTTTATGCGAACCGCGTTACGGTAACGAGAAACAAATTGCCAGGTGGATTGCCTTCTGGTAGCGAACGACGGACTCTACCTGACGGAAAATTCCGCGGCAGACCCGTCTCCGGGTAAAGCGAAAACTCAATCAATGGAAAGCGATTATGCAGATTTCATATTCTCCAAAGGAGAAGCGAGTCGCGGCATTTTCACCCGCTGCGAAACTCGGCGATAAGTCGTAACACCGAACGAATTTAATTCCTGTTACAAAATCCTCGTTAACTTCCTATTCTCCGGTCGCGGGAGACTCCGGAGCGGCTCCTAGAGCGGCGTTTAATTGACGCGTTTCATCGTATTCGCCTCACTTTGTACAATTAATTTATCTATCTATTAATTTTAGTGTATTTGACATCTCGCTGACTCTCTGTTTTGAAATCGAAATCCCCGAGGAAAGCTGCACTGTACTTGTTCTTGAAGCACGCGCCACACCTCGTCGCCTCACCCACGTGCATTCCAGTCGCTTATCTCCAGAAGGAGACTTTTTTCCGGTAACGAAACCACAGATCGATGAGGAGGATCGTTAATAACCGTTAAAATGCAATAGAAAATAAAAAATACGATCAATCAGAAACAAATCAAATCATCAGAAACAAATTTCGTCGACGGCAGGAATGACTCCTCCAAATGGACCGACATGTTTTCCTTCGGATGCAAGCAAGGACGCGACCGGAAGATCGATCGAACGAGCGATCGTTGCTCGACCTCGAGACCGTCTCGTCAGTGTCACGAGAGTGCAAATTTCTTGCGATCGATTGTCCGGCATCGTCCTTGCTGTCAGCTCGCTTCACGAGCTCTTATTTCCACGCGTTTTAACGGCGATTGAGAGACGCAATATCGGAAGAATTTTTCTAGAATGAAAGGCATATGTGTGTGTGTGTGTGTGTGTGTATGTGGGAGTATGTCCTTACGTTGCTCGGAGATTTAGTAACTAACAATTTGTTAATGGATTCTTGATTGACGTCTCTCTCTTTCTCTCTTTAATGTCATGGTATTTTTATTAAATATTGAGGAAACATAATTAACATCTTATCTTCTTAATTAACTCATTTGTATTTCCAGGGAGAGAAACACGCGTCTATCCCTGGTTTTATATACATATATATTACGTTTACAAAAATTTATCGATATTATTTGTAGATGATCAGATGTTACAGAGATTTCTAGGAAAAGTATCGAGAAGGTATGTGGAGAGATATTTTTATCGACTTTACAGGGAGTCGCGAAAATGAAAACGAAATTGAATTCAAGAATGGCGCGAGAGAGCCTCAAGCATCTTCCACTATCGCTTTCAACTTTCAACTCTCCGTAAACATCGTGTTCTCCCTGCTCGATGAGTTCTTTTTTTTTAATGTCACTGAATATATATCAAAGATGTAACGTGACACGTTATTACGACACGTTTATTACAACACCTCGTATTATCTACAGACGCATCTTGAGAAAGACAGAGAGAGAGAGAGAAATCCAGGCGAGAGAGGATACATATGTAATCACCTGGATTGAACAGAACTCAGAAGCATTACTTACTATGTGATTTTCTTAACTATATATTAGCATTATCCAATCAATCACGAATAAATAGATTATGATTACCGAGTAAACAGATTATTTTTCCATTCTCTTGCTTGAAGGACTAGACGATAAAGTATCGTGATATTAAAAGTCACGACGCGCACACCATTCCATTAGAAGATATCATAACAATTACTTGATTATATAATTGTAGTCCCATATATTAAATATGCAGAATCATAATTTCAATAATCAATATGTTTAATAAAAAAATATTTAATATAAAAAAAACTAAATATTTTAGATTATATAACATTCGTAAAAAGAAGTACAATCTTAAGACGTTATGTGCAGATTTACTTATGTTAATCTCTGATTAAATAACACGCGTGAAAATTAAATGCAATTTGCGCATCGAATGCAAATCATCGTCCAGCAGTCACGTGAATCGCCGACCGTATTGTACGTACGAGCCGTGTAACGGGATATTCCGGCCGCATCTCGTTGAGACATCATCACATTATTCTTAACCGGGGTCATTCTCATGCTTACGCATACGAGAATCTTCAAGTCTCCTGGGGCTGGTAGTCCCCGGCGGCGAATCTCATCGAGAGATCCCGCCAGATGAATATCTACCCCTCCTTCTTGTTCATCCCCTTCCTTCTTAGCTGAATTTTCGATTTCGACTCCGAATTACAAGACGATTATCGCATACGACGATTTGACAGTGAAAGTTCTTGGCGAGTTCTCACGCCTTCAAGGTGTCGCATGGTACGTAAATCGCACAGACACGCTCACCTCGAGGCCTTAATTACCCGGAGGGACACGATCCTTCGAGCTATCAACTTACAGAAAGTCCACGTCGGTTAAACAAGAGATATGATCGGCGCGGGTCATGATTCCTCTCAGGGACAATCCGAACATGTGTCACGCACCAACGAAATCCCGCCAGATGAATATCTACCCCTCCTTCTTGTTCATCCCCTTCCTTCTTAGCTGAATTTTCAATTTCGACTCCGAATTACAAGACGATTAAATACGCATACGACGATTTGACAGTGAAAGTTCTTGGCGAGTTCTCACGCCTTCAAGGTGTCGCATGGTACGTAAATCGCACAGACACGCTCACCTCGAGGCCTTAATTACCCGGAGGGACACGATCCTTCGAGCTATCAACTTACAGAAAGTCCACGTCGGTTAAACAAGAGATATGATCGGCGCGGGTCATGATTCCTCTCAGGGACAATCCGAACATGTGTCACGCACCAACGAAACAACACGCCACGAGTTGTTCGCGATTATTCAAAGAAAAAGTCGCGAATTGTTTTCGAATTCCTGCGAAGTGATTAAAAAACCTGTCTAATAGTGATTTAAATGCAATGCGGATAAGAGGAAAGTAGAATCTGAGCGCTTCTTCTCGAGTTTAATTCTTAGGACTCTCTTCAGTAACGCATAAAGTTTCTCGAGTTTATTTTTTCTTGTTGCTCGAAACTAACACGAGGTTCCCAGATAAATCTGGGAAATTGTCAAGGATTCGGATCGGTCCATGAAAAGCTATGAATTTTGTGGATCGATAGCTCTTATTCCAGGGACATTCTGACCGCACTCCATCTCCTGTGCATCTCCTCAGGGGCAAGGTCGACCGCTCCCTTCCACCGTGGCACGCACGTGTACGTGCACAAACATATACATACATATGCGTGCATGATTTCATCGGAATAAATGAGCATGTGTATGTAGCTCTCACTCGATCTTTTATCCAGGGCACCAGGCTCTTTTATCCGTGTATCGCCAACTCGTCCGACCCTGCGGACAAACTGGTGAAAGTGACAGGCGGCAAGGTCATCTCAGGCCGCCAGAGAGTTACAAAATCAGGAATTCCTCGAAAATCGAACGGCTCGGCTGTGAGTCCGAACAGCTCGGAGTCACATATCGAAGCTGATATTCAGTTGATCGCGAGAGGATAACTTACGCAAAGTTCGTAAAAATTAAGGATTAAAAAGGTCGAAGTAGCACAACCTTTAATTTCGCTTTGTGCGAAAAACGTCTATTCGTTCTTTCACGGTAATAAAGAACGTTACCCTTTTGGGGATTTACGTGACCAAGTTGCAAGAATATATTTTAGAATGAGAAACGTCACGTCGATATATATTCCGTCCTGTATCTATTTTTCAAGATAACAATTTCCGTCAAACACTTGATTGGAAATTGATTGACATCGCGAATGGATGAATGAATATTTCCGCGAAGAGAATATAATGTAATGTACGACTTTGTATGAAAAGCCGAAACAAATTTTTAAAACAATAATGATGCGGCTAGCGCTCTATTTTCGCTTGACTCACATTTCCAGTAAACAATTAAATTTCACCAGCGATTTCTAACGTCACAGTTCGAAGAGATGTCGTGTTCATCTTCACGAAAGCGTGACAAGGTGCTCATTTATTTGGTTATAAAACGGCTATGAAATATCCTTAAAGACATCTAATAATGCAAGTAATATTTTATAAGAAAATTTTGAATAAAATTAAGATGATTGAGAAGAGCAATTACTCTTGAGAAAACAATCTCGAATAAATCTATTTCATTTTGCGTATCAGAGACGCTTTCGAGACGTGTGTATATTATATAAATATCTTTGTCTAGCCCGAAGAAAACGGGATATAAGTACTTCTTGGTGAGCGTGTTTTAAGTACGAGCGTTGCATATGCATGTCGTCGTACGAGGCGTAACGAGTGGCAATAAAGTTACGTGGATCTCGCGGAGAGAAAGGTGCAGAAATAATCGTCCATGAGGGATTTCCGGGATGTCACCGTCCCCGATTATGATCTATTATAGCCGTTTAATCGCGCGCGAAGACCAATCGCTTCCTCGGTAGGTAAATAACGCATTGATGCGTTTATCAAAAACGACATTGAAGATATACAGCTATATACAAAAACGTTTTCCAATATCAGATATAATCTTCCAATGCAAATTAGAAAATGATATAAACCAAGTATGATAGAAATCTATTACTTATTATATTTACTCTCTCTCTCTCTCTCTCTCTNGGGTCATTTTAATTAATTTACTGAAATATTTCAGAGCCCTTAAGTTTGGACATAAATACATACTTTTTCTTAAAAATTATTTTCTTTATACTAATTGATTTGTCTTATACATATATATTTATTAATTTATTTTGCACAATAACGCAAGAATTAACTTTCTTCTTTTTTTTTAAATGTTAAAATATTATTCATGGTGCGTTAAAAAATTAGCAACTCATTTGCATACTCGGCGAAGTCGATATTTTCGATTCGAAAATGAATGATTATTTTCTTTTGATAGGGCTCGTCATCTCCGCCGTTTTTTACGAGCGATTTTAAATCACCTTGACTTTTTGAATAACATATAGCTTGTTGGCAGTAAATGAACGTAAGCCAAAGAAGAGTATAACGAGGTGCATAGATCAATGCTGAATTTCTAAAGTCATGTGATAGCAATATTAAGTAATATACAAGTAATAGACAGATGCGATACACAAATCGACGATATATGTTTTCGTATTGCTCAAAATCACTTCCATAAATTTGTGGCACGAAAAAAACAAAATCAAATTCAGGCATTCGTGCATATCTTGCAATAAAAATAAAAATAGGAATCTTTATAATTTTATTAATATCACTTCCATAAATTTGTGGCACGAAAAAAACAAAATCGAATTTAGGCATTCGTGCATATCTTGCAATAAAGATAAAAATAGGAATTTTTATCATTTTATTAATATTCTCCGCATTCTTCTTTTTGATTTTATAAGAATTCTATAAAATTTAATTCTCTGTCAAAAAATTGTCTTGTTTTTAAACCACGTATTGGCTTAACCCGGCCCTGTCGATACATCGACAACACGATCTAGAGATCGATTTAGAAAGGTGGATCACAAAATTCGGGTCGCCGTATGGACTTTCTTCGAATCGCGTAACCGTTCCTCCTGTCGACTCTTTCTTAATTAACGCCTTTTAATCGAACTGAAGAAGTGCACACAACACACGTTTCAAAGAACAGAAGCTGATTCCATATGTGCCACATATGGTAAAAAAAGATGACAATGTACATTTTTGACTCCTTAACCTTATACGTAGAATTCTTACAGACGCTATTCTTCTTTGTCTCGAAATGACTCAACGCATAATAAGTATCCGGACGACGCGTGAGTCGCATGAGAAATGACATACGAGACAGACAAAGTCAACAGTTGAACTTCCATGAGGCATGGAACAATCAGAAGCATCAAGAAAATAACTTTACAATTAACGAGAATTAATTGCCTACAATTAATAAGAATAAATATACAATCCATCATTATGTGTGCGTTGAGAGTTGTAAATTTTCCTACGAAAAATTACAAACAAATTCTCTATTCGACATTTTTATCTCTCCGAATGGTAAGCGCGATTCATCAGCTGCAACTGCAGTGAAAACGCTGCACCAAATACGGCCGCGTCCTTCGCGCGGATGACGGAAAAGTGAAAAGAAATGAACACCTGATGTATGATACATAGATCTAATTCGACGAAAGCGCACTCGATTGCATTCCTATCGATGGCGGGAATCAAAAGCGTCTCACTGGCCGTGGAGTGGATTACGGTAAATAACGGAAGGCTGTTTCTGCAAGGTGAACCACCTTCCTTCTCACCTATCTACTTACAGAGAGCAAAACGGCCGACGTACCTTTCCAAGCGGAATTTCTCTCCTGCGATTCTCCTTCAGAAAGTTTACGGGATAAGAAATAATCATCGTCCGATTATTTCGCGTCTTTCAACGTTAATCGACATTTCATTTATAACGAGATATTTAATTCTCGATTAATATATAGAAAAAAAGATTGCGGAAAAATTGCGTAACCAATCTTGAAATGTGTGTCGAGAAGAGATTTATAAATTCTTTTCTTTTTTTTAAACATCTAGTGTCGCGAGATTAATAAACTGCTGATCTTTCTCGGGACGACGTGTAAAGAAGCTATTCTTTGTAATATCATCTTCTTAATTAACTCCCTCGCGGATGCGACTCGTGATATTAGCTCGAGGCTGGCAATTATCGGCTTAATGTGCCACGAGAGCTTATCTTCGCGCGCGCATAAAGTTTTTTATTTAATAGAACGTGAGAATAAATTCCCCTCTCGGATGAGATTTTACGCGGAAGTGGCTAATAATTCTTTCCGTCGCATTCTTGTTCAACTATTCTTGTAATGCGCACTTTCTGCATACATTAAGATCACGACTGTCGATATACGTCACTAGTAGATCGTTCGAATAGATTATTTTGAAGAATCTGTTATTGAAATCTTTCTCGACGGCGGCCTCAAAAATTTATTAAATATACATAAGAATTGCTCCACCCCGTTAATGTATTTTTAATTTCATTTCTCTTTCGCTCGGAATCTTTCGTAGAAGAGAACGCAGAGAACGAACTTTTACCGATCGAAGACTCGTTTTTTTGTGACAGGAATTTTTTCTTTCCGAAAATTCAAGTTGCCACATTGTGTGAAACGGGATTTTACATAATTTTATATAATAAATCTGACGAAACACACATAAAAATATGCATACATTTATTAGGCTGTTCAACAGTCATTTTTTCATTGAACGCGAAGCGAAGCGGAAGATTGTTGTCACAAGGTAAACAGCTTTCGTTGCCACGTGTCCGACGATTTTGCAATTAAATTGCCGAGAAATAATTCAGCTCAACCGTGGTCTTTCTCATAAATCTGAGAAACTTAACTGATCGACGCATAACTCTTTTAAGAAATCATTTATATCGATTAATCGTTTCGTTAGTCATTCCGCGATACGCAAGAACGACTTGACAATTGTTTGACATTCGATGTTAAGGATATCGAATCCTCGTTAAATTTTGCGTAAGGGTACAAAAAGAGAAATGAGAATAATTTTCTCGCATTTCTGCATAATATCGATAGTTTTGACACGTTGCACAAAGGCCAAGTGTCCCGATTATTCCGCCTTCGCTTCTCTCCGGGTCGGAAAGCGTCGGTGTCTCTCTCGATGGGAAAGTCTGGATAAGGCGAGCCGCACGGCAGCGCAATAACGACGCCGCGGAGAGAGAAGAAGCGTTTCGAAATACGAGATGCGCATAATTATGCGCGCCTACTTATAGCTGCATCGGGAATGCAGCGACGTCCTCCTCGTTTTTCTGACACGCCCTCGACCGTTTCTACCTTCCGATCGGCGTTTATAGCGTTTCTTGCAAAAACACATCGTCGTCGTCGTCGTCGTCGTCGTCGTCGTCGTCGTCGTCGTCGTCGTCGTCGTCGTCGTCGTCGTCGTCGTCGTCGTCGTCGTCGTCGTCGTCGCCAAACAAAGCGGGATTCCTCGTCGACGGGAAAAATTCACAGGAAAAATCGCGCCGCGAATTTTCGCCTCGAACTTCGTCTATTATATCTTATATATAATTGCAGGCTTATAAAAATATATTTCACACGTAGCAAGTAGCAATCTGAACATCTCGAGATCTTACTTCATAACAATTACGTCATCGTTCGTTTTGCAATGTATATCTAATGAGAAAACATCAAAGAGTCCGCTGGAAAGATACTATTTTTATCGATTTATCCGTTCAATGATCACTTAACTTATAAATAATAAATATGCTGAGTCTTTTATGTATGCGATACAATTATAATTATAATGTGCGCGTCAGTTTTAAATCTTTCACGTTGTGAAAAAATTAATCGAATATAGTTTGAATATAAAAATGTTGTGGAAAAGAAACTCATATTGTTTCACGTGTAACCGAAAGGTAGAGGTAAACGGGTCAGATCAATGATCGTCGATCAAAGCACGTCGATTAATCGATTGAATTCCTATCGCGTAGCAAAAGAGGGCTCTTTCGTATGATAGACGCACACCAGGGACAACGTGATTTTCACCTTGACCGTGAACAGGTCATTGTCCACGATTATTCCGGCATCCCGAGATGGTCGACTTTTCGGATTGATCCAACTAATTAAAACACACGCTGCCACGTTTGTCATAAAATAAATAAATCGATTTATTTTGATTTTCTAATTAAAGTGACTGTCAAAATATGCCAAATAAAAAATTGGAATTAAATAATTCACAATAAAAATAATAGCGATTACTTTTTGAACGTGCGTGGGTGACTTCGTGTGCAAAATTTTTGCACACGCTGTTCGATTTATACGAAACTTTGTTTCGTAGCGAATAAAATTTAAACATTGTTGGGCAAAGTTTCAAGAGTGATTATAAATTAAAGAATATTAAAGACGAGTTTGTCACTGTAGAAGCTTGCGACATAGTCGAATTAAATTCTAGACTGTAAATCATATTTTGTTTTAGAAATTCCGAGTAGTTTGTAACGCCGAACTCCTATGATGAGTTAACACGTTTAACTTTCGAATGACGAAAACTGGATTAATCCAATCAAATTTGAATTTGATACGTGCTTTCGAAACACAGAGAGAGAGAGAGAGAGAGAGATTTTGATAAACTTGGATAAATACATTAAATGGATATTAATGAATATCACACCAAAAAAAATTTATTTGTAAAAATCAAAAAGCTATATTACTAAATTATTTCAATCTAATGAAAACTAATGGTTTTTATGAAAAGTTAAAATGTTTTCGATAATCTAGAACTTCAAGACGAAAATATCAATCTCTCATCAATCTTTGTAAATATCAATTTTCTCTTTCAACTTACTAATTAAATCTTACAACTTTATCGTCTGTTTCTTTCTCTCAATTTCGGTAAATTCGGCAGAACAACAAAGAAATCAATGATGGGCAAGGTTAATTTTTGAAAGTTAATTTCTTGATCGTACGTGTAGAACGGCAGATTAAACGGAAAATTGCAAGATTGAGAAACTAAGTCTTGCACTTTGTAATAACAAGTTATCAAATATAACGACAATCTCTTGGAGAAAGAAGCTGCTCTTGTCGAAAAACATGAAAGAAACGGAAATGTGCGGGGTCAATTTGCAATAACACATTTATGCCACGAGGACCTTCGTTCGCCAAGGTTTTCACACACATATATATATATTTCAACTGATTGAAAGAAAGGTCAATCATACCTGATATAAAGTAAAAATAAATTATTATTGATTGGCAAATGGCGAGGTTCTGACAGATGATTTATGATTCCTCGAATTATCTTTAACAATTCTCGAATTTAATTTCTCGTTATATTGTTTTTATAGATCTTTAAAGTTACATAAATCCATGTTTATATTCATAATCCTATATTTATCTCAAAGTTAATATATATTTATTTCGGAAAATCCCAAACTGCAATCTCTAGAATCCATTTCATCAGTTGCAATCTTACACTTACATGTGTAATTTAGGCAATGACACTTATCGAGATAATTACATTTCTTGTAACGTAGTAATCATGGTAGCAAGAAAAGCGACGAAAGACCATTCTCCAACTACTATCCCTCGTCGCTTCTTCGTGCGACACGTTCGCTTACATATTTCTAGGAGCATCCGAGAAGTCGAAGGTAAAGCTTATGTCGGCTTACGAAGGATCCGCAGTAGTTCAAGGAGAGACCGAATGAGAATTGCAGCGTGCAATCGAGAAAAGATGAGGCGAAGAACGGGAACGCGCGGGCGAGGAAAGCTACGGGGTCAGTGCACCGTTGGCGCATCTTCGAAATGCCGATTGCAAATTGACATTTATAATCGACCGTAGACGAGATATAATAAAAATTCTCCTCGTCCGAGGCGAAGAACGGGAGAACGCGCGGGCGAGGAAAGCTACGGGGTCAGTGCACCGTTGGCGCATCTTCGAAATGCCGATTGCAAATTGACATTTATAATCGACCGTAGACGAGATATAATAAAAATTCTCCTCGTCGTTTATCACACATCGCCGCGAACAATATGCATTTCGCAATCGCGGCGATAAACTTTAGAGGTCCAAGCGCCATGGGCGAAACGACTTCTTCGACTTTACATTAGCTTCGAGCTATCGTATAGTTATAAATTTATCGAATTACTTTAGCAATTTCCTCGCGTAAACTCGGGCAATAAAATTAGAGTAACGACGGTCTTTAAAATCCGAGGCAAAATGGTAACAATTATGATAACCGCTCTCCGCAACGTGACCTAGAAGAGCAGCCGCGTGATTTTTAGCTCGCCAATTTTTTACTCTGTGGAATCGCTCCACTCGCAATCGAGGTAAAAGATGAAATATACGAATAATGAAGATTCGATTGGGACTCTTCTAGGGACGCGCCGAGGCATAGGTCGGAGGCGACGATAGGGAAAGGTAGGGGAGAGAACGGGATGGAGAGAGGCCGGGTTGTATATACGCGAAATACGAAAACTGGTTTCCCGCACGGTTCCCCATATTTATTATACACGCTCGTGTACGGTGAACGTGTGCCCCCGTCGGCATCTCCACGCTTGTGCATCTCGCCAAGGACTCGGCACGAACGCGCGTTTAGAAATGCCACTGGATCCTCCCGTGTCGCGCACACAATGCCCCGAGGACAACATCGCCGAAATAAATTATACTCCTTCTCGCAGAGAGAGAAAGAGAGATTACGCCAAGAGAAAGAGTTCCCGCACACGAGTGTCATGTTACGCGTAAAATAATTATGCATTATATCACGTCAACCGCATGTGTCCGATTATTGCCGACCTGTACCACTATTTCGATCAACTGGCGGAGCAAATGCATGTTTTTTCCCCATTACGTAACGAAAAGGTGTAATATGCGAGGAAATTAATTCTCGCTGATTGTGTGCGTGCACGAGACGGAATTTTATTAATCTTTTATAATGACTTTTTTAATTTATTTATAATACGCGTTATAATCGCTTGAATTCTCAACGCGATTAACGTTGTGTAATTCTTGTATAGCAAGTCAGGCGTATACCTTGAGGTGTACAATTATCAAGTAGGAAGCGAGATCTTCCGCGCTAGAGAGCGAGTTCAATACGCGATTTCGTGTCTACCTGAATATGTGTATATAAGTTTGATCTTTCTTCAATCCATCGTCATTGAAGAGAATCTTTATTTTTTTGCGACACGCATAAAAATCCCCTCGATCGTAATCTGAATTTTGATTAATACCCGATTTTATGTTACCTGCCTGATTACGTGTATATAAGTTCGATCTTTCTTTCAATCCATCGTCTTTAAAAAGGATTTGTATTTTTTTACAACACGCATAAAAATCCTCTCGCTCGTAATCTAAATTTTGATTGATGTTAATTGTTATTGTAAACGTTTGTTAGATTAATACCAGAAAAATAGATATCTCTCCCTCTCCTCTGGCGCGTTCGCTTTTGTTAAAATATATTCCGAAAATTTTTCAATTTTCCATCGAAATGCACATCTCGTTGTTTCGAGAAAATGCGTTTTCCCGCGAGCGCCATGAAAAATTTGTGAAAGGTCAAAACGCCTCTCGACACGCGGAAACTATACGCGCCTCGCTGCGCATGCACATGATATTACTTCCGGAAGGATTCACATCTCACGTGGTTACGTACTTAAAGGGATCGAATAGCACTAACGATTTCACGGAAATGCGAGTTAATATTTACAAGCTGAGAGCGATATTCCGCGATCGTGTATGCGAAATTATAGTGTTTCCTCGCGCCGAGATGACTTTTCTCTTCCCGTTCTCGAGCGTAACATGATCTTTTATAATGTCACACATCAAATGTACTATTTCCCTCGATATCGCGCCTCGAAAACGGCCCAACTTAAACGCAGTTCCCGATGAAAGTAATGTAGCAGAAGAGACACTTTCTCAGGTTTACGAGCACTTCAGGCTTCATTCGCGTTCAAGATGTCGCGGGCCTCGTAACGTCTTCATGACGATCGTAAAAAAGAAACTTTGTAAAAGGTCCCGTTTTCATTTCTCTTCAAACAAAGTCACGGCTTGGACCTTGGATATTTGTTAAACGATAACGCTCGCGACGAAAAGATTGTCTTCGTCATAATGATCGATTGTGTTGTTTAAATGTAAAGTTCTTACAGTTTTTTAAAAAACTCGTGATTCTCTGAATCCAGTTTTCAGACTATAACAGCATTCCTAATGCCAGTTTGTTCGAGAAAAAAGCCACTAGTCGTTGATCCAGTCAAGTTAAAAATGGAGTCCTTGTATTGGGACAAGAGTCGGCGGTGCTAAAATAAGGGGTAAATAAAGGTGTTCGAAGGAGCCAGGTAGAGAAAATAGAATCCGAGCGATTAATTCTGCATTCTATCCCGCGTGTCCACCAATCCAGAAACACTAAATCTTTGTTGCTTCTGGCATCAATATTCAATGATCAAAGTCATTAAATATTTGAAAACAGATATATATATTCTGTTCATATATTTTCATCCAAACCAAATTAAACCGATGATATTAGAACGCTATTATATAATTACCATTACAACATTGTAATAAACGATCTTCACATACGTGTAATAATTTTTATAGTTTAAAAATTTTAAATTCAAAGTTAAATTTCCAATCATGGGGAAAAGAGGGAGGTTGGACTTCTCCCGCTGCTTGCAGGCTTCTTTTCTAAAGATCAGCAAGCACTTTGCTCCTGCCGTTTACCTGATGCTCACCTGAAAGGTGGCAGCACGAAGCAGAAGGTGAAAGTCTTCCCTGATGAAGTGGGCAGGAGTGGTGGTGCACATATAGAGGGGTGGAGAGGGCGCGGCTTGTTCAGACGCTCTCTGTCCTGACGACGACGACGACGATGTCGCCGAAGTTGATATTTTTGCTAGGATCCCTGTGTCTGCTTGCTGGTAAGTACAATTTGTAAATGTAATTAATAACCGTCCGCGAAAATCTCTCGCGCGTCTCGATTTCCTCGCTTTTATTAAAATTGCATTATTTAAAGTTTCTTTCTCGTATATAAATCTTACCCAATCCACGTCAAGTATGTCAAAATTGATGAAGCAAGCTCTGACGTATCGCTGAAACTGTAAGAAATTAGTTTTCAAATTATAAGAGATTATTAAAAAAATATTTCCCAATAAGAGCGATTAAACATTATCGAGAAAAATATCTTGGAAAATAAATTAAAATTAGAAATGAAGATAATGACTTTTAATTTATTTATAATACGCGTTATAATCGCTTGAATTCTCAACGCGATTAACGTTGTGTAATTCTTGTATAGCAAGTCAGGCGTATACCTTGAGGTGTACAATTATCAAGTAGGAAGCGAGATCTTCCGCGCTAGAGAGCGAGTTCAATACGCGATTTCGTGTCTACCTGAATATGTGTATATAAGTTTGATCTTTCTTCAATCCATCGTCATTGAAGAGAATCTTTATTTTTTTGCGACACGCATAAAAATCCCCTCGATCGTAATCTGAATTTTGATTAATACCCGATTTTATGTTACCTGCCTGATTACGTGTATATAAGTTCGATCTTTCTTTCAATCCATCGTCTTTAAAAAGGATTTGTATTTTTTTACAACACGCATAAAAATCCTCTCGCTCGTAATCTAAATTTTGATTGATGTTAATTGTTATTGTAAACGTTTGTTAGATTAATACCAGAAAAATAGATATCTCTCCCTCTCCTCTGGCGCGTTCGCTTTTGTTAAAATATATTCCGAAAATTTTTCAATTTTCCATCGAAATGCACATCTCGTTGTTTCGAGAAAATGCGTTTTCCCGCGAGCGCCATGAAAAATTTGTGAAAGGTCAAAACGCCTCTCGACACGCGGAAACTATACGCGCCTCGCTGCGCATGCACATGATATTACTTCCGGAAGGATTCACATCTCACGTGGTTACGTACTTAAAGGGATCGAATAGCACTAACGATTTCACGGAAATGCGAGTTAATATTTACAAGCTGAGAGCGATATTCCGCGATCGTGTATGCGAAATTATAGTGTTTCCTCGCGCCGAGATGACTTTTCTCTTCCCGTTCTCGAGCGTAACATGATCTTTTATAATGTCACACATCAAATGTACTATTTCCCTCGATATCGCGCCTCGAAAACGGCCCAACTTAAACGCAGTTCCCGATGAAAGTAATGTAGCAGAAGAGACACTTTCTCAGGTTTACGAGCACTTCAGGCTTCATTCGCGTTCAAGATGTCGCGGGCCTCGTAACGTCTTCATGACGATCGTAAAAAAGAAACTTTGTAAAAGGTCCCGTTTTCATTTCTCTTCAAACAAAGTCACGGCTTGGACCTTGGATATTTGTTAAACGATAACGCTCGCGACGAAAAGATTGTCTTCGTCATAATGATCGATTGTGTTGTTTAAATGTAAAGTTCTTACAGTTTTTTAAAAAACTCGTGATTCTCTGAATCCAGTTTTCAGACTATAACAGCATTCCTAATGCCAGTTTGTTCGAGAAAAAAGCCACTAGTCGTTGATCCAGTCAAGTTAAAAATGGAGTCCTTGTATTGGGACAAGAGTCGGCGGTGCTAAAATAAGGGGTAAATAAAGGTGTTCGAAGGAGCCAGGTAGAGAAAATAGAATCCGAGCGATTAATTCTGCATTCTATCCCGCGTGTCCACCAATCCAGAAACACTAAATCTTTGTTGCTTCTGGCATCAATATTCAATGATCAAAGTCATTAAATATTTGAAAACAGATATATATATTCTGTTCATATATTTTCATCCAAACCAAATTAAACCGATGATATTAGAACGCTATTATATAATTACCATTACAACATTGTAATAAACGATCTTCACATACGTGTAATAATTTTTATAGTTTAAAAATTTTAAATTCAAAGTTAAATTTCCAATCATGGGGAAAAGAGGGAGGTTGGACTTCTCCCGCTGCTTGCAGGCTTCTTTTCTAAAGATCAGCAAGCACTTTGCTCCTGCCGTTTACCTGATGCTCACCTGAAAGGTGGCAGCACGAAGCAGAAGGTGAAAGTCTTCCCTGATGAAGTGGGCAGGAGTGGTGGTGCACATATAGAGGGGTGGAGAGGGCGCGGCTTGTTCAGACGCTCTCTGTCCTGACGACGACGACGACGATGTCGCCGAAGTTGATATTTTTGCTAGGATCCCTGTGTCTGCTTGCTGGTAAGTACAATTTGTAAATGTAATTAATAACCGTCCGCGAAAATCTCTCGCGCGTCTCGATTTCCTCGCTTTTATTAAAATTGTGTGCATTATTTAAAGTTTCTTTCTCGTATATAAATCTTACCCAATCCACGTCAAGTATGTCAAAATTGATGAAGCAAGCTCTGACGTATCGCTGAAACTGTAAGAAACTAGTTTTCAAATTATAAGAGATTATTAAAAAAATATTACCCAATAAGAGCGATTAAACATTATCGAGAAAAATATCTTGGAAAATAAATTAAAATTAGAAATGAAGAAGAAAGAGAGAGAATTTTCGAAATCGACATTAATCGTATTTATTTCCGAAGTAGGAGATAGAGATAGAACCCACTTTGGAGAACCACTGTCGCTTTCCCCCCGTTGCCCTGACATTTTCAAGACTTTCTACTTCTACCGGAGTTCACTGACCCCTCCTTCGATCGCCGATCGCAAAGCGCGCGCTCTATGTCGTGAACCGATCGTGACATTTTCAACGATTAATCGAATTCACCTCCGCTTTGTCCCGGCGCGAAATGTCACATTCGATTGGAACATACCTTCGATCACGTTGACCGCTCCCAATTTTTACGAACGCGTACGTTACATCACTATCTATCAAAAATATTCGCAAAAAATATTCCAAAAAGTCTCAATTATCTAAAGACCAAAAGACTAGTAAAACTTTTTATCAAAAAATATATTCTTATTATATCGAATCGTGTAACTGCATCTTGTGTATATAATGTCTGAAACATTGATTAGCTATTAAATGAGACGGCTGTGACAAGAAAAACGAATTTTGAACCAAAAACTAATTAGATGATTCGTAATATAAGCTTGTTAATTAATAAATTATATTTTTATGATGCAGTGACACAGGTCAGGGCACAAGATGAAGAGGGCGGTGACGGGATTGACGCAAACGCCGAGGAACTTTGTCAGGACAGGCCGGGTGACGAGTACTTTCGCTTGAGCCTTGAAGGAGACTGTCGCGATGTAGTGAGGTAAGCCGTATCTCGTTATTCTATCAGCGAATGCAGGATCGGATCGAGCCACTTCGACATCCCGAACGCGAGATAATTTTACACGATATCTTTTTTCTATCGTTTTACGCAGAGAAAGTAACGAAAACTTTTTCGGCGTCGCTTTTCGATAACTTGGAAAACGTTGGCGACTTGTCTGCTTTGTATTATTGCAATTATATGTTGCCTTATATAATGCAACGTTTAATCTACAGTAAAAACTGCGGGTGAACGGGATCGCGCAAGGTGTGAATTGATTTTCGAATCAAAAAACTCGCTCACTCAGCTGACTCAGTTCCGCCTGTGCACCTCGACTTGTTCCACTAACTCTACAGGTCGCCGGAAAGTAATTAAACTTGCGTTATATGACTAAACTTTCTCCGGCTCGCGCGCCGATTTTAACCTCGCGTTAATCTTATTTATCCATTACTTACAATTAGACGTTCTACAGAATTTTGTTAAAATTTTGTAAAATATGTTTCCCTCTATATACGAAATGCAAGAAGCGCATATTGCGTTTTCGCAACATCCTTTACGCAGAAAATATAAATCTCAAGGACATCCAGTTTTGACAGGACAGGCATAATAATCCGAGAATGCGGTTGACGATAAGCCATTTATTAATATAAATAGCATCGACTGTTTCACTTATTGATCCAGGATGTGACTGAATGTTTTGATCGAATCCTAGGATTTTCCAGAATTCAAGGCGATCCGGTAGGCGCAAAACTGAGACCTGTTGAAAGACTTCTGTCATTTAATATTTTTTTTTTTGTAATTGCCACAAAGAGCTTGTCTCTGTTGCATAATAATAGCATTATTGATATTTTTTCATTTTCGTTCGACAATTTTAATTTGCTCGGATATATACGAGGTTATATCAAAAATTAAAATCATTTGAATGGAATACAATAGAGAGAGAGAGAGAGAGAGAGAGAGAAAAGAATGTAAACGGTGTATTACTCGTTCATATTACGTAACATACAACAATAGTTCACGGTTTACAACAACTCAATGCACTTAGACGGTTTGTTTATTTTAAACGCTTTGTTTCTCTCCCCCATTGTATTCTGCGCTTGTGCCATTTCGTAAAGCGAAGCGGAATCGAGCGTTGCGGACGCTTTGCGTTTTGTGCGAAAAGGGTTTTGTGCGAATGTGAGAATGTGATCCTAGGTGCGACAAGGCCACCGAGATCGGCGTGACCAGGCTGGCGACGGTACGGTGCCCCACGGGTCTCGCCTTCGACATCGAGCGGCAGACTTGCGACTGGAAGACGAACGTGAAGAACTGCGATCAGCTCGAGAGTAAGCGGACATTACGTCTTTTTCCCACGTTAGACTCACGCAAGCACCCTCTGTTTTCTGTCCCGGTTCCGCCAGGTGTACAAGGTCCGGCCTGAAGCAAATCACGTGCCCCAGCGGATTGGCCTTTGACGTGGACAAACAGACCTGCGACTGGAAGGGCAAAGTCACCAACTGTGACAAGCTCGAGAGTAAGTCGGAGGGTCGGCGACGACGACGGCGATGGTCGTACATCGCCGATTCCTTGACTAAGTAGACTCGCAACGTAGCACGCACCATCCGCATATATCATTAGAACTAACGCATGAGATTGTCTTCCTCGCGCACCTTTTGCAATCCCGTCCGCGATGCGTAGCGATCCCCTGAGCGTCTCTGAAAACTTCTCGTTAAAAATGGAATTTTTATTTTATTTTTTCAACGAGTCCGTTACCCAATTATCGATAAGAAATTCTTTCTTAATCGATATATTCGAAATATTACGCAACCGTCCGTTGCGTAAACGAATCGCGCGGAAAAAGTCTGAAAGGTAGAGGAGGAAAGGGGACTTGAACTTTAAGAGTGGCTAGATTAACGATCGAAAATACCTGGGAATCCGGATACTTTTGAGAGACGTTATCGATACGCCAATTCCCCGTCCGATCACTTTCATTCCGAGGCGATTCGATGAGACCGGTTTCGATTTTCAGCGAAAGTGCGTCTCGTCGTCTCGAACGAGAAAGGAGAACGAAACGAGAACTCTTCAGAGACGCCACGATCGCGAGAACATCGCGAGCTAACCCGGTTTCGAATCCTCGAAACCTTATCATACTATTTTTCTCATGCGATATTCACGATTCACCGCGTACAACTAACAAAACTGCACTTTCCAATGGGATTGGACAAAGAAACCGGAATTCTTTTTTTATTCGTGATTTTCAAACTGTCTATCGTTGTTCTTTTAAATTATTAAAAAATTATAATTATTAAATAAATTATAATAAAAAGAGAGAGAAAGAGAGAGTGTATATCTATATATAATATATATATTTTTATTATATATAATCTCTCGGATTAAAAGATGTCTCTCATGGAAGAATTTTTCTCGTTTGCCACGAGAGGCAATTTCTACTGATGATAATTTTTTTTACAACATATTTAAATAAATTCAAATGAACAGATTTAAATGGTTTCATATCAAAATATAAAATTTTTTTTTTTTTCGTAATTTTGTGGTCTTTTCCAATTCCAATTTTCACCAGATTTATTTAATATCGGCCTATCGTTAAATCATTGACATCGAATTGCGTGTACGCGGAAGACCAGTACATTTCCGCGTTACGACACTATTCCCTCGCGAGAAACGGTAAACGACAGCGAAATATCTCGTGAATATATATCAGACATATCTCGTTTGCGAGCTTGAAGGCAGTTAATTTTGAGCGACAACGCTCCAAGTCGATCATCGAATAAGCAGATCTCGCGTTAACATTTCGTCGCGAGGGATTATCGCGATAAAGCGAAGTTTACGCAAACATATTCTGTAATTCGCGCGTTGATAATCTTTCTACATCGACGATAATCGCTATATTTGCACCGGTGTTTCGAAACGTAATTCCATTTAATGCATCGCTGCGCTTCAGTTCCTCGCTCGCATCGAATAGTATTCAGCTTCGCGGACACTGGACAAATTAATTCCGGTATCACAAATTGCCCTTAATTAAACGCTCAACAAATAAATCAATGAAATCGCGGAAGAGATCTCGATTGTATATTTCGCATCATATCGCTACCGCCCGTCGATGTAAATCTCAAATGTCACGAACTCTTTGATTCAACATTGGCACGCAATGATTTTCTAACACATGTAACGCTCTCCCCTTCCCATTTCCCTTTCCCTCCTCTCCACCTGCATCTGACGTTCGCTCCAGGTACGAGGTTGCACGTATTCATTCGCCGATCTTTCTCTCTGCATCCAGATCGGTTTCGCTTCGGCGGATCTGGCCTCCTTATACGAGCTCCTCGCTAATCGGCCGGTCCCGTCCGACCGACTGTCTTTTACTACTGAAATCTCGAAACACGCGCGTAGTCAGTTCTCGATCGTTAATCTCCCGCCGCGGGAGACTTCTCTCTTCTTCGCCGATAATCCTCGTTTTACGACTGGATGAAGGATGACGAAAAATAGCTTCGAGAGACTCTTTCGCGTCCCTTTCACAATCTGTCGCAGCTGCGATCGGCACGCAGGGCGTCGAACGCTTTCTCTCGAATTAAAAGCGGTAGCGCTCAAACTAAGAATATATATACATACATAAGAGAGTCATTAATGTCTAAACGATAAAAAAAAAAATTGAACTCTTGATACATATTTATACAAGATGTCCTGTATAAGGGTATAAATCAGTACTATCGTATTTCTTGTCAAAAAAATAAATATACCTTCTTTCTTTGAAAACAAAATTTCCAGAAATGCATTGTTCTCGAGATATTTCATTTTTTAATAAACTAATGCATTTGCTGTTTTTTGATTCTTTGTGCAAATAATTCTTTGTACAAATTTTAGTAATTCTGTTATAATTAATTTTAATATTTACATTTATGTAATATAAAACAGTTGACATTTTATTTTTATTAATTTTATTTTTTTAAGTATTTTCTTTTATAAAAACATAAATATTAAATATAATTATAACGGAATTTTTAAACGAAAAACTATTTATACGAAGAATCAAGAGACAGTAAATGCATTATATTGGCGTATTAAAGAATGAGATATCCCGAAAACGATGCATTGTCGCAAATATTGCCGAAAGCAAAAGATGCTTATTTCTTGAAAAGAAAGATATGAAATGCAATTATATAGGACGATTATTTTTCGCGTCGATCGATTCTTAAAGTCGCGTCAATCGATATCCGTTATATATAGCCATTTCTCCTTTTGTACTTCTCATGCTGCTTCACATTCTAATTTCATCTTCCAACATTCTCGCTCTTCTCCGTTTCTCTCGCACAAACATTTTAAAATTCATTTTTTTAATCATACTTTCTCTTTCTCTCTCCATTTTTCTTTCTCGCTACGTCTTTTTCATATACACGAATAACGACTTGCGTGCATCGCTGCCAGTCGAAAAGGCAGATAAACGCCGAGACAAAGTTTATCTTCGAGTCGCTCGTCGAGCGAAAGACAAATAGTTTCTCTGCAATAGAGGGAAGTTACATAGAGAACCAGACGTACATATACATACATTCTTCGTGGACAGTTGAACGAAAAGCTGTTACTCGTTGACGGACCGACGAAATGTAGACAAGTGTAAAAAAAAAAAAAAAAAAAAAAAAAAAAAAAAAAGAAAAAAAGACTAAGAACAAAAGTAAACGAAAGGGACGACAAACGCGAGACGAGACGAAAGCCATTCCGATGGAGGATCAACGGGAAAAAGCCATCTCGAGAAGCAGTGGCGTAGGAACGCGTTCGTCAAAACGTTTCTTTTCCCTTTTGCGAGAAGAACCGCGAGAGCTCGAGATCTCCTCTTGAACTACCTGTATATATATTCCGTCACTATATCTATTGAAAATATACACATAGTAGAGATTTAATGTATGGCATTGTTTGCTGAAGTAGGCTGCGGGAATTGGGTGGCACGAATTAATTCAGCACGATCCCTCCGATTTAACAGTGTGTTATACATGCATATTTTGAGTTTATTACAATACCCTTTAAGTATCTACGCACGCACGATTCCTACGCTGCTGCGTGTAAATAAACGGGAGATAATGGCGTTCGGGCCTTGATTACACCTGCAGCTGAATCACCTGAATTATATAGAACACCGACACAGCCACCAATGAGATCCAATCTCGCGCAGTAGCTGGGCGTAAAGTGTCTATTACGAAATCTTGATTGCCTCAATCACACCCCTGGCTGTTTGCGTGAATTGTACAGAGCACCGATTGCGACAAGAATTCATATTAATATTCGATAGCTGGCCACGAAAACGTCTCTTACAAAACTTATCTCAGTATAATTAACGACGTCTATTAAAATTAATTAAGCGATCTTTGATAAAGAAGATTGCGCTTCGATGAAATTTGACGATAATGACTTTGATGATATGTGATTAAATCGCGTTAATCATCGATTTGAAAATACAATGGACGCTTTGTCGCACCAGACGTTTTATTGGTCATCCTATTGATATTTGATGAATTTCTAAACGTTGCGTTGCTCAAACGGTAGCTAATTTGTAAATGAAAGGGATCTAAAGGATAATTGCGTTTCTTACAGAGCCGCGTAAAGTCTTGCCCATCCTCAAGACCGACGAACCCATTTGCTCGGACGGAAAACTGTCGTGTGGAAACGGCGAGTGTATCGAGAAGGATCTTTTCTGCAACGGCACGCCCGATTGCAAGGACGAGTCCGACGAGAACGCCTGCAGTAAGTGTCGCAATTATGTTCGTCCCATAATACGATCGTAATGACGAGTCGATTTCATTTATAATTGAATCATATAAAACGCGTCGAGCGTAATTGTCATAGTAAATCGGAGTAGATTTATTGATAAGTTTATAGCAATTTTTACAGAAAGGCAGTGTGTTTATTGTATTTAAAAGCAGATTTTTATTCATTAATGTATGAATCGATTTTTCGACGATCTTTACCCAGCTTGAAAATCCATTTCTCTTTATTTTTAAATTTACTCACGATCATTGAAGCTCAATCAATCCAGATAATATTTTTTTATTAAAGATGCGTTAAAATGGCATCTTTTAGCGTACATGCATATATTTGATATGTTTCATCTATTGTGAAAATTGCTATTAACTTTTCAGATATATCAATGCTTTTCTCACTTTAATATTAGCGACGAAAAATCAAGGGAAGGAGAGAGGGAAACTTTTATTAAATAAAAATAATGCTAACTTTTTTAAATAATAATTAAATTGAAAAACGCGTTATTAAATAAACCTGCATTACAGCCGTGGAGACCGATCCTAATCGCGCTCCAGATTGCGATCCCACGCAATGCGTCCTGCCCGACTGTTACTGTTCCGCCGACGGTACTCGCATCCCCGGTAACATCGATCCTCAACAAGTGCCGCAAATGATCACGATCACATTCAACGGCGCCGTAAACGTCGACAACATCGATCTGTACGAAGAGATCTTCAACGGACAACGTCAAAACCCGAACGGCTGCCAGATCCGCGGTACCTTCTTCGTCTCGCACAAGTACACCAATTATTCGGCCGTGCAGGATCTTCACCGACGCGGTCACGAGATCGCCGTGTTCTCGTTGACGCATAAGGAGGATCCGCAGTACTGGAGTCAGGGGTCGTACGATGACTGGCTGGCCGAGATGGCCGGCGCCAGGTTGATCATCGAGCGTTTCGCCAACATCACCGACGGCTCCATCATTGGTATGCGCGCTCCTTACCTCAGGGTCGGCGGTAACAAACAGTTCGAGATGATGGCCGATCAGTTCTTCGTGTACGACGCGTCCATCACTGCGTCCTTGGGACGTGTGCCCATCTGGCCGTACACTCTATACTTCAGAATGCCTCACAAGTGTAACGGTAACGGCGGCAACTGTCCGTCGAGGTCGCATCCGGTCTGGGAGATGGTGATGAACGAGCTGGATCGCAGAGATGATCCGACCTTCGACGAGTCGCTGCCAGGTTGTCATATGGTCGACTCATGCTCCAACATACAGAGCGGCGAACAGTTTGCCCGTCTACTCAGGCATAACTTCAACAGACATTTCAACACTAACCGGGCACCGCTTGGTCTGAACTTCCACGCGTCCTGGCTAAAGAGCAAGAAGGAATACAAGGATGAGCTGATCAAGTTCATTGAAGAGATGATCGCCAGAAGCGACGTGTACTTCGTCACCATGGTCCAGGTGAGAGAATGATCGATTCGCTTCGCTGTTAATGTCTTCATGTAAAACAGGTTTTTCTATATTTTATTTGTCCTTCCGCCAGGTGATCAAGTGGATGCAGCAGCCCACTGAACTCTCCGCGCTCAGAGACTTCCAGGATTGGAAGGAGACTTGCGATGAGAAGGGTCTACCCTATTGCTCGCTGCCCAATGCTTGTCCTCTGACGACTAGAGAGCTGCCCGGCGAAACCCTGCGTCTCTTCACTTGCATGGAGTGTCCCAACAACTATCCGTGGTTGCTGGACCCAACCGGCGACGGCTTCTCCGCGAGGAAGTGATCCATCATCCGCGAGACGAGCGACGCCGGTCGCGCGATCCGATCTTTAAATAGATCGCTCGGAGATGACCGTCGATTAATCATATCAACGTGATAACGCTGATATCGCGCGCCGCCGATCGTCTGTGATTAGCCGGGACGATTGAGAGCGTGACTCTAGGAAGAAGACGGAAGAAAAGAGCAATCGCGACAACGGGCGTGACAATTCTCGAAGCGAGATCACGGAATCATTTTATCGCCATTAGAAAGCGTCACCTTGGTCGAATATAGAATCGTTAAACGAATACGTAAAGTAGAGCGAGGCACATTCTACTCTCGAAAACGCGTCCCCGCCCGGTTTCTCCGAGTCCGCGACAGTCTCGACTATTATTATTATTTATGTAAATTAGAATCGCGCTGAATAAGAAGGAAAGGAAAAGTCGCGATGCAATCGCGAGGATACGTCGCGTATCGATCTCTTGTGCACGATCGCCGATGAGACTTGCGAAAGAGGAAAAAGCAGGTCTTGTGCTCGTCTCTTTTCTCCGCAGCCATGAAACGCGAGCCCGTTCGTGAACGACGCGTCGACGCCTCTCGCGAGGATCGCGACGCTCGACGACGAGGGCGAAACGACCCATGGAAACATTCCACTTGTAAATAACCATAACGGATTCTTTCTGCTCTCTCTCTCTCTCTCCTCCTCCTCCCTCTTGCCGATTCAAGTCCTCGTTGTTTTTTTAGAAGCGCGTGTATGCGGAATGACAATAGACTCTCGTGGCTCTAATAGAGCGAAAAATAAAAAATAAATATACACCATCTCGTGCCACTCCTTGAACATGTACTCCTTAGAATTTAAGCGACGCGCGAAAATCTAAGTAATTTTTAGTAATCTAAAAGTATTTCCGAATAAAAACCGTACGCGTAGAAAAAATAAACGGCTGTTACACTCTATTTCTTCTCCCTTCCTTTATCCTGGGTTATTTATTCATTGAATTAAGCTTTCACCAAATTATTTATTATTCCTGAGTATAAGTGAGTATAAGATGAATCATATAAAATGTCAATTCTGATATCTAAAATTATTTTCGACTTCAGCCGACGCAGCCAAGATGGTCATTCGGAGCAGAACTCTGATAGATTCCTTAACTGTCTCATATTAGCATCGAGCGATACAACTACCTTTTTTTAACATATGTCATGTATTTTATAGAGAAAATACAATCAAGTACCTAGGAAAGAATATAGAATTAGTGATATATAAATACATATTATGTCTCCATCCGTGATATAAAAGAGAGAAAAGAAATCGGTCATTCACGTAGCAAATACGCGAAACGTGAAGAAATCTTGAATTATATAATAATATACATATAAATAAAGCTGTTTATATGTACATGTACGAAAAAGAGACAATCGCGACGCGACGCACTATTTATATAAATCCTTGCCTTGGCGCAATTAAAAATTGATAAAATGTAATCTATATGTACATCAATGTGCTAATCAGTGCGGCTCCAATCTGTTATAAGCTCTATTCTCTATTGTAATTTATTTATCACAGTAGCACCTCGACTGACGTCACGTCTATATCTAAATCGCGCGACGAGCTTCCTGAAGATCTATCTTCTGTACAATGACGAATACAATTATTGTTCAGTAATTGAACGCCAATCCTGATTGCTCAACCATCCGAGAATATTCCTATTCTAATGCTCTGCGTATCCACAATGCATTCGGTGTGTTTCGTCAATTAATGATATCGTATGGACAAAATGCCGTCGTACATCTGTTTTTATTTTTGTATTTCGTTTGTATACGTAAAATTTTTTAGCACTCACCGTTTTACGTACTCGTACGAATGAATCGTGCGTTAAATTTCGGGCTTTTATTTATTTTTAATCTTTTATACGCGCGAACAATAATCGATCTAAAATGATGATTAGAAGAAAATGACATCTTGCTTCATCGTTTTGGTCGCGCATTTCGTAGGTCATATACCGAGATAGAACATACCGCATATGCATAAGATTATCAGCATGACGATCCAAAGTTTATCTGACATATAAGAGAAGAAGATCGTTATTTTTCATAAACACATGTTTTTAAAGATAACATTAATAGACAATTTCCTTGATATACTTACGCTGATATACTCCCTTGATATACTTGTGTCTAAATGGTATGCTGTGCATACAGATCCTGTTGTCCACGGAGATACTGACGACCGCGGTCTCTGTGTTAGTGGTAATTGCGACGCTGTTCATTGAAAGGAATTCTAGACCAGTCACAAACATGCTGTGCGCTCCAGGAACGTGAAGCGCCTTTCTCAAGCTAAACGCCATGAATATGTCGACGCTGCCCGAGAACATCGTGCCGACGGCCACGAATTTACCATCGTTAGAAACAGCCAGAGCGGATAGCGCCTCCTTGTAGAGAGCAGACTTGATTATTACACCAGTATTAGCGTCCCATAATTGAAGGAAACTAGGATTCTTCGCTGCTACGGCATTAGTGAGCATAAATAGATCATTCTTCTCCTCGTCTTCGTCCTTTATCAATTTCCTGAATCTACATCTTTTGTACATGTACTTGACACCGTCCGGCGGCTTCCAACTGAGCTCTCTGCTCTCTCTGCTCTCTATATTCCACACAAAGGCCTTTCCGTCCTTAGCAATGCTCACCAATAGGTTACCATTAGGACTGAAATCTATATCATCTATTTCCTTCCCATGTGTGCCAAGATCGTATAATTTGTCTAGTTGTGGAAATTTCCATAATCTAACTGTACCATCTGTGCCACCTGTAGCCATACACTTCCCTTGAATGCTCACTCTGACAACTCTCTGCAAAGGTTCACCATCTCTGTAAGCAAAAAGATTCTCGTTATAAATCAGTTCTTGTAATACTCCTTAATGTAATAAATGCAAAAAAATATTTTACCCGAAAGTTGTCTGAATGCTGCCAGCAGGTTCAAGGATCAACTGCGATTTCTTGCTTTCAACATTGGAATTGTTGTCTTTGATTTCCTCTATCTTCTCCCTTTGCGATTGAGATTCCTCAACTTTTTCACTGTTTCTTCTGTGTCTAAGATCATCCTTATGTACTGTAGGCGCTTTGATCAATTCTCCATTCTCCAAAGTTATCAACTTAAATTTTACATTATACAGTTGACAGTGACTCTCCTGACCAGCAACAATCCATGTCTTATTGTCACTCCTGTGCGAAGCACAATTCATGACGACACTGGGACCCGTTTCGTGCCTGGTTACTTCTTCGGCAACAAAGTGTGTTCCATTGTGTGACAATTCAAAAATTTCCTACAACACAAGCATTCATAATCAATATGAATTCCACATTTGATATTTATCAAGATTCTGATAACATTGTTATCAAGAACATCTTGTCAATGTATTAAAAAAATTACATAACATAATGACCTATTTAGGTCCAAGTTATCAATCAACTGTTTTAACATAAATGCGACTTGTTAAAAAATCTGTTAAACTTACAAATCCATTAGCAAATACACTGGGACCCGTTTCGTGCCTGGTTACTTCTTCGGCAATACAATGTGTTCCATTATGTGACAATTCAAAAATTTCCTACAACACAAGCATTCATAATCAATATGAATTTCACATTTGACATTTATCAAGATTCTGATAACATTGTTATCAAGAACATCTTGTCAAAATGTATTTAAAAAATTACATAACGTAATGACCTATTTAGATCCAAGTTATCAATCAACTATTTTAACATAAATGCGACTTGTTAAAAAATCTGTTAAACTTACAAATCCATTAGCAACTCCGGTCTTGGAGGAACCGCCTCCGCCTCCCACCAGAATGTACTTGTCGGTTACCATTTGCACGGTATACAGGGGAAAATTCACCCTGGCCAGAAGGCCGCCTTTGCTCCTTCTAGAAGGCATGATGCTACAGATTCTCGATTCTCGTCATTCAATTAATATTTGACGCGTTTCGTCCTCACCGAGGACGATAGAACCCAAGGGGGAAGGGGAGGGAGGAATCAGCACCGTCCGGGATCGCACCTGCACGTATCACGTCCTCGTACTACCATCGTCTCGTACGAGACGATGGCTAACAAGCGAACAAGCCACGACGGCATGCAGTTCGCGTGCACTCATCAAGTGACAACTGACAACACGTAAGATTGCGCGACAAAACAGCGAGGTACACATATAGTTGACTTTTCCATAAACAGATTTCGCCACTATAGTATTCCTTTACTACACGTGTAGCCACGCACCGGAGATATTCCTTCTAATTGCATTCTGTCAAGGCCCTTGCGATAGTGATAACGATAGAAATAGAAACAGCAAATTCCAACGTTAAGGTATGCATATGCCAAATGCCAATGCAGAATGTTATTCTCTGCACAGAATAACAGGTTCCTTAACTGTCTCGTTAGCGTCGAGCGATACAAATACCTTTTTTAACATGTCATGTATTTTACTCAGAAGATATAACAAATAATTAGGAAAGAATATAGAATCATTGATATATAAATACATATTATATTATATCTCCATCCATGATACAAAAGAGAGAAACGAGTTGGTCAATCACGTAGCAAGTACATGAAACGTGAAGAAATCTTGAATTATATAATAATATACATATAAATAAAACTGTTTAAATGTACATGTACGAAAAAGAGACAATCGCGACGCGACATATTATTTATATAAATCCTTGCCTTTGCACAATTAAAAATTGATAAAATGTAATCTATATGTACATCAATGTGCTAATTAGTGCGGCTCCAATCTGTTATAAGCACTCTAATGTAATTTATTTATCACAGTAGCACTTCGACTGACGTCACGTCTATATATAAATTGCACCACATGCTTCCTGAAGATCTATCTTGTGTGCAATGACAAATAAAACTATTGTTCATTAATTGAACGCCAATTCTGATTGCTTAACGATCCGATAATATTCCTATTCTAATGCTCTGCGTATCCATAGTTATAGTGCACTCGGTGTGTTTCGTCAGTTAATTATATCTTATGGACAAAATATCGTCGTACATCTGTTTTTATTTCTACATTTCGTTTGTGTACGTAAGATTTTTGAGCACTCACCGTTTTATGTATTCGTACGAATAAATCGTGCGTTAAATTTCGAGCTTTTATTTATTTTTAATCTTTTATACGCGCGAACAATAATCGATCTAAAATGATGATTAGAAGAAAATGACATCCTGTTTCATTGTTTTAGTCACGCATTTCGTAGGTCATATACCGAGATAGCTGCAGAAGATGAATGCGCAGCACATCCATAAGATTATCAGCATGATAACGAACCAAAATGGCAGTGTATCTGATATAAGAGAAGAAGATCATTACTTATCATAAACACATGTTTTTAAAGATAACATCAATAGACAATTTCTTTGCTGATATACTTACGTCTGAATGGTATGCTATGTATACAGATCCTGTTGTCCACGGAGATACTGACGACCGCAGTCTCCGTGTTATTGGTGATCGCGACGCCGTTCAGTTGATCGTTCGTTGGAAGGAATTCTAGACCAGTCACAAACATGCTGTGCGCTCCAGGAACGTGAAGCGCCTTTCTCAAGCTAAATGCCACGAATATGTCAACGCTGCCCGAGAACATCGTGCCGACGGCCACGAATTTACCGTCGTCAGAAACAGCCAGAGCGGACAGCGCCTCCTTGTATGGAGCAGATTTGGTTATTACACCAGTATTAGTGTCCCACAATTGAAGGAAACTAGGATTCTTCGCCGCTACGGCATTAGTGAGCATAAATAGATCATTCTTCTTCTCGTGCTCTATCAATTTCCTGAATCGACATCTTTTGTACATGTACTTGATACTGTCCGGTGGCTCCCAACTGAGCTCTCTGCTCTCTCTGCTCTCTATATTCCACACAAAGGCTTTTCCATCCTTGGCAATGCTCACCAGCAGGTTGTCATTAGGACTGAAATCTATATCATCTATTTCCTTCCCATGTGTGCCAAGATCGTATAATTTGTCTAGTTGTGGAAATTTCCATAATCTAACTGTACCGTCTGTGCCACCTGTAGCCATACTTTTCCCTTGAATGTTCACTCTGACAACTCTCTGTAAAGGTTCACCATCCCTGTAAGTAAAAAAATTCTTGTTATAAATCAGTTCTTGTAATTACTTAATGTAATAAATGCAAAAAAAATATTTTACCCAAAAGTTGTTAGTACGCTGTCAGCAGGTTCAAGGATCATCTGCAATTTCTTGCTTTTGACATTCGAATTGTTGTCTTTGATTTCTTCTATCTTCTCCTTTTGCGATTGAGATTCCTCAACTTTTTCACTGTTTCTTCTGTGTCTAAGATCATCCTTATGTACTGTAGGCGCTTTGATCAATTCTCCATTCTCCAAAGTTATCAACTTAAATTTTACATTATACAGTTGACAGTGACTCTCCTGACCAGCAACAATCCATGTCTTATTGTCACTCCTGTGCGAAGCACAATTCATGACGACACTGGGACCCGTTTCGTGCCTGGTTACTTCTTCGGCAACAAAGTGTGTTCCATTGTGTGACAATTCAAAAATTTCCTACAACACAAGCATTCATAATCAATATGAATTTCACATTTGACATTTATCAAGATTCTGATAACATTGTTATCAAGAACATCTTGTCAATGTATTAAAAAAATTACATAACAATGACCTATTCAGGTCCAAGTTATCAATCAATCATTTTAACATAAATGCAACTTGTTAAAAAATCTGTAAACTCACAAATCCATTAGCAACTCCGGTCTTGGAGGAACCGCCTCCGCCTCCCACCAGAATGTGTCTGTTGGTTACCATTTGCACGGTATAGAGGGGAAAATTCACCCTGGCCAGAAGGCCGCCTTTGCTCGTTCTAGAAGGCATGATGCTACAGATTCTCGATTCTCGTCATTCAATTAATATTTGACGCGTTTCGTCCTCACCGAGGACGATAGAACCCAAGGGGGAAGGGGAGGGAGGAATCAGCACCGTCCGAGATCGCACCTGCACGTATCACGTCCGCGTACCATCGTCTCGTACGGGACGATTGCTGACAAGCCACGACGGTACACAGTCCGACGTGCACTCGTCGAGTGACAACACGTAAGATTGTGCGACAAAACAGCGAGGTACACATAGTTGACTTTTCCGTAAACAGATTTCGCCACTATTATATTCCTGTACACGTGTATAGCCACGTACCGGAGATATTCCTTCTAATTGCATTCCGTTATGCTTTCTGGAAATAAAATAAAATATCCGTTATTTTCGGAATTTACAGAGAAAAAGGAAGGAAGAAGATGATTATAGGAAAATGCATGAGAGAGAAGTAAAAAAATCGCAAGAAAAAGATACATACATAATACTTATTATGATACAGAGAGGGCATTTAAAAATGTTAAAAGGGCATTTAAAAATGTCAAACTACTCGAAACCACAATTGACAATGAGAGTTGTAACAAGAGTCATTCCACATTTTATTGCATTCAATAAAAATATCGATGATCGATACTACCGCGTTGCCGATCGAGTAAACGGCCGGGGTATTTCACAATCAATCAGCTGGCACTGTCGCCGAACAGATTTGTACTCTGCAAGATGGTAGCAAAATGGCAGGTGCCATAGTGCGTTGTTTGCAGATTTCGAGGAGACAATTGGGTGAGTTTCGAGCATTCGTTTGTCAGCAAAGTACGCGTATTGTCAGCAACCGCCGATAATGCCGGCGATGAAACAATAAACGTATGTTTCCCCGTATATGTTCGAAAACGGCACTTTGATCTGCCGTGACATATTTTACGAGTTGCGAGGTTATGTAATTAAATAAGTTTGCACTATTTAAAGGTCTCCTCGGATCTAGTTTGAGCAATCAGCAGCAGAGAACGCTCGCCGATGCCGCTCCGGAAGGAAAGGTGACTCTTTTTCAACATTAAACTATTTTGCTTTAATTGCATTTTGCATCTTTCATCTTTCTTGCTCTATAGTTTCAATATATATGATTATTTTATTTTAATCATAGAAAGTTTCATGCAGTTAAAATGCATGAAACTGCGCTAAATGTCAGTATCCGTCTTATCAGCATTTTTTTTTCTTCTTTTACAGAAACAGGGATCGCCCCTGTCCGATCAGGATCGCATCTTTACAAATCTGTATGGCAGGCATGACTGGCGGCTGAAGGGTGCCTTGAGCCGGGGCGACTGGTACAAGACCAAGGAGATACTGGATAAAGGTGCCGATTGGATCATCAATGAGATCAAGGTTTCCGGTCTGAGAGGCCGCGGTGGGGCCGGTTTTCCTTCCGGGATGAAGTGGTCTTTCATGAATAAACCGTCGGATGGTAGACCCAAGTATCTGGTGATCAACGGCGACGAGGGTGAACCGGGAACATGTAAGGATCGTGAGATTCTACGTCACGATCCACACAAGCTCGTGGAAGGCTGCTTGATTGCCGGTCGTGCTATGGGTGCCTGTGCCGCTTACATTTACATACGCGGTGAATTTTACAACGAGGCGTCCAATATGCAAGTCGCCATAACTGAGGCGTATCAGGCTGGTTTAATCGGGAAGAATGCCTGCAACTCGGGATACGATTTCGATGTATTTGTGCTGCGAGGAGCGGGCGCGTACATTTGCGGCGAGGAGACCGCTCTTATCGAATCCATCGAGGGGAAGCAGGGCAAACCAAGACTAAAACCACCGTTCCCAGCTGATGTCGGTGTATTTGGATGCCCCACGACTGTCACTAATGTCGAAACTGTAGCAGTGGCGCCTGTATGCATTACGTATTGATACACAGATTCTTTTTGTAATTTTCTCTTCTATATTACGTATTCTTATCTTTGTTATATTATTTATTTATAACAGACAATTTGTCGCCGAGGTGGAACGTGGTTTGCTTCGTTTGGACGTCCACGCAATCACGGAACTAAACTCTTCAACATCTCCGGACACGTAAACAATCCCTGTACTGTCGAGGAGGAAATGTCCATCCCTCTGAGGGAGCTCATTGACAGGCACGCAGGAGGCGTAATCGGGGGATGGGATAATTTACTAGGTGTCATTCCTGGAGGCTCTTCGACTCCCGTCATTCCTAAGAGGTAAACGTTCGGCTTATCTGGCGATCAATGCTTCAAAAATCACGATCGAGATGTTTTTTCAGTGCATGTGACAACGTGTTGCTGGATTTTGATGATCTCATCAGGGTACAAAGCTCATTCGGCACGGCCGCGCTAATCGTAATGAATAAGCAGACGGACGTAATCAAAGCTATCACCCGTTTGATAAGTTTCTACAAGCACGAATCGTGCGGTCAATGTACGCCTTGTCGCGAAGGTATTAGTTGGATGTTTAAAATACTAAAAAGGTAAGAATGCATTTATAATTGTTAATTCGCGCAAAATTGTTATCCAGATTTGATTATACAAACATACAATCTTTTTTCTCTTAGGTTCGTGGAAGGTAACGCCGAGGTGCACGAGATAGACATGCTATGGGAGCTCACGAAACAAATAGAACTGCACACAATCTGCGCTCTGGCGGACGGCGCCGCGTGGCCCGTACAAGGTTTGATCAGACACTTCAGGCCAGAGATCGAGGCGCGTTTAAAGGAACAGAAGTGTGCTGCGTCCAATTGAAGAACAAGATAGGAACCGGAGATTAAAATATAATAGAGAAAAAAAATACTTAGAGTAATCCCGGTAAGATTTCATATATTTATTTTCAGTGTATATAAATGAATTTACATGCGATAGTCACGATTCCCATGTAACGATGTCTTTCGAACCCGGGCTGGTCGATCGCCTCGATGGTTCGATTAATAAAAGAAACATAAGAGAAAAAATTTATATATTTATATATATATATATATACATCTTTATATTTATATATGTATTTAGTATGTACAACACGCAGCAGAGATTCGACCGTTGACCGACGAGTTGCATCGGCGTTCTCCTTCATTGAAATTCGCTCAGATTGCGATCGATTTTTTAAAATCATATTCTGCTTAATAATCACTTCACGTCCTTTTCCCCTATCTCCGACGAAAACCTCGATGATCTCGTCGGTCTCAGATTTATATATATATATATACATACATATACATATGTAGATCGCAAGTAGATATTCTTTTCCCTTAGAAAGATCGCAAATTAGGCCAAGAAGCTCGTAACGCATTCACGAAGGAGAATAAAGTCGGCGAAGCGATGTGTTTCGGGTCAAAATTCGTGTGATATCTTATCTCGGACGCTTTAGCGCGAAGGAAATTGATGTAATACATCAGGATTGGTTTAATAGTAGACATTAAGGAATTGAATCCTATGTGAATCACACGAGCAATCCACTTCTTCTTCAATAATGATCCCTGAAATGAAATAGCGAGACAACAGGCTGATGTTAGACTTCTAGAAAAATATATGATATCAGAGAGAGAAACGTTGGATATCGTATGCGCAAGATACAACAAAAATTCGAATTATCTTCAAATATATCGGTCGAATTTACTTAGAACCCTAACACTAACATTTATATTCTAACATTTGCGCTCTCCCATGCAAACAGCGTACATACTTCGCCCGTTTTACGCAGTCTTCGCGGGAATTATGTTACATCGCGTTACGAATGCTCGAAGCTACACGAATTACAGTAACGGCACTGGCGGTATATTATGCAGGTAACGATGAGACAAATGATACTGCTATATTGAACGGAAAATATTTTTGCCACGGAAACGCGCATTCGGAATGAAGGACAGGGAGAACCGCCTCTTCTCCTTCATGAATCATGCATACGATCCGCTCGTTACTTACGGGAAAATTCGGAGCGAAACGTAAGAACATTCGTGGCTGTCTGATAAAAATATTCGCCACCACCATTTCTTATCGAACGATACTTTGCATTTATTCGTTCATCATACAAGAGAATTCGCTAACGCTAACGTTTCCGCCGACTACAGTACGGATAATTAATGTGGCTTTAAAGATACGGTACAATGTGCGTATACAATACTTATATACAAAAGCACTCTCATTCGTTCAACAGATATTATCTGTCTATTCTTTCTCTCGCTCTTTCGCTCCTTAGCGCCGCTAAAATCGGAACTGTCTTTTTCGCGATTTTTTTTTCTCGAATTATATCGTTAGTTACTTAAATAATAAAATTTAAGCTAGCCGTTACATTTTTCGGGGTAGCCCGCCCGTTTCGGCGAACTATCCTGGTCGAGTTAGTAAGCGCACACACTGTCTTTTATGATAGGTCCGTTGTTACATCATCTCTCTCTATACATATAGATACATATACAGAGTGTTCCGAAACTGATTAATTTTGTCAGCGTATTCGAGAGATCATTTTAAACAAAGAATGTAATGTACAATATAGCATAAAATTGATTACATTAAAGAGAAATTACAGGTGAATTATTAAGTTTGATTATATATTATTTATGATATATGTAACTTTAGCTTATTAAACTTCCGATGTCTCGATAATGAAACCAAATCGATCCATAGTATACAAATTTTTCTGCTTAGAATAATCTGCCGAATACGTTGGAAAAATTGATCGATTTCGTTCCGAAGTACACTGTATATATATTCAAATATATATCGGTATCAATCGAGAACGTGGCTTATAATAATAAAATAAAATTATAACACTCTCGCATTTCACTCGTTTTTGGATTGTACTTGTTGCGAAACGTTTTGTCTTCTTTCCGCCCCCTCCACCGACCGCGCGGACAGGCCGCGCTTTTCTTTCTTCTTCTCGAGAAGGCTCTCTTGTAGAGGCCTCGTTAGGTACATTATGCACGATATGATTAAAAGCTCGCTGGTCGCTCGCTCTTTGGCATGATCATTGGCTGTCTTTCGGCAAGATCACGTTTATATTGTTGGAGACCTCTGCCGCGCTGGACTCGCGCCACTACGCATCCAGTTTCGCGTTAATACGTATATCTGCCATAAAAATAGACGCGCGCCTCTCTATCGCGGTTACCATATGTCAGTCCCCTACCTACCTGCGCTTTACACAGGAGGAGGATACAATTCCATCTCCTTCTCCGCCACGGTCGCAGTCGTCCCGTTTTCTATTCTCGAAACCATGCGAAAACGTTCGCATCACATGGGAATGGGAATCGGGCTATTGTTCCTCAACTGGGAAACGCGGGTCTCTCATCGTCGATGAGTGTAAGTAAATAGGAAACGATGCTAATTGCTTGCGCGATGCGTATCATTACGGTTTCGAGAATACGACCTTGCTCGTGCGACGTGACATCCTTCGAAATTCGGACGAGCTTGAGGCGATAGGAAGAAACTGACGATCGCGATATCGCATCGGAGAATTTCTCTAATAACATTAATGCACGATTGATACCGACGTTATTTATTTTCACTCGTCTTCTCGATCCACGACATTTACTACGGAATCTCGCTTTCTCACGCAACAAGTATATTAGCGCGATATATCACTAAAATATATATGATAGTACGCGGAAATCGCAGGGCTTCGTTGAAATTGTTCCAGGAACGAGTCGTCGAAGCGCGAAGATAAATTTATCGCCAAGTTAGCTGACTTCTGTCAGACTAAAGTGCCGAAGTGATTCGATGCCAAAAGCAACAGCGGCTGCCGCGAATATAACCGATATCACCGGTTCACTTCGGTTCCGTTCCGAAGTCAATCTCGAGGTCAAATCCGGAGCCGACGATGATCACTTTACCCGAGTACGTCCCTCTCTCGGGAACGTCGCCCGCGCGCGACCGAGCGCTAGCGAAACATGTCAAATACTTTTTCTCCGCGCTGTCGTCTATTTTTGGATGATAAGACGACGTTGCGCTTCTGCAAAGAGCACGGAATTTTGAGAAATGGATCGAGCGATATCTCTCGTGAATCAAAATGTCCCACAAGATCGGAGAGTAATAGTTGCGCGCAAGCCGAGCGACTCTCGTCGCTATAGAAAATAGAAGAGGAGATCGCGAGCCTTTCTATGTTTCTGTACGTCATAAATCAAGACGAACGATACGATCCATCGGAATCCACCATGCCACTCCGACAGATGCATCAATCTTCTGTCACGCGTTAGGGATGTCTCGCGCTCCAGTGGCAGTGACTTTTTGATCGCCGCCGCACATAAAAGTGGCTGAGACTCGCGTTTTTAGAGAACATACATTTTTCTCAGTCTGCTTATAGAGCGTCCGCATAAATAATTTTTATATACGATTTATATATGTGCGCGATACACTATATAGAGATGCGCTTACGCGAACTGCATCCGGATTATAATTAAATGTGAAGGATTAATCAATTATTTATATTTTTCCACTGTATTAAAAATTAAAAGAAAATTATTTTTTGCCTTTATCGCCTCGCAACCGTGTCAATCGTTAAAACGTTTTGGTCGATAAATATCGCATTAATATAATCACAGATCATCTATATTCATTACAATATATCTCTGATAAAAAAAAAAAAGATTACTAGAACGCCCTTACTTCCGTAAATTACAACGAAGTCCTGCGACTTGTAAACATCTGATCGATTGACCGTGCAAAGGTCTTCTTCAAAAACTGTTACAGAGAGAAACGATCCTAGGAACAATCGTTGCGCTTTATTACATTTCGCTGGTCGGCGTGACTTTGCGCTGCATTTGTAGATATAACGCGTCTCATGTTCGTTTACGCAAGAAAAATATGATTGTAAAATCCGAAACACGCCACGATACAGAATTAAAATAACAATAATGATGCTCTGATTTATTATTTGGCTCGCAAAATCAGGACAGTATCAGGGTAATAGGGCCGATATACAACGATGTCTTTTGTCGCTATAATTAATGCCATAATATTATAACGTCGTCTCGGATCGTTTCCCGCATAAGATTCGTTCGCATGTGGGATTTTCGTGCCCGACGGGGACTCTGCCAGAACGTATGACGAAATGAGAACGCGCACAAACTAAAATCGAACATACATTTCTGCGCGAATATATCTCTGATAAAAAAAAAAAGATTACTAGAACGCCCTTACTTCCGTAAATTACAACGAAGTCCTGCGACTTGTAAACATCTGATCGATTGACCGTGCAAAGGTCTTCTTCAAAAACTGTTACAGAGAGAAACGATCCTAGGAACAATCGTTGCGCTTTATTACATTTCGCTGGTCGGCGTGACTTTGCGCTGCATTTGTAGATATAACGCGTCTCATGTTCGTTTACGCAAGAAAAATATGATTGTAAAATCCGAAACACGCCACGATACAGAATTAAAATAACAATAATGATGCTCTGATTTATTATTTGGCTCGCAAAATCAGGACAGTATCAGGGTAATAGGGCCGATATACAACGATGTCTTTTGTCGCTATAATTAATGCCATAATATTATAACGTCGTCTCGGATCGTTTCCCGCATAAGATTCGTTCGCATGTGGGATTTTCGTGCCCGACGGGGACTCTGCCAGAACGTATGACGAAATGAGAACGCGCACAAACTAAAATCGAACATACATTTCTGCGCGCGAACGGCGGCACCTCGAAATTGTTTCCGCTCTCCCAGATACGTCACAATAACACGCCAAGTTGTCATTTACATATCGAGGGCGAGAAATCGCAGAAATGCAAATCGAGCGACGAGATTGTTCCAGCAATCCCATTTCTCTCGGATCGCAGCCTCGAGAAATCTGACGGCCGAGTTACAGGGGTATGCACTTTTGTTCATCGCATGTATGCGTATGTTTTGTGTGTGTATGTGTGCGTAAGTGTTTATGTATTCGTGTATTTGTACGTGTACAATGGTCAAAAGATCGCTCGTTGGCGGATGGAAGGCACGGGGTAAGGATATCTCAAAAGGGGATTCGAGACTCGACGACGACGATGGTGATCGACGACACGATCATCCTCGATCTCGTCGTACGAACTATCGATCGTCACCGGCCCAATCACTCGCCGCCCACGCGGGCAGCGGCGTCTCGTACTCCCATCCCGGGCCGCAGTAACGCCACGCGTGCAGATACATCACCAGATCCGATGGCTTCGGGTCCCTGTACTTGACTTTGCATTCATAGCAGTGCGGATCGACGGTGACCTTGTCGTTGGCAAAGGTGGAATCCGGCGGTTCCGAGCCCGTCTGCGTTCCTACGGTGACTTTAAGGGATTCCGTCCTCGACCAGACCCGGAGTGGACGACGGCGACGAGCCGTTATCCTTATCGTTGCCTGTACCCAACACGCGCTCCTCCAGCTCCAGTTTCGGCTTGAATAGACTCATGTCGGAATCGCCGTCCATGCCAAGCCAATTCTCGGCGTTGTGAATACTGATAAGATCACGGACGAGCTCCTCGTCGGTCTTGCCGATGTTGCCGCCCTTACCCTTATGCGGACCGAACACCACGTGGTTGTAAAGCGGATCGTTTACCACGGGATAGCCGAGATACTGTAAGTGGACGCGAATCTGATGCATGCGGCCGGTTTGCGGCTTGCACAGAACCACGGACGACTTGCCGTTGTAACTAAGACGCTTAAAGCGCGTGACGCAGTCCTTGCCCTTCTCCGAGACCTTGCAGACGCCAATCTTGTAGGAGACTACCTCGATCGGTTCCGAACAAATTACTTCTTCTTCCGGAAACTCGCCCTCCACTCGGCACACATATTGCTTATGAACCTGAAACATAAAAACGCGACATGTATGTATGTTCGTTACATCTTTTCATTCAACGACAAACGAGCGACGCCTATGTCTTTCTCTTATGTGCTTACGCAACACAGACCTGCCGGTTTCTTATTTGGTGCTCCATTTGCCTCGCCTTCTTCGGCGTTCTACCGAACAGGAGAATGCCGCTAGTCAGCCGGTCCAGCCTGTGAATGGTTCTGAGATTCTTCAAGTTGTACTCCTTCGCCAGGATGAAGACCACGGTGTTGTGCCGGTAACGGCCGCACGGATGCACCTGCGATCACAAAACAGGTCAAACGGTCAAATTTTATTGCATTTTCGATCAAGAAATTCGCAGCACTGAGAATAATAATATAAACTTCTGGAAGAGGAAGATTGACATGATAGATTCTATTATATTCTGTCTCAGGATAGTTCGGGGCATCTAAGACACTTCTCTCCACCATGAAATTTTTATATCGTGTAACCAGGAATATTCAGAAAATGAAATGTGTAGAAGGGAAATTTACGAAGCGCACGCTGTTTTGACGAGTTGTGCCTATCGGCATGTGGCCAATGTAAATTGGATGTACGTAAATACGCGCGCATACAACATCCACGCGGTCGACCCATTTCTCCTGGCAAATTCGGGACAAAAAGCGATCGCGCCCACAAAGGAGAGTCGATTCATGGCATGATTTCGAATCAACACGGCCTGGGAAACGGCACACTTTATGTGCTTGAATCAACAATGTGGATTTGTATGTACAAATGATCAGTTGGCTGGCTGGCTGGCGGATCGTATCGGATTCTTCCTGGTTCGATAAGACCGCTCTTCTATCCACACCGGTACAAACGGTGGCACGTATCCACAATAATGTGCATGCTCGCTATCGACTCTCGGCGAACCGCTACGATAATCCGGCGATTGAAAGCACTTTTCTCCATTCGCAAGAGTACCATACTTTCCGATTTTCTCCCGACGTAAAGTAAATTTTCGGAATATCAGCCCGTATTTATGTAGTCGTTTCTGCTGAAGAACTCAGCTAGGAATAATCTTGACACATTATACGGTTCAAGATAAAAATGAATTTTTTGAGAGTCAATTTAATATTCGCAACATTATATTTGTAATTGATTAAAAGAAAAACAGAATTTATAATTTAGCTTATAATTTGTAATCTCGAATTTTTAATGCTGATAAATACACATTCACTAATTTTTCCGGTATATTTTTACTGTTTTGAATTCCAAAATATAATAATCCACTAATAATATCTGTTTATAATATAAATACTTCTATACATTATAATTTTATAAAACTATGATACACGTATAATGTGTTACTTTTTTGATAGTTTAAAAAAATTACTCTTATTCATTTATTAATATTTTTTATATTGAATAGACAAAATCTGGATTTCTTTATCACTTCTATATATATTTAGAAAAAATGTGAATAGATTTTTTCTATTCAATATATTATATAATATATCTCTATTATTACAAATTTATAAAATTATAATGTAATATGTTATACTACTGAAATAATTTAAAAATTTTACACGAAGTGAGAAAACCTGAATAATTTTATTATTGCTGTAATATACGTGGGAAATGGTGAAAGAATAAGAAAAGGAAAGCGACGCGGTGAAATACTGCTGTTTTTCCAATTGCATAACGCTTTAACGATGTCTGTACGCGAAAATTAATTCGGCCAATCGTCAGTCGACCCGAGATCTCCTCGGGACCACTCGCTGGCAGACCAGAAAAGAAAAAGGAAAAAAAAGATACTCGAGAAAAAAGAAAACAAAGTGAAAAGCGACCTATTAAGTTGAGAATCGCGTCTGCACCATCCACCGGGTATTCGCGCGTAGGATTATTTTTGCATTAAAGCCCAGCGTTTTGTTGCGAAAGCTCTTGTTAACGAGCCCCGAAGGATGGGGAATGCAACCGCCGACGCGATGTGCATTCGGTGACATTTGAGAGGAAAAGTAGCGAGTTCGTGCGTAGCTCTCGCAATACCTATCGCGAATTCCAGACTGCCGTAGATGAGTAGAACTTGCAATAGCTGCATTAACGTTGTATAACTAACAGTCCCGCGAGAACGAAACGCGAACAGAAGAAAAAAAGATGAAAAGAAACAACAAAGAAAGCGCTGTAAAATTTTGTAGACTATCGTTTCTATTCTTTTTCCGATAAGATTTATGTTTTATTTCTCCAACATATATATATATATATGTTGCAGGCTTTTTGTAAAATCGACCCTTTCACACAAAAACATTTTTATAAAGCGCCGAATCTCTTTGCAGGTCGATATTTCAAAGAGAGAGAGAGAGAGCATAAGCTTTTTTGTGAAAGGATTGAATTTACAAAGAGACTGCGACATGTGTATTGTCGCGCGTACGTTATTACGATTATATCACGGATGGAAATAACCGAGATCAAAGTGTTGCTAAAATGCAAAACGAAAGAGAAAATTCTGAAATTTTTTTTTTTCGGCGAGTAAGCCTTTAAACCGTTAGTTACGCCAATGAATCACCGATACACGGTTTAATGCATCGGACTCCCGGAATTGCATTGCCACCGGTGCACGTGTCCTTTAGTCACGTGTTTTTACAGCGTTCGCGGGAGTGCGACATTATCACGGACGGCAATAATAGCGCGGAGAGTAAATTATCCGTGATTTGCGAGCGGCGTAATGCGCGCGATTAACATTTTAATAGCGCGTTTTATTCGCGCGAGTTCGGGTGGTTTATGCGAATCGCCCGCGCGTACATTTTTCCTTTCTTTTGTGTTTCTTCTTTTTTTCTCCCTCTTTTCTTTCTATCGCCGCGATACTGAATGTGAGGAATGTTCCACATCCAGAAGTATCAGGAGAGATCGATGAGGACCGAAACGTTGCATTTTAAAAAGCCGAGCTCGTCAAAAGCCCTTGGCGCACGTCCGTTAACCGCGCTGTTTTGTTCCGGTAGTCTGAGAAAAACGACTCGTTAGCGACGATTTACGTCCGCGGGAAAAGAAGAGACCGCTAACGAAATTGGAAGCTCGACGTTTAGCGATGTTGCAGGCTTTTTGTAAAATCGACCCTTTCACACAAAAACATTTTTATAAAGCGCCGAATCTCTTTGCAGGTCGATATTTCAAAGAGAGAGAGAGAGAGCATAAGCTTTTTTGTGAAAGGATTGAATTTACAAAGAGACTGCGACATGTGTATTGTCGCGCGTACGTTATTACGATTATATCACGGATGGAAATAACCGAGATCAAAGTGTTGCTAAAATGCAAAACGAAAGAGAAAATTCTGAAATTTTTTTTTTTCGGCGAGTAAGCCTTTAAACCGTTAGTTACGCCAATGAATCACCGATACACGGTTTAATGCATCGGACTCCCGGAATTGCATTGCCACCGGTGCACGTGTCCTTTAGTCACGTGTTTTTACAGCGTTCGCGGGAGTGCGACATTATCACGGACGGCAATAATAGCGCGGAGAGTAAATTATCCGTGATTTGCGAGCGGCGTAATGCGCGCGATTAACATTTTAATAGCGCGTTTTATTCGCGCGAGTTCGGGTGGTTTATGCGAATCGCCCGCGCGTACATTTTTCCTTTCTTTTGTGTTTCTCCTTTTTTTCTCCCTCTTTTCTTTCTATCGCCGCGATACTGAATGTGATGAATGTTCCACATCCAGAAGTATCAGGAGAGATCGATGAGGACCGAAACGTTGCATTTTAAAAAGCCGAGCTCGTCAAAAGCCCTTGGCGCACGTCCGTTAACCGCGCTGTTTTGTTCCGGTAGTCTGAGAAAAACGACTCGTTAGCGACGATTTACGTCCGCGGGAAAAGAAGAGACCGCTAACGAAATTGGAAGCTCGACGTTTAGCGACGCGAAGGAGCGAACGTCCGCGCTTCCGATTGTCGACGGGGTTGAAATTTAATTTAAGGAAACACACGAATATATATTAGACGAAACGAGGGTCTCTTCACTAAAATGCAGAAGAATATAATTCGGGGATTCTAAATTTAACGGATCTCGTAACATCTCGGGAGCGTGCTCTAGGAATAATTTTTAGTATAAAAGGACATGTCATGTACATATATAAAGATACTTTCAGGGATCACAAAAGAGTAAATTGAGAATCAGCTGACTTCGAACGTCAAGCGGTTATGATTGCGTGGAGACTGTCGAAGGATGTCATTCATGCAAAATGATAGCATGCGATCTGGATGAATAATGGGTACGTATGTGCGTGTGTATGTGGATGTATGCGTGAGTGTGATTCGGTAGACAATACGACACAAACAATTTTCTGGCAGTACAGTTCTGGCAGTACACCACTTACAGGGATGGAGGCGGGCTTGTTGACCACGACGACGTCCTCGTCCATGTGTATCACCGTGATCGGCTCCGAGGTGACAGGCACCTCGTGTCTGCAACACACCAATCGCAACCAGCTTAACGTGGCTTTGTTCCGTTTGTACGTCTCGCATATACATACGTACGTGGTCGCGTATACGCATATATATATATATATATGTATATTCGTACATGTGCGTAATTCGTACACCCACGTCTCGCATATACATACGTACGTAACGTGGTCGCATATACGCATATATATATATGTATATTCGTACATGCGCGTAATTCGTACACCGTAGCGGGTGATATTCGCGCGACAGGTAGAGAGTATTATACTACTTGTGGGAAGTACGAGTGTATATGGGTGTCGATCGACTCGGATAGAAGGTAATCGACGGGTGATCACCGATGTGTAACGTCGAGGAGAACAACGCTGTGTTCGATCGTTCGATTTGATAATCGCGAGCCGCCAGCCGTGTTTGACTGCCGTTGCCGATTTTTCGCGGTTGCCGGCTGCGTTTAAAAGCACCGGGATATTCGCGCTTCTGCATTCAGTATTATTTCGCGGATCGATCGTAAAAGTTGCACCGGCCGGCATTTTCACACACGCGTGCGAAAGCGAAGGGGTAATAACGTAAAGTGCCGACGCGGCGAATCGAACACGGCGTTCCGCTTTTATCTAACATTACGGTAAACAAATTAACGCGGCGAAGGGCGTTCCCGCAAAGGCGAGAGAGAAAGAGAAGGAGGAATAAAAAAAAAAAAAGAGAAAGGAATGAGGAAAAAAAGAAATACGGCAGAGACAGTACGCGCGACGGCCCCAATTATGCGTCCCATCTACCTAATGCATTTCCACTTCGCGAAACTACGATCGCGAACGTGTCCTATGCACATGCATTTTTTCCACTCGAGCAATAAGGGGACTTGAACGGCATAGAGAGAAAGAGAACGCCTTCGGGCGCTTCGAGAATTGAATTTGCGAAATCTTTTTCCGTCACTTTGCGAAGTGCCGCGTTCGCGATAATGGCGTCTGCGATAGCTACGAATGAAACACGCGACAAACAGAATTCAATTCGGCGCGAGCAAGACGTGTCCGTAAAAACTTTATAGATTTTCGCGAGAGAGAGAAAATCCCGGATGGCGGTTTCCGAAACTCGAAAACTAATCGCGAATCGATGCATCGTTAGGGCTCTATTCTCAGACGAATCGCTCCTCGGGAGTGGATCGAAGACGACGGGGTGAATCGCGAGACGTACAGCAGCGCGCGCACTGAATCACGAAAAGTACTAAATCATAAAAGTAGATCGAGGGTAGATTTACAATGGCATTTCATAGCTGAACGAGACGAGTTTATTCTTTGAAAATATATATACACAGTAGTACTTTTTTAGGAGGCATATTAATTAATTTAATTTAATTATGTATAATATACATAATTTAATTAATAAAACACAACGTCTCTAAAGCCGCCTCGTCGAGTCGTCCATTACATCACGTGCATAACATTAACAAAAACACGATGTTAGTCACGCACTATTCTAATGTTTCAGCACTGCTCTATCAAAAGTTATGTATATGTATTTATCGTCCTTTCCCTTTAAAGCGGAAAGTGGATCACTGTGGAAAATGAATAATCGAGGCTTGTATACTTATCCTGAAGCACATGCCCTTTACACTTTTATTCAGACATATTTTCTTCTCCCCTTTTCGTCCACGAGTTTCTCGTTAAGACAAATAATTCACGTGGGCCAAAATGTACTATGTACATTTGAAAGCCAGAATAAGTAACTTCTATCTTCCAATTGGCCGACACGATATTATGCAACCTCACAACGAGAGGCAATAAATCGCTTCCGTCTCGTAAATCACATTTCCGCTCTAACATTTCGGGTTCGCCACTTTCAAAGTATCTTTGTCGCACATACATACATACATACATACATACATACACACACACACATACATATCTCCTCTCGCCTCTTAAAGTTCGCGACAGAATTTCGAAGCGTGTCACATAAAGAGAACATTAAATCATATATATTCGATTCCGTCGAGATGGCGGCGGATAACACAATGTGCTCCGCGGAGAAATGTAATGCTTCTCTTATCCTATCTTTAGTAACGCTGGCAACTATTCCAGGTGCTTTATCGCTTCTGTAGATACGCTTTCTCTCTCTCCCATTGTCCATTCCTTACTAATTTTATTCACCAACCTCCAAATAGAAGGTAAATTTAATTTAATAGACCAACAAGAACGATGCAGTTATAGAATTATCGCAAATAGATCGGACGTGATAGTAGACGCAATTTAAATAAAATACATAGAACATTCGTTCTTATATATCGAATCGATCTGATTGATAAAATTTTTCAGAAAAAGTCCTCTTATACGCACATTACTTTTTATTTAAAAAAGAAAAAAAGAAAAAAAGAAAAAAAAATATGTCACTTTTCTGTCAATGTTCACGACTCAACTATCGATATAATATATCCATCAACTAATCGGAGAATCTGCTTTGCGTCCTGATCCATTCGCGAATCCGTCTCGCCGATGTTTCTCTCGTGACATTTGGAAGAGTGCGACATCACAATCGGTTTGCGTAGCGCATGTCGAGAAATGGCGACAACTGCGGCCCAGAAGTGCAGAGCCTCTTCCAAATTTAACGCGGGTCACATGCCGATGTGACACACGCGTCTTCGCGAGATATATGCGTCCGTGCAAGGCGACAAACCGCGTTGACAAAATCGTCAGACGTTATTATTACGGATCCCCGAAAGACAATACCGTGTGGGGGAAAAACTATTGTTGTTCGTCAGACGCGGAACGGACAGAGAGGCGACGCAAATTTATTTTCGGCGCGTCCGCGGTTGCAATAGCGAAAACGCAACCGCCAGCTTTCGACGCTCATAAACGCGTCGAGCAATTTACCATGCGAGACGGGACCAAGAAATTGCACGTTAAAATATTGCGTTTACCTAACCGCGCGTCATAGTGAGAGAGAAGATTAAATGGCGCTCTCGATGGCGTCTGTTGTTCCCAAAGTGTGCCTCGATACCATCATAGACGATTTGATATAAATGGAATTGAGTGCATTCTCGACGCCGGAGAAGTCCACCGGATAATCATTATTAGCGTGAACGTAACCGTAAACTTGGCGGGGAATTCCAAATAAGCGAAATGAAAATCATTTTATAATGAATGAATTTTCGGGAAACTTCGGTATACACGCGTTTAAATTCACACAGGTAGTTTCTATATATAACAGAATAATATTGACTCTACTCGCGGCATACCGCAGTCGATGCAGTTGACGCACTTGCGCGTCCGATTTACACACACACACACAGTGTGTGTGGATATTGCGCTCAAAATGATGTTTATATTAGCAATTTTAAAATTCTCTATAAATTATATATAACGTCTCTTCGTATAAATATATGCACTCTCGAAACATGTCGGTTACTTCCATTATATTTTTCTGCCGTTCTATTTTTTTGCCGCGCTGTTTGATGATTAAATGTATAAAAAGTTTTATATTACCGCATTATATATTCTTATATATATAATTCTATATATAATTTTATACATTATATCCTCTACGTTCCGAAATAATATTGATTCTGCTCTCGCACAATCAACGCATTACCGCTTGTCGTATGATTTGATATTTACATAACCCGACGTTTATTTCTCTATTTCGCGATGTGACGTGCACAAATTTTAGCTACCGACTCGGTACGTGTATTCGTTCGCATGTGTGTGTATAGTGTATATTGCGTTTTAAACACATCAACGCTCTTGTCAAAAAATTTATTTAAACTCGTGATTCAATCTGTATGAAACGACATAAAAAAACTTGACAAACTGCGATATTAAACCTTCAGTGCACATGCATAATTTCTACGCGCCGTCTATAATAAATGCGTCACATTACGCAGTCATGAGATGCAGTTGTCGTTGATTGCGTGTACGTGTGTGTGTATATGTATAAACTAATTAATATATAATTCACATAATATGAATGTGTTGTAATCGCGGCGTATTCCAACCTTCCCATCGCGACCAACCATAATGGCAAACAGCGAGGGAAAGCAGCATCTGGGCTTTGCCTGTAACCGTATCATTCCGTGTTTTAAAGCGAGCCACTTTCGCGACGAGAGATTTCGCCAATTCGTCTAATATTTATGATAACCATATTCTAACGAAATCAGCGAGAATCCACGTGAGATTTTGTCGGCGATCGACTCTTTTGCGTAACACATCATTAGTGTCGCGAGATTAATCTTTGAGTGAAATGATATTGTAATAATGAAGAGGTAATCCTCAACTAATATTATTTTTACACAGGCTCAATTTTTATTACATTTTTATTACAATTCCACATTATATGCGAGCCGTTTGTCATAATATTGCCTTCTCCTAACAGTCGTTAATTTAACTTAACGACGTACTCGATACGATCGCAGCCCTTTTCGTCAAAGATCGATGTAAACGCACGTTGCTACCAGCTTTCGCCATAGAACCAGTAACAGCTTCATGCATGAAACATCGATTCAGTCCGATACGCTTTAATGTGTCAAAGCGATCTATGCACCGGCTAGTGACTATTTGAATCCACCCGTGCGAACTATCAGGCCCTATTGGGACAAAAGCTTGTGTAATGTATAATGTCATTACCGAGATACAGATCGGTCAACTGCGAACGGACTCTCACCGGCGGTCAATTGTCTATCAAGCGACGTCGACTTCCCACAAGATTTGCAAACCGAATCGAACTAATCAGCTTTATTCAATTACGTTCTCATACTTTACTGCGGTTTATGTCACATCAATTTGCTGTAACTATTCAAAATTATATAATTATATATTACACCACAACTTGTAATAATTAATTTAGAATGTTATCATATATGAATAATATATACTTTAATGTTATGTATATATTTTATATATTATATATCTAATTAAAAGAATAATATCTATTTAGTTTGATTCTGATTATTTGAGATACATTTCTCACTTATCGTACAAAATTATCGCAGTTCCCGGCTGTTCGTGGAATCTTTCTCCGCGTTATCTCTCGAGAAAGAATCTTTCCCAGAGTTCATTAACTACTTTTTGCAGTAGCATCGCGCAATTTCGCTTCGTTAGGCTCAAACCGACAGCTCGATTCCAAGCAGCGGTAAAGTTACCCAAAGGCACAAAGAGGACGTAAAACGATTATCGAGCGATCAAAACCGCGGGATAGACTTTGGTACGGTAAAGGTCAGCAGGGCAGCAAGTAGATAGGTAGGTAATCGCGTTAATTCCGCCGGATTGCAAGGCGAAACTCGGCAAGACTCTTGTCAGCGATGGAATGCGCTCTCGGGACACACCGAGGCTAACGTGGAATTTAGAGACACACCGGCAGCCCCGACACGAACGGTGGCCGCCACGCCACGAAAGGAACAAGGTCGATTGACACGAAGGGCCGCGGCAACGAGCCGGGTTAATTGCAGTTAGAAACTGTCCGAGCTCCAGACGACTTTCCTAGACGTGCTCTAAAAAACATGCTATAAAGCCACGTGGCGCGTCGCGTCGCGTCGCATGAATATCGATCGCAATTTTTGACACGTGCACTTTTTATCCCGTCTATTTTTCTACTGTGCTACATAATCCTGTAAATATAATTATTTTATATGTAAATCGATAAATCTGTATTATTTTTTGCTTAGAGCCAGTCGTTCAAAATGCTTCTTTCACAATCGTTCGCGAAAAAAATTACTTCTCGATTTTATTCGCCTTCGATTTAAAATGGAACACGGAGTCGGATTCGTACGTTCGTTCTACATTTTCGATAAACCGATATCCGCCGGTTGTTCAACGTCGTCGGAGAAAAGTTCTTCTGACACTTCATTAGAAAAACGAGTAGAATATGACAGAGAGAGATGCGGCACAAAGACGCGCGCAGATTATGATGATCCGGATAACATTACGGTCTCCAATTGCAACTCGATCGGGGGACGTCGAATTAGAATTTCATGAGAATCCTTAATTAGTTTGAGCATGCATTGATAGCTGACCGTGGGACTTTTAGACAAACAGGCTGTGTAAGATGAGCCGGTGACTTCCTCCGATAATAGACGCGCTGGCTCTTTTTCGCCAACTTCGAATTACAATGTCGCGACCGCTAAATTCACTCGGAGATTAATCCGTTGAAAATTACACTTGCCCAACGTTGTTAGTTTTTATCGTGAGAAAAAAAAGCGTTGTCGTTCCATGTAATTTCCTCCTCTTGAAGAAAGAGGAAACTCTTTATCGCATTTCCTCTCGGCAATCGTTACATAATCTCGATCGCAAAAACTATAAGGCCATCTAGGCCGATCGAAATTCTTGCCTATTTTTTCTTATGTTTACAGAAATATACTCCCGTGCCTTTCGTACAAATGCATTCAAATAAGCAATTATCTCTTCTGCCATCGCGTAAAATTATTCAATTTTCACGCGAGCTAACCGGAAGCGCAAGAGGAAGCGAGCGCCTTCGGTAAGACCAAAGGCTTAAAAGAGCGGCTGGCGGCGGAGAGAGTGATGTCAGGGTGGGCGATAGAGAGAAGCGTGTCGCGGGGGTCGAGGGCGCGACTGGAGGCCCCGGCGACAGGTTGATTTATTAACGTGAACCGGGTTGCACGATGATATCGGCACGGGGGCGAGGTCGGAGGTCGGCCACCTCCTTCTGCGCTTCACCCTCGCGCAAAACGTACGGAGAACGCCCGCGGGTGTCCTGTCTTATCGCGTCCGGATCGCGCACGGAGAATTTCCATGCTACGGCCCAGGGGTGCGCCCCGACACACCTGACGCACTTCCTGCGCTGACGCGTTTCCGCCTGCGAGTCCCGCCTTGATTATTCCCCGGCACTGACAAGCGAAAAATTCGTGAAAAAAATCCCTCTCTCTTTCTTTGTTCGATATTATAATACATCTCATGGATTCAAAGATTATCGTTATCACGCGATATATGTCCCACAATTGGTGTTTCGCTATGCCAATGTTGCGCACCCCTGTTCTAGGCTTCTTGCACGCGTCTTCGCGATCGATCTTGGCGTTGATTACTCTTACCGCTCCGAATAGTCCGCCGAGAGAGAGAGAGTCGATCAAGAAGCGGATATTAAACGGATTATGCGCTTCTTCAACAAACGTTACGATCGTCCGCGAGGGAACAAGTTTGCTGGGAAAAAGAGGGTGATTCCGATCGATGTTGTAAAGAAGCGTCGCAAGATTAATCACACGGAGGGATGATAGTGGGCGGATGTGCGTCATCGATTCTATTACGTTATCGATGCGATGCATCGGTACGGCGGAGGGGGGGGGGGACCGCTCTCCTGCGAAATTATACGGCGGGCCCCGACGGATCGCTCGCTAACGGAGGGGCTCTCTTCCGGCTAATTGAATCATGCTACCCAATTTCCCGCATCGCCGATAGAAGGGAGCGCGCGAGATGGGACGATTCCGGAATGAAGGTCGGCGGCGAGCAAGCTCTCGTCACGCCCACAAGTTTTCTCCAAAGACCCCCTTTCGAGAAGGCTATTCTGGACCATCGATCTCGACGCTGGATACCGCGCGGACATTAATTAAAAAATGGAGGAGCGAAAATATATGCGCCACGTCCCGCCGTTGAAACCGTCCGCTTATAAAACCGCTGATCTCATAGAATTATTATTTCTGATAATACTACATATATACATTGCGAAAGAGAGAGAAAGAGCGTTTCATGCGCTGACGAACCTTCAGATCTCTATCTTCATATTCCGCGAGTTAATAATTAGCTACTCGCCTTCGGCCATAATCTATAGATAATAATCGAATCTCCGTAATTTGCATTCTGTTTATACGTAGGAACCTTCTGTTTCTTGTCACTCGTAAGAAAGTAAGACTCTCGTCTTGCGCTCGCGGTGGATCTGGGACGCGTTGTATGACCTCAACAGTGATAGTAAAAACACAATAATGCAAGGCGCTATGATGCCTCTCTCGATAATACATACGTATCAATTGAGCGCTCAAGGAATCGATTAATATGTGTCTTCGCGAGAGAAAGAAACACATTGGCGATTCAATGTTGCAGACACATTACGTTATAAATAGAAGATAGATAAATACTTCATTACATTCTTGCTGTGGCAGGTAATATTAGTAGCAATTATTTGAAAAAAATTATAAAACAGAATTTAATGGTATATAAACTCGTTTAAACATTATGACTTTTTATAAATTTTTGAATAATAATAAAACATTATTCCGTAATATAGGATGATACTCCTTCAAAGGCAAAATGAAAATGAAGTATAGCAAAGGAAGATATACTATCTTTTGCAAGTAATTATATACCAATATAATTATAATCCGAGTATTTCGCGATTCGTGACTTTACAATTTCCCGACATGATGCGATCGGAATCGACAAAGGTAATAGATATGCCCGAACGATTGCCGATTGTGAAAGATCCGCGACGTTATCCAGCTGTATCGCCGAAGCGCGGATTGCAAAAACGCGGTGTCCTTGGTATCATCGAACATATACCCGTCGTGTCCTTCGAGGCCCCTTTAGCTTTCTTGCCCTCGAGGCAAAATCGTCAAAGTTCTTTACGCTTCCTTTCTTCTCGATCGGCGTCAATTCCCCTGAGGGAGACAACACGAGGCCTTTCCCTTGTCCTCGAGTCGCGGATGGAGAGAATTCTCCAGCGATTAAACGATGACAATCCGAGCGAATAATGTCAGCGGAATTTTCGAGAAAATCAGCTATTTATGGCCAGAAAAAGAAACGCGAGGAAACAAAATTGAAAAGTAAATTAGTTTGATTTAAATTTCATATAATTAACGTGTCGAGAGAATGCATGATCCCATCTCTTTTACATCGACCTTACAAAAAAAAAAAAAAAAATGGCACAAGAGTACCGCTAATGTGTGAATCACCAAGTGGGCAAATTTCTTTCTTCTGTGCGAAAAATTCGCGCGAGGCGGCGTTTCTCTTAAGTGCACTTTCTCGTCGGGAAAATGTTTTTTTCCACAAGCTCAACAATGGCGCTCGCGCGAAATTTTCGCACGTCACATACGTCGTAACGTGGGTCCCGAGAGCGTATAATAAACATACGTACCGTCGCGGTCGCCGCCGTAACGTCATAACGACAACGGAGGTCGTCAATTTACTTTCCATCCATCTCCGCAATTGGTCGGCTATCGTAACAAACCCACCGTCGACGCGATGTTGTTCCTCCTCGCTTCTCTATATTTGTATTCCATCTTTATGCAACGCGCGCACACGAATGTTAAAGCGGACTATTGCGCGCCGCGTAACGTGATTGCTCCGATAATGTAAATATGAACTGCATCGCTGCAGTTCCGCCGCGACGACCTGGATTATTTTCGCGATCCCATTTTAATTGCGAGGTTCGCGGAAGAGAGACAATAATAACCGTGAAAATCCGCTGCTGTTTGCGTCCACGAAGATATCCGTCGCCATTATAATTCCGATTAGTACATACCGAAGAGCCAGCATTGCTGAAAGTAAACTTCTTTTTTATCACCGCTTTCGAAGAAGCCCGATAATCGCAGAAGAAGTCTCTCATCTTCCGTGAATCGCTTCTCCTTGATCTCCGCGATGACAAGCGCATCTCATTGTTTATTACCAGCGATTAAACGTCTATCCGATTGGCCTTCGCCTGATTAACTTTGCTCTCTCGTCAAAAACTCAATCGCCGCTTAAAGACCCGCTTGAGAAACGACGCGTTTCACGTGTCGTCGCATCTTACACGCCGCAATGTCGGTGAAAAATCAACATTAAATAGTTATATTTGCGAGTGAATGAACCAGCCGCAGAAATTTACCATCACAATGGCGACAGACACGTAGACGAAATGTAGGACAGCGCGAGAATGTGTCCGTGTGTGTCGCGCGCGCACACCTGAAAAATACAATTACCGGAATAATTGCTAGGGAATTAGCGTGTGCAAGTGGACGGACGGAGAATATTAACGGGACGCGAAATAATTTAAGCCAGCTTCCCGAGTACGTCCGTATGTCTCGGTAGCGAAAAGCAGATTTTTCTTTTTTTTTCTTTTTTTTTCCTTTTACCTTCTTTGATTCGAGAAATACGATTCATCTCTACGAGACATTCGCGGAATCTCAAGGATGTTCCATCCGCGTTTATCTCTAATGGCGATGCAGGAGCTATGTATATCCGGCATACATCCTCGTCAGCAAATTCTTATGATGTACTCTGCCGATAGCGCGAGCCTCGTTGAGCGTTGGCGCGTTTAAAAACGCCGAGAGACGAGAACGGCATATGGATTCTTATATATCCGTGCCAAGGATAATCGCACGAGTCCCGGCCATGTGGTCCCTCCTCGTGTACGCACGAGGATCCCCTTATCTAACGCTCTCGTAAGGTAAGGCGGATGATTTACGAGTTTGCTGGACCAATCCACCGCACTCTTTCGATCATCGTTGCATACATACACACACACACACACACACACACACACACACACATGCACGCGCACGCGTTTTTTGTGCGTTACATCTCCGTCTTCGGATATGTACGACTATTCGAGTTAAACCTTCGTAAAAAATTACACCGTCAAAATTCTTCTCCCGTTTTATTTGCAAAGATATCGGCGCGCCGGATATTTTCCGAATACTCGAGATATCTGCGACGAAAAGACGGATACTCTCTCCGTTTCCGTTCACCTTTCCACATTACGAATAACAGGTGCACTCCAGCATGCGCGAATTAAACCGTTTATATGCGGATTATGCATTTTAGACTTCTGTTTTAAGCACCCCGTTGTAATCCGGCGCTAATCCGACGCTGCCCGCTTTAGTTGAGCCGCTTTCCGCGCATACGTTTCCGTTCCGTGAAAATCAACTAAATTTGATCCGCATTAGATATCCGCGCATAATATAACGTAACACGGGCAAATACGAGGGCCTAGATTGGCCGTCGATAATAACCTCGGTGCGTTCTAACGCCGATCTCTCGCGCGCAAAAGACAAGATAATTTAAAATCTATATATGTACAGAGAACATAGAGATAATCCTTTCAGCGCAGAGTAATATGTCGATAGCAATGATACATCGTATTTTGCGCGCGGGGCAAGACGAGCTTAAGCCGATATAACTCGGAAATTCCCCAAATTAGACCCAATCTCATTTGCGCGCGACCGGGCAAGGTACGCCAAATTCCCGGAGCTCTTCTGAAATCAAAGTAAATTCCTGCCGAAGCTAACCTGGATTTATACGAGGAGGGAAGAAGGAGAAAGGGCCAATAGGCTTCGTTAAATATGTACATTGGGCTCTCCCGACGTCGATCGAAATTCCGATCTCGACCGATAAACAAGCTTCCGCCGAGAAAAAAAAAAGTGGATTTAGACATTAATAGAAATCTGATTATATGTATCGAACGCTTAGTGTTAATAAATAAAAAAAGAAACATCGCCTCTTTTACTGAATAATAAATATAGCACTTTGGTGTTATGAAATGCCATTTTAAAAATGCACCACCAATTTACTACTGAACGCAGTTAAAAAAAAAAAAAATAAATAAATAAATAAAACATAAAAAGGGAGGAGAAAAAAAAAACGCGGGAATATAGTATCCGTTTTTATGCATCGCGCAGAATTGCGTTTTCGCGACTAAATAAGCAGCATGGTATATCGTAATAGAGACGCGAAACTCTCGTCTTGCGCGCTCTTGCACGAACGCGATTCTACCCCGCGTATTTTACTCCGCATCACGGCGGCATTTCGATCCCCTCCCTCCGCGATTCAATCAAACTTTCGTCGCGAGTCAAAACTCACAATAGTCGCGACAATTCTCTCCGCGAGAATTCCGGATAAGCTCTCTTCGCGCGCGCGCGCGCGCGCGCACCTCGGTGGCACGCGCGGTGACGAAAATCGATCGCGACCAAAGAGCGGCCGCTTCCGAATTTCTGCATCACATACCTGTGAACGACGTTAGCCAGGAGGTCGTTGTGTCGTAATCTGTAATCGACGTCCACCTTTTGGTAGTTGACTGTCAGCGTGCCGGCGCGTATGCATCTCTCGTATTCCTCGGCTGGATGGGCGCGGAATTCCCTCGCGAAGACCTCCAGGATCTTCTCGCCGACCCATCGACCTTTCGTGAATGTCGTGAAAGTGAAGTAATACGGGTATACCTTACGGAGACCTGCAACGCACACAGCGCACCGGGAGACCGGCCGTTAGGACCGATAAGAGAAAACGATAACTCTCTATGATTCCCCCGTATAAGTCGCCTTTAAATGTCACGAGTGCTTAATGGGCTGTATTACGTTACGTTACGTTACGTTACGAAATGTAATGTTGTAACGATGTGCCGTGAGAGCTCTCTTGCAATTAATAAGAGATCAAGCATTCAGGTAGCGTTAAGTAAACGCGCGAGAAATACGAGAATATATATAGGGTGTCTTATATAGATAGAGTATAGACACCGATACTATAATTCATTGTTAAAAAATAAGTATCTTTTCCCTTCCTTTCATTCATTTTTGAATCAATTACATGAAGAAATTTTATTTGAGTTGATATCAAACGAATTGTTGATATCAACTCAAATAAAAGTGTTTATGACAGCGAAATATGCTGTCTGGTGAAGAATTGATAAAATTTCTAACAAAAGTTTTTTCTTTATTAAATTATTCAACGTTACATATTGCAAATATTGTTAATAAAAAAGAAGATGATAATTTTTATAATATTACCGATTAAATTTTTGCGATAAAGACAATATCAAAAATAAGATATTTTGAAAAATATATATTTCCGGAAATATTGACAAAGATGCTTATTTTTGACAAGAAATAGGTAGGTAATACGGTAATACTGAATCACATTAAAGACTTAAAGTTCTTACAATTATTTGCTAATCTATTACCGTCATCGTGTCGCTCCAAGAGCGATCGCTTTTACGAACAAAATTTACGTCAAGATTAACATAAAATCGATCGCATCCTTCTCTTTCGTAGTCTCCGATAAAAGGACAAAGAAGAAGAAGAAGAAAAAGAAGAAAAGGGTATATTTAAATTTCTGGAACATCCTGTTACTCGGATAGCAAATTGACTTGGAAATTCGTACTTTAAACATTCCCTTACGCAACGAATCCACAATATATATATCTCTGTGGATATTTCATTTTTCCTCCCTCATATTAAGTGGAAATTAATCCGTCGAGCCTCCGTTATACCTTCAAACGAGATTCTCGCCCTAAGGGGAAAGTGGAGCGAACGGCAGGTTGATTAATATGCCGGGATAAGAGGAACAATTTTCTCAGTTTTCCCGCGCGAGGAAAGATCCTCCTCGGCGAGAGGTTAATGAAAGATATACAGCGCTTTATAAATTCACGCGTGCCACGTTACTCTCACGCGCGTTTCATAGAATAATCTGATATCCCTAAAAATTATACTCTCGAATACTTATCGCCTCGTGTTGTTCCGCGGTTATATCATTATTCACATCAATATTGGAACAGATAAAATCTAACGATATGAAGGAGAATGTTCCTTAAGTCGTTACAATTTAAGAGAAATACTCGTGAAAATTTTACGACACTGAAATGACTTCTGTCATTGTCGCCGATCGCCCGGAGGGTAGTTTCCCCATTTCAAATACAAGTCTTACTTAGACGAGTCCTTCGCTTTGGCACTCGTGTCGAGCGATTCCCCCGTTGTTTCCCAGCCAACGGAAGAAGAACATAAATACCGAGGGGAGGCTTGATTAATGTCCCGTCGCGCGTCCAGTCGAGTCAAAGGCACTTTTTTCCGATTTTGTACCGCTAGAACACGTCGTTTAAGAAACAATCCTCCCCGTAGGGAATTAATGAACGTCTGACATTTAAAATGAAAAAAAAGCGTAGAATTACTCGACGCTTTATATTGCAGTATAAACGTTGCATTAAAAAAAAAAAAAAAAAAAGATATTATTTTTATCAAACTCTATGTATTTTTCTCGACGAAGAGAATCGTATTATCATGAGTTTTAACGTATATATATCTCTCCCTTTCTCTGAAGGTAAGAATAAATTTATTCCAGCCAGAGTCGAGTACTTGCGGGAACAGAAATAACGGAAGCATGATCGTTATACAAAGACTTTTCGAGTGGTCGACGAAGGAAAATTGGTAGCGGAGAGCAAAAACACATTCGTGTCAAAGGAACCGCACGCGCGGTTCACGTTTGCAGGAAAAGTCGGAGATAAGCCGGTAAGAGCTGACCTGTGTAAGATCGAAGCGGAACGACGGAGGAGATCCGCTTCGGATAAACAGAAACAGTTCGCGAAGAAAAGGATCCACCGCTTTTCCCTCCTCGCACACTTCACTCGTTACTTTAATTAAATTGCCCTCGACACGCCGAAACACGTCGACAACGGTACTCGCGTACTATTCTTCGCCAGAACAAGAGGAAGGTCATTTGACAATCGAGATGTCTCGAAAGAAGTAGCCGCGCACAACTGAGGAAACGATTGATCTCTCTTGAGCTTTCAGAAATAGAACTGTCGGGACGCGGTCGGTTAGCCAAGAGCTTTTCGAGAAGCGGAAGGTAATCGTCTTCAAGCATAAGGGGAGGAAAAGGAACATGATCGTGAAAGAGGAGAAAAAGAGGGAGGCAGAAGCGCAAGAAAAAAAAAGGATAGCGAGCAAAAGAGAAAGGAAAAAAGATTAAACGGCCTGCTTTATATATCGTAAGGGTCGAAAACTTCCTCTCGACATCGTCGAAAAGATACATCACCTTCAGCGAGAAATTCGTATTATGTAGATTCATGTCTCAGAAATCTGTATCGTATCCAATTGCAATATAAAAATTTACTGACGCATATACATATTTCTTTTCTTTGTATAATCACAATGAGAAAGAAATTCAATTAACGAGATCATAATATTAACGGATGGTTCGACGGTGTCGCAATTGACCGTAAAGTCCGTCTTTCCCTCGGTTCGTTTATTTTCCAGACGACGGCGGATTCTGTCGAATCGACCGCGATCGTGGCTTAAAGTAATTACGATGCTATTACACCACCAATGGGACACGACCGCCTTGCTCATTGCAGCGGACCAGTAATTGCCCCCGATGTCGAGGTTGTTCCCGGGGCCCCCAACATCATACCGTATACTTTCCTGCTCCCTTTGTTTCTCCTCCCCTCCCTTCCTTCTCCATCCCTCCGAGCAACCCCGCGCGTCTTACCATTTTATTCCGTAACATCATCCGGATTCCACGCTCTCGGTTTCTCTTCGTCGATACTCGAGCACGGAAAATCCGTCCCGCTACGCCCATGGAATTTCACCACGGAAATCTTTTTCCCTCGTCGATCCCGAGATATCCCAAGCTCTCGCATTGTCGACATAAGATGTACATAGAAGTTGATTTTCGACCCGGAAGGATCGAAACGTCTGATGCAAGCTCGTAATTTGAAAGGAAAGCTCTTTTTTTCCTCGAGAACTTTGAAATGCATAAACGCAAAGCTAAAATCGTGTTCTATATGACTGGTATTTTACTCAATATCTTTTTAATAGTATCTTCTTTAATATTTGATACTCCAGCCAATTTCGAGTTAAATTTTAATAGAATTAATCATTAAGATATTCGATGTTGAGGAATAAAAGAAATAAATGACGAATATGTGAGATAGAGATTATACGTATAGTTAATCATATTAAAATCCATTTCAGATTTAGTTCAGAATAAAAAAGCTCCGCTCGGTGCTTTATTTTTTTTTTACTTTATTTTTACTTTATTTTTTTCTGATATATTTTTAGATAATTTATTTAAGTTAGCACCAAAAATTAAATCCATCTCGAATTTCCTTTGGAATAATATCCCGTGTTATAATTTTAATTCAAACTCCGACCTAATATTAAGCTCTATCGTGTCAAAGGAGCCGTACTAATTTTGTACAAAACAGAGTGATTCCCGGTATCGATTATCGGCCGTGCCTTCGGAAAGTCGGGAGGGAACAAAGCTGCCGTCGTCGTCGTCGTGAGTCACCTCACGAGGGTTACTCGAGAGGAGGCAGCCCGAAGGGGTAACCCAAAGCCCTTACATCTCGCCCGTTTGGAATGACGCCTTGTTTTACGAGTAGTAAACCAATGGCGGTGTCGTCGTGCGGGCTGCTTTGGGTTTCATTCGCTATCGATCGTTCGTACACAACACATGTGCTTATGTACGCACCGCCGCTTTTACAGCGGGAGTAAATATCATCCCACCCGAGTTGCAACTCGGCTCGGCATTTTTCCGCTGCTTTTTTTCTCTTTGTTCGAATATTTTGCATAGATGACTGCGATAAGGCGACGCTCCCTCTTATGTTTTCTTTATTAAATTGTATATTCGTAATATACATAATATTTTTTCTCTCGTATACAAGTTTGTAGATAATACTAAACTGTAAATATAATTATATGTTTAAATATCTAATTATTAATTAGAATGCAAAAGATTGTATGAGTAAGCGTGTTTAATCCTTTTAGAAAGTAATTAAATTCTTTTTTGTTACAATTTTAATAATATATAATGGTATCCTCAGATGCTTAGCATCGATCTTCTAATTTACGTGATCAACTAGCCGATAAAATTTATTTATCCTCCGCGTAGATTTTATTTATTTAACTATTATTGCGTGAGTAATTCACGGCCAGAAACACGATCGAAAGACCTCATGCCCGAAGGTCCTACGGGAGAAATCCAGTGAAAATAATCGTCCGTTCCTGTAAAATTCATGAGCGGTGCGATGTGAGCGGCAGCTGGGTATCACTAAATATTTGACAACGAATTTTATTGAGGAGTTGCCGTAAATACCAATTCTCTCTCTATCTCTCTCTCGCTGAAAAACTTTTTTACTTAATAATCTTATACGATCTAAATGTAGAATTCTGTGCACTATACGCGTTATTGTATTTCCGATATCCGCCGTCAAATTCATTCATTGAGTGAAAACACAAGCCGCAGCAAATGTGTTACATATATATGTAAACATAAAGAATCCTCAAATGATTATCACAGAATATAATATACGCTCATAATATATGCTTCAACGCGCGCTGAAAGATTTTTTTATTCTTAAAGGGCCGCGTATATTTTTTTTTTAATTAGTGATATATAAATTCTCGCAGGAGAAAAAAAGGAAAGAAACTTGCTATAAAATTAGCCTTTTTATAAAACGTCATATTTACCGCATCTAATGCAGGCCGAAAAATTCGAGAGAAAGCTTAGATCTTGTTTTTATAAAAGGAAGTTAAATTCTTGACAGAAGGTGCATGTGTGTGCGTAGATATGTATACACGATTACCGATTCAATTTTATTTCACATAGTACAAATCTATCCATTTATTTATCACATATCTCGCGAAAATCGAACGGCGTACATACACATGCACCTGTCACATTTTTATTCCGTGGCATTCGCGCAACCGAACAAACGGCAATAATAAAATATGACTTAAATCGGTCCGCGATTCTACCCTCGAAATACCGTATCGATCTCCCCTCGTCCGATATACATATGTACAATTCATAATATCCCGTTTCGCCTTCTTCCGCGCGTATTTTCCAAAGTATGTGTATTTCACGCGCGGCACGGACAATCATGTGCACGTATCGTGTTATCGCAAGTCCTTAATAATCGCCGTTCTATTACGATTGCCAAGTGAAAACCGCGGCCATTCATGCCGCATATCACGTGTAAAACGCATATCTACATGCGAGCGGACAACGGAAGGAAGCTGCATCAACTCGCACGACTGAAATCTGAATGCTAGATGGCGGAGAACGCATCCGGCGTATCGCGAGATAAACTATAAATTCGCGGGCGATATTTCTCGTCGAATAAGTCGAAACAAATCTCTTTTTCGCGAAAATCTGATTAAATTCCGCATTTTTTTCTCTCTCGCGATTTTTTTTAAATATTCCATGTTAAATAAGCGCGAATAATATACATCGCGGTTCACACAACGATGCTCGATGCATTGTTCCGCGGATCATCGCACCGCACGCGAATCTCGTATAATCTCGATATACCCCCCGACGACCGCCAGTAAATTCGAGGCTTGTATCGCCGTCTGCACAGGGGGACGTATGTAATTCGCGCGGAGAGATAAGATTAGACGCGAGTGGAACGCGGTGCGCGAGACGAGTCTGAAATACAGGCAGGATTTATCGTTATAGAAGCAGATAATAAGGCATTGTGAAAATTAATCGCGGCTGCGATCGATGCACCGCGTTCTCTCTGGAACGGAGATTTAAACGCTCACGAGTATATATAATCATTGTAATCTTTATTCACGAGTCAGCGAATAGCCGCCAATGAAAAATCAGGTAGACTAAAAAAAAAAGCTATCAGAATTCCTATTTAAAAATGTCAATCATGTACTTCAATTATCGCGACGTCTATGTGTGCGCGTGTATTTTATACTGACATGGGCTGGCCCCCGATCGAGCGTTACTACTTACACACAGGAGTTATATACTGTTAAAAACCAGCCACGAGTTTTTTTTTTTTTTTATCTCTGTCACGAATCTCGAGGTAGGATGTAGTATGTTTTCATTATAATAATCGTGTATTTCTCTTTTCGTTGATGAAAAATTTTGCATTATATCGTGAGCTATGTTATTTCGTAAATAGAAACTACAAAATATGCTGCATCATCAAAACGCTTGTTCGCGTATACGTTTACTCTCGGATTAATTAAAAAATACGTGTCGTCTAATATTTTTAATGTGCAAAATTCTACCATTATACATATATATATATTGTTAATAAGTGCGCGAGATTTTAAAATGCCGACCGTATGGAATAATAAATACGAACAGTTTTCCTCTTTTTCGACACGCATTATATTTGTTCGGGTATCTAATCTGCGTCCTAAATCTATCATTTAAATCCGACGCGTCCATCTAATGATTACACCAAGCAACGATTTATAAGCGGATCATTACGCGACAAGTAGTTCATCGTTATAGGTGATCAATGTATATATAAACAAGTAGTTCATCGTTATAGGTGATCAATGTATATATGAACTCTGCCTTAGAGCGATGTTTAGTATATCGCGCACACGATCTGTTTGTCCTCCGTCAAGTACAGGATGAAGCACAAACTACCGTGAACCAGCACACGTGATCGAGAAGTTGGACAAATTCTTCGTCACGCACAGGTTGTTTTCGTTGGTTCTACACGCCGTGAACTAAATATGCAGGACAAGGGGGAGACCGTTGAATGTAAATTAGGTCGTTTCGAACAAGCAACTCTCGCGAGCGACTCTTTCTCGTTCGAGAAGAAAGATCGGTTTCTCTCGCTTTTCTTAAATAAAAAAGTAATATCTTTATAGATTTATATTTGTATATCAATTCTTAAGCGCGATGCAGGAAGGAAAAATTTGTTACCGGAGATAACGTATGCATTCCGTTTGCCCATTCCCTCTTCCATTTTCTCGCGATCGGGGAAGTTCGCAGACATCAAAGTAGGAAGCTCGTAAAACATGGAATAAACTTGCAGTCCTATATTACGATACGACGGCGGCCTCTGACTTCTATTACGGCCTCTATCTTCCACCGACTATATTACATCGCGAGCTACGGAATCTCGGGATGTAGCATTTTCATGTGACGCGACATAACGTTACGTTTCAACGATGCGTCACGTACCCGGTACCATATTCACGATACCATTCCTACTATTTCGTTAATTAACCAATTAAGCGATTCAGCCGAGCTTCGTTCGCGTTAATTTCCGATATCCGCCGTCAAATTTATCCATCTCGCGTGATGCAATGACGAAATCCAATATTGCGAAGTGGATTGAAGGGACGAGCGAGACAAAAATATCACTCTCTTGTCTGTTTGCTGTTCCAGCAGATATAAAAAAGCTCATTATAGTATATAATTAAGTAATCGCGATAAAATATATAATCAAATAAATTTAAAAAATTAAAGAATTTAAAAAAAAGAATTGCTATTCGCTATCATTATAACGTACCGAATATGATGAAATCACCAACAATGAAATATGTCACGTGTCGCGGTTGCCGCGCTCTATACCTCGAGAGCCTCTAGCGCATCCTCTACCAGAGAGGACGCCCAGGAAATATCGCACGAGAGCTTCCGACGGACGGGCCGTCGAACGAGCTCGTGTTTCCGCAATCGCGAAGGGCTGCCAACATATTCTCCCCTCGTAAAGAGAGACTCGTCTTTAGACAAGGCGGGTACAAAGCCGCGAGGAGTGTCTTCGTGGCCAATTAGAGCGACGCACGTTGGCGGATCGTAATGTGAAGAGGACGGTATAATACTTCTCGAAATATTTCAATTATGTGACGAAGGGGAACCACCCCTCCCTCTCACGTGTTAAGTTTCACCTCGGACGAATCAACGATGATTTATAATTAATTCGATTAAAATAATACAAAAAAATGTGTATGATATTTATCTTTAAATGATCTCTCCGGGGTGTTCATTGTGAATAAATTCAGCCTTCGCGAAAAAGGAATTGAGATATGGACGAGATGGAAAAGGGGGACTGGCTAGTCGGGGCCGAATTACCGAGACCGAGGATTTCTCGGCTCGATAACGTACGCCGGGCTTCTTAACTTGGGAATAGGGTCGGATCTAGATTTGAATCACGTAGAAACCCGCGGCTTCCCCAATCTTTGCTCATAAGTCGTAAGTGTACGCGAGTGTGTGTGTGTGTGTGTGTGTGTGTGTGTGTGTGTGTGTGCGCGCGCGTATGTATACGTGTGTCGGTACGGGATAGCTGATCGCAGATGGCGAAGATCCCATCGTGTACAACGCGCGACGGTATAAGCCGACGTTTCGGATTTCAGAGCTTCCAAATCCGGCGTTTGTGCCGTTACGAAGTGCCTACTACTACCATCGGAACGGCAAAAGCCGCAATTTTGCCGAATAAGACTCACCAAAATGGTATCATGTAGCTTCCATCAAATTCTAAGTGATATCATTGCCTGAGAATCTTTCATGTTCTTCTAATATTTTTTTTACGAAAAAATGCCGATACTGGAAATCACTCGTCTTTCCCTTAAGAAATAAGAAGACAGACGGGAAATTATTGTTCGAATATATATATATGTGTGTGTGTGTGTAACTTGGAAAAGCAAGTTCTTTTGACCTACTCCGGACAATGCGCCGCCCTTAATTTCCACACATACCTAAGGCGTCCCGCGGCGTCTTCGGGTTCGATCGAGCGCGGTGCATTTAAGGGGCGCAAGATGCACGGGGAATAGGAGAGAATGGCGGGGGCGTAGTTGTGGAGAACGTACGTGCAGCTGTCTATCTTCCAAGTGGCATTAATAGGTCTTTGTTTCGCCGACAAGAGAGAGGGAGAGAGAGAGAGAGAGAGAGATGCGTCGCCCGCGCGGGTCTATTATTCGAATGTAGAGCAGATATTGGTTGTCGATATTGCCAGTCGCCCGTCTAAATATCCGATCGATCGATCCCTTTCTCGCGTCTCTGTAACCGCCCCCGTTACCCTTCGCCACCTCTCTCACTCTCTCTCTCCCCCTCCCCCTCTCTCTCTGCCTTCGCCCTTTCTTCGTGCGTCTTCCGCCGATGGAAATTCCGTATTCTCGCCTCGATTTCCTTCTCCTAGTCTCTCTCTCTCTCTCTCTCTCTCTCTCTTCCTCTCTTTGCGCACCGCAAACGGCCGTTATCGCGAACGGCAACCCTAACTCGCGATAATGAGCTCACGTCGGCGTGCCTCACGTATCGCTCGATCCGACAATGCCGACCGATCGTTCCCACCCGAGACGGTACCGTAGCTTTTCTCTCCACACGCTGGATATACTATACTTTAATCGCGCCAACCGACGGCGGCACGGCGAGAGAAACGCCGACTCGAACTACTGAAAAGTTAACCGTACGCTCTCGACGCGGTCTGCACGATGCACAGGAGACTCCCTTCTAAGATAAAAGCGCTAAAATTGCGACGTGTCGTTCTCCGCTCTAATATTTCTCTGACTCGATAAGAATAAAATTAGACGATAAAAAATTGTTCACACGTTGTAAGAATATCTGGATTCAAAGGCGTGACCGTAATCATAAGATAAAGTTTATCGAATAATTTTAGTCTCACTCGCCTATCAGGTTTCCTCTGTAACGTTAAAAAAGCATCCATGCTTCTATTTTCCTAATGATTAGTATTAATCTATAAAGTATATATTTATAATATATTATCTATGATTATCTATGTAAGCTTTTTAAGAGTCAGCCTTTCTTCATAAAATCGAAACTTTATAAAACAGCGTTTAATTAAAAGCCTAAATTTTTTTATGTAAAAAATCTATATTTATAAAGAATCTGCGTCATCAATATAATATCTTAAAATTCACATTCTTATCTAAGAATGTGAATTTCAGAATGCTTATAATTCAATCCAATTTCTTTGTCATTACTTGTGAAGCGTAAACCGTTACTGTTAAAATAAAGAAAAATCTTTATCTCTTGATTTCATTTTGCCACACCGCGAGGAAACAAACTATTCGATTCGCTTCAATCTTAGAATCGTTAAACATTTGTCTGAAACGATAGGTAGCATCCGTTGCCTGGATGCTGAAAAATGTCGTGGTAGCACGAGTTCGTGAAAACGGGGAAACGACGTTTCTACGGTATTCGCATCGATTATCGGACACACATATTGGTACACGATGAACCGATAAGTTCCTTTCCTCCCCCCGCCTCTCGTCGAAATGGTAATTTAATTATTATCCGGTCAGCTTTTCCATTTCCAGCGCGCGCGATCTCGGATTTCTCGCGTTCCTCGTCGTCGCGTTATCGCGGTTCGTCATCCATAGCAATAATGAGCTTCCGTGTCTGCCTATGGATGTATCTTCATTTGATAATTCTGCATGAAGCAAGACTACGGAGAGCTTGCGTCTCTCTCTCTCTTTCAAGTGTCCGGTTACTCCAATCGCGGGACACATATTGGCACAAGATAAACCAACCGAATCGAAATATATTGACTTAACTGCCATACAAATATAATCTTTCACGTATTGGAGAGTTATACGCGAGTTTATGTATATGACAGTTTTATTCTACAAAGAGATATATTAAAGTTGTTCGACAAGAGCCGTACCAGCATACGAAGCGAATATGCTATTGTAGCTTTTTGAAGCTTTTCCTTTGAGTTCGCCACGGGGCACCCTTATATGATCGAAAGATTAAGATAAGCATTTCTTTTTGTCGTTCGATTTAAATTTTAGATTTGTAGCTGATAGAAATTTCTGTCTTAAAAAATTCAAGATATTATTTTAAGAGGATATTTTAAAAGATATTAGTATATTTTAAAAGATATTTCGACACACATTTTGTATTATTATTATTTTAAGAATTAATCATTTTAGAAATCTGTCGATCAAATAAAAATTTTACTCGAAAACGATTGCCGTTTAGTTTATCTAAAATGCCCCAAAATTCGAAAATAATGGAGAAATTGGAAATCGATGATATAACCACGGAAGGAAATATACGTTGGGGCCTCGTAAAATCTGTTGCATCGCAGTTTTCACTCCATTCCGTCCTCATTTTACGGATTCGATTTTCCTGCTCGTCCTCGTTTTCGACGATCGTCGACGAGGGTCGAGCGAGAAAGTCGACGGATTATCGCAGCCAGTTGTGTTTATCTTGGGGATTAGCCGCGATTATTTGACTCGCGGTCGGCGGACTCGGGTACACGAGTGTAGAGCCAATACTGTTGTTGAAAATTAATCAATCCCATTTAAGGGATCCCACACCGCGCATATTTTTTGCCGTCGAAAGAGCTATCACGTCTCTCGATTATCGTTGATTCGCTTTCGAAAAGCGACGGACAAACCAAATTTGACGTGCGCGAATAATTATGCATCGCGATCTCTCGACTGGAATACGAGACGAAAGTCACGGGACGCCGCATTAATTCGCGATATTAAAGGCAACCTTGGGGGGTCGCGAGAGGATTAAATTCGAAACGTCTAATACAAAATACTGACCGTGCTCCACGTAATAACTGGTCTCGTTGTACCGCTCGTCCGTGAATCCCGGCCTCTTCGCTTTCAGCGCTTTCGTTTCCAATTTCGCCTGGAACAAAGAACGTAGTAGAGATAAGTGACCATCCTGAGAGGGGGGTCAGACCACGGTTATATGCGAACTCCGCAATGTCCGGCATATATGGAATAACCGCGCGCACTTCTATACACGAGACGTACAAAAACGGTATAAAACAATAGAATTTTACGAGACAATAGAGAGCGACCGCGACGTTTTAAAAGATAGCGAAAAGTAATGGAAAACGAACAAATATCATTTCGTTTCCAAGTACATATATAATGTTGCGGTGATAATGGCGTGAAAGTCCGCCGGAAAAGTGTCCCGGTACTTATCGAATATCCTTAAGTCGAAAATGGAAATTTTATTTTGTTCCGGGGTGACCGCGCCACAATTTTTACCTGCTCTACCGCCGGATTATCCTCGTCGGCAAAAATTGTGGTTACGTCGAATTTATGGCGGACCCTCGATTAAAAACGGAGATATCATATATACAGAGGCCGGTGTTATTTGTCACTTTGCGACTGAAATAAAGGGCGCAGTAGATAAGTAGACTTCTAATCAGGCTTTGCGCGAGAGTCGTGTGAGCTGACGTATGGCGACGATAAATTTATCGTGCAAAAAAATGCGGCATACATTCCCCAGGACAATAAGGGGGGGCGTGGAATCGTGCGCAGAAAGTGAAAACTCACGGCGCAGTTTTGCGACGCAGTTCTTTTCGCTGGTCCCGCTTATTGAATTATCACGCGGACGTATATTTATGATGAGCCGAGAAAAATTTCGCGGAAATTGTGTCCATCGAAACGCAGATTAATCATGCGGAATGAAAGGATGCAATGTATAACGCATCCTCATAATGCGTACAAATTCAAATTCAGGGAGGAAGATATGCACCAGCATGAATCTCGCGATACCGGTGTGATAAATCTCTTTCCGTCTGCCAAAAGTTTCGTCCGCAACGTTTGTCCCGCAAAGTCGCACAAAATTTTCTCAAAAACCCCACGCGTCGCACGTGCTCGCTGAAATTTACGTACGACAATCGACGAAAATCGTAACATCAAGTGGCCGCTATTACGAGACATCACGTCGTTACTAAATGCGAGATAAGTAGAATCTTGCAGAAACGCGGTACGATTAAGACGAGGCGAGAATACGGAGGTAATCGCGTAATCTAATTAAAAAGTAAAACTTTGTTACAATCTTCGCACAACTCTCTTTGCATTTCCATCCGGTTCGTGTTACCTCGCTTTGGTCTGAAATCTAGTGAACCATGACATCCCACGATAAGGAATACGCGCGATTAGCAAAACGAGCGTATAAATCGGCAAAGATTCCCTCGTTCAAATGACTCTCTGTGCATTTGGATGTCATTTGACTATCGTTGCAAGAATTATAATTCAGGAATATCAAAACATATAATACTCCACGCTCACAAACAAAAACTTAAAATGATAGAATGCTCGAAAATAATTTCCTACTCCGCGAATGACCGTCAGATATTCCGCGTAAATAAAACAGCGGAGACCCAAGAGAGATATAGCGTTCGTTTCCCAAGGAGAGGCCTTATTCTCATACGAAGGAATCATTTTAATTTCAGATCGTTAATTAAAATTAATAAATGAGAGACATCCGGCTCGCCACGCCGGACGAGACGGCCGCGCCTTTCGTTCGAAATAACCGGCGCATTACGTTAATGGATCCTAATATTCCGTACGCGACACGTTTTAATTAACGCGCGGACATAATTAGTTGAAATCGCGGGTGCATCGAACCGAAGTAAATCGGATTACACGGGGTGTTGCACGTTGAATTTTCGATCGCGCGCGGTTGATACCGCCCGATACAGCGGTAGATCGATAGATGTCGATGGGAAAAGACTTCTCTTCACGCTTACGTGTTCATCAATGATTATCGGCCAGCGCGGACATTGCGGACCGGCAGAAATGTAATTAAGGACGAACAAATATCATTTCGTTTCCAAGTACATATATAATGTTGCGGTGATAATGGCGTGAAAGTCCGCCGGAAAAGTGTCCCGGTACTTATCGAATATCCTTAAGTCGAAAATGGAAATTTTATTTTGTTCCGGGGTGACCGCGCCACAATTTTTACCTGCTCTACCGCCGGATTATCCTCGTCGGCAAAAATTGTGGTTACGTCGAATTTATGGCGGACCCTCGATTAAAAACGGAGATATATACAGAGGCCGGTGTTATTTGTCACTTTGCGACTGAAATAAAGGGCGCAGTAGATAAGTAGACTTCTAATCAGGCTTTGCGCGAGAGTCGTGTGAGCTGACGTATGGCGACGATAAATTTATCGTGCAAAAAAATGCGGCATACATTCCCCAGGACAATAAGGGGGGGCGTGGAATCGTGCGCAGAAAGTGAAAACTCACGGCGCAGTTTTGCGACGCAGTTCTTTTCGCTGGTCCCGCTTATTGAATTATCACGCGGACGTATATTTATGATGAGCCGAGAAAAATTTCGCGGAAATTGTGTCCATCGAAACGCAGATTAATCATGCGGAATGAAAGGATGCAATGTATAACGCATCCTCATAATGCGTACAAATTCAAATTCAGGGAGGAAGATATGCACCAGCATGAATCTCGCGATACCGGTGTGATAAATCTCTTTCCGTCTGCCAAAAGTTTCGTCCGCAACGTTTGTCCCGCAAAGTCGCACAAAATTTTCTCAAAAACCCCACGCGTCGCACGTGCTCGCTGAAATTTACGTACGACAATCGACGAAAATCGTAACATCAAGTGGCCGCTATTACGAGACATCACGTCGTTACTAAATGCGAGATAAGTAGAATCTTGCAGAAACGCGGTACGATTAAGACGAGGCGAGAATACGGAGGTAATCGCGTAATCTAATTAAAAAGTAAAACTTTGTTACAATCTTCGCACAACTCTCTTTGCATTTCCATCCGGTTCGTGTTACCTCGCTTTGGTCTGAAATCTAGTGAACCATGACATCCCACGATAAGGAATACGCGCGATTAGCAAAACGAGCGTATAAATCGGCAAAGATTCCCTCGTTCAAATGACTCTCTGTGCATTTGGATGTCATTTGACTATCGTTGCAAGAATTATAATTCAGGAATATCAAAACATATAATACTCCACGCTCACAAACAAAAACTTAAAATGATAGGATGCTCGAAAATAATTTCCTACTCCGCGAATGACCGTCAGATATTCCGCGTAAATAAAACAGCGGAGACCCAAGAGAGATATAGCGTTCGTTTCCCAAGGAGAGGCCTTATTCTCATACGAAGGAATCATTTTAATTTCAGATCGTTAATTAAAATTAATAAATGAGAGACATCCGGCTCGCCACGCCGGACGAGACGGCCGCGCCTTTCGTTCGAAATAACCGGCGCATTACGTTAATGGATCCTAATATTCCGTACGCGACACGTTTTAATTAACGCGCGGACATAATTAGTTGAAATCGCGGGTGCATCGAACCGAAGTAAATCGGATTACACGGGGTGTTGCACGTTGAATTTTCGATCGCGCGCGGTTGATACCGCCCGATACAGCGGTAGATCGATAGATGTCGATGGGAAAAGACTTCTCTTCACGCTTACGTGTTCATCAATGATTATCGGCCAGCGCGGACATTGCGGACCGGCAGAAATGTAATTAAGGTTGCCGCAGAGTCGCGAGCGATGGAAAATCTCTCGTGGAGCGAGATCGCGTCCACGCCAAGCGATAATATCGATCGTAAATCGAATTATGTTTGTATTACATTGAACGCAATATTATTACAGAGAGACACACGCGATAGATATAATTTTAAGATATTTTTCGTAGTTTAATAAAGAAAAATATCAAGCATGCATCTTTTCAATTTAGCCTGCTATAACAGTTTCAACGGAACATTACACCTCATAATGCATAGATCATACACTCGCGTTTTTGCATCGATGCAACGTCGTGCGTATTACTAATTAATTGTAATTTACAATAATGACCGGCTATTTTAACCTCGCGAGAGCGAGACAACGGATATTAAATGGAAACATTTGTGAAAATTAATATGTATATTTATGCGTTGGCTTATATATATATGCTAGTATTTAGAGAGAGGGAAGGAGGGAGCGACAAACAGCTTGTTTCAAGAGTGCTGTTAATTGCAACGTTTCATTGAAAACGCATTCCATAATTAACGATAACTCGAAATAATCAATTACCGTGTAATTGATTACACGTGAGAAATATTCACAAGCAATCAAGAATCCATGCGATCCGTGCAATGAAAAGTATAGACAAAATGTGGTAGAAATCAAATATAAAGCGCAATAGAAGAAGGATAGGACAATAGTTTCTGAAGGAAAATGTTCCTGATTGCGTTTAATGAAACAATCAATCATTCGCGATATCAAATGATGAAATCCTATTTATGATCGAAATCATGCATTATAGAATAAATTTCCATTTCAACAATAGATGATAAATTCACTCTCAACGCGGCATTTCATTAATATTGACAGTCAGTCGCTTTTAATAACAGTCTCGTGTTCATCCGGTTTGTGTGCTTTGAAAAAAAAAAAAAAAAGACGAAATAATCAAACGATCCAACTTTGATTCGATCGAGTATCTCGTTAATCATAACGAGGCTGTTCGAAATTTTTGCTTAAATAACTAACGCTTCCGTTACATATTGTTTGTGATCTCGGGTGAAAACGTTAGTCATCGTCGCAACTGTGAGGGCGAACGAGACCGATGACAAGAACGATAATGACGATGATGACGACGACGAGAACGACAACGACGACGACGACGATGATGAGGAAACACGAGACTCTCTAGTGCCACAAAGAGCACAGAGTTACAAGGCGCGACGCAGGAGGAGTTGTGCGAGAAGCAAAGTGGCGAAGAAGTGTGGGGAGGCAGACGGAAAGGGGGATAAAAACCACCCTCTCGGTTTCTCCATTTAAGTCCCTCGCGCGACGATATATCCTCATCCACGAATTTTCGCGCCACTCGGCTCGCTCTCTGGACTTTCGGCTGTATCGACCGGCCCTAAAACATCCCTCCCTTTCACTCTCCCAGCCTCGAACGATTCCCTCGCTCTCTCGCCCTGCCATCCCCGAGTTTGAATCCACCTCCGTCCGCGAGTTAACGACGGTCTCTCTTGCTCCTGGGCAAACGATCGACCGCGTTGCTTTCATCGTCTGAGGCTTTCCTCGAAGTCCTGAAGCCCGCTTACTCCCTCTCTCTCTCTCTTTCTCTGTCTCTCGTTCTCCCCCGGCGATGTGCCATTTAAGACTCACGCTTCGCCGATTCTCCGGTCTGCATTCGTGGCCTTTGATAGGAGTCCTCATCGAAGTACTAGTCGCGATAGGTATATTTATATTAGAGGAATTTATGCAAGAAAGAGAGAGAGAGAGAAAGAGAGAGAGTGTATGTATTTTCAGAAACCTAGCCGGAACGTGCGCTGTAATATCGGATGTGCAAACGCGCGTAGGATGGAATGTACACGACGTAGGAAGACAAAGAGAGACATGCCAGAGGCGATCCGCGTGCGCGTGCATTCCGATTTTGGACATGGCGAATTCTGCCGAGGTTCGAGCTAGTATAATGCAACGTAACACGCATTATAACGTACCGTGCGTAAACAGGGCGTAACACGTTCAAAGTCGATCCTATACAAAGTCGCTCCCGCGATAAAAGATTAACGGCCGTCGTAAAACAACGAGCGGTTTAATCATCCCTTTATATTGGATGATTGCATAAGTTCGTGCCCGATTTTCATAGATGGCATTAAGTTACTGCATGGCGGAGTTCTATTGTTTTCGTGTGGTAATTGTTGCTTACACCGAATAGATGACGTTGTCTTATGTCAATTTAGCGTCAAACATTGTTCAGATAAGTCCATTTGTGCATAAGAGAAAGCATGAACTTATGCAATCACCTGATATTAAGAGGCGATATCTCGAGCGCTCTGTCAACGAGTGACTCGCGCCGCGACCTGTCATCGTGTGCGTCGCGCGTATATCCCCCTCGCGTATCTAATTTACGACGCACGCTGCGACAGAGGAAAGCCCTCGCGAGCTCGGCGAGATAAATTACTTTCGCGCGCCTCCCCCGGTGTAACGTATCACCTCTCACCCGAGAACGCGGGAATGTTTCCTTCGACCCGCAACGCGCGAGGAATCTCGCGGGCGAACAAGAGACGGAGTATATCCGAGCGAGAAGGAATAAATCCGCGACGTCGGATAGCGGGGCGGATACAACTTCGATCGTAACGAGCGTAATGTACTTTCTCGGGTCACGCCGTTGCTGGGCAAAAAAAAAAGAAGTTGCGAGATGGAAGAATGTTTGCGTGTGCCCCCCGCCGTCCTTTCACGTGCACACATACGTACATTGCACGCGTACAAACCACGCAGACACATCGTCTCGAATCTCTGGCACTGGCTTGACACACCGCCTGTTGCTGCCGCGCTTCCGCTTAAACTGCTTAAAGTGACGATTGTTTCATCGAAATCGAATAGCTTCATCACATTTGATTGAAAAAAAGAAAAGAAACGCGCATGCATTTCTTATAAATCTCTCGTTTTCTTCTATTACGTAAAACTCGTCCGTCGATTTTATTTCTTCTCGAGTTTATTTCTAATAGAATGAATAATCGCCACAGGGAAATATATATTTTTAAAATGCAGGGAAAAAAGACGCTCTAAGTGCGAACTTGAACGCGCGCGCGTAGCTTCGGGTTTACTTAGACCAATGGTGGATTAACGGAGCCATTGCTCGACTAGAGTAGTCGCTCGAGTCTCCCAAGCGCTGCCTTGGGCAATTAATTTCCTGGCTATCTTAGCTTAACTCGTAGCGATCTGTAAACTACTGTTGCTCTCAAGAACGGGAGGATAAGAGGAAAAAAAGAAAAAAGAAATAAACAACGTACTGACAGTAATCGCGGATTATCGCGGGGAATTAGTAGAAGAATCGCGAAATAAATCGCGCATCTTTTCCGCGAGATGCGCCGCGAATAAATAAATTTCAATTATTTTTATCCGTGATGTTTCTGCTCATTATATCCATTATAATCCAGTCAAATAAACATCTGCTTGATCGCTTCAACGAATACCCGCATTAACGAACAAAAACAACAAAGCGATCAGCGTTCTACGAAGTAATCCATCAAAAAAGAAAAAAAAAACAAGAAACAGAAAGAGATTGCATAACGCCTCTCGGCGGATCTATACGAATAATATACTGAGCTGAAGATGATTCCGACGAGAGATACCGAGATGCAAACAATCTTTCTTATACCAAGGCCGTCCTTTAACTCCGTCACGGCGCAACATCGTTAACTCTCGTAACCCGCGCGAAAGCTAAACGTCAAAGGCCGACGGCGACTTGTCAGCAACAGTGACGCCGACAACTCGGGTTTCTCAAAGCGCGACGACCCGGGACTTTGCCGCCTCTCGGCAACGTTTATTTCGTTAATGAGCGGGCGCTCTCGCGCGCGCCGACCAAATTAATGAGGCCGTGCCTCGCGGCTGACGCCACGGCGCGTCGAATATCGACGAGGAGGACGACGAGGAGTACACGGCGGTGGATAGATGGTAGGCGGATACCGCACACACGGTAATCTGTTCCTAACTCCCCCGCACCGCCGTCCCGGCTGGCTCTCCACATGAGTTACGAGGGCACGAAAATGGACGTCGAATCGAAGTAGATAGGTATGTACCGGTTCTCTCCGATATAACCGCATAACGCGCGTTAATTGCGTTAACTATCCTAGATAATACGGAATACGCACGCGCAACGACGATGGGAGTATCGAATGCGTCGGATGGAAAGCCGCTGAAAAAGTCGGTTTCGTACACGAGACAAAGAGGTAATCAATCTTGTCTTCTACTTGGAACTAATTCAAGTTCCCGAGGAGGCTTGAAAGTACCGAATAACTTGTAACTCGATAGTGTCCTTGAAGCGCGAGGAGCGTTTCTCATCTCCTAATTTCAACGCAACCGCCTCTAGTACTTGGCTGCGCTATAATCTATTAAATGGCTCGTCAAACATGGTCTGCGAAAACAAGGTTACGCTTACCTTCTTCAGATCCTTGCTAGCGTCAGCATCTTCGGCTTTTCGCTTCTCGGTGATCTTCGGCGCTGGTACCGCGACCGTCGCCTCCCGCAACGGCTTCAGATCGACCTGCAACGAGAACAAACACACACCTCGTTATTATTCCGTGTATCTTTCATTCATGATACGGGACGTTAAAAGGGCGCGCGGTCTCTGACGTGGCCTTAATTTTCTAAACATCGTCTGAGCGACGTCCACGTAAGATGAATCGCGATGGATCTACCAGCTCGGGATGCGGGATGTCCGTCGGACACAATGGACACGAACAAGGCATCATCGGCCATTGTGTATCCGGATGTTGCCGCAAACGCGAACGGGCACGCGCCGAAAGCTTCGGGTGCATCGATTTATGGTAATCAATCCGGTTAACTCATCTCTATTTTACGGACGCGTTTACGTTCTACATACTAATCCGGCGTTAATGGGACGAGTAAATACAGAGAGCGGCTCCCCAGGGAGTCCAGGGAGAGCTTGATTTGGCGCTTGATAATTCGCATACTGCTAACGCGCTTCCTCCCTCTCCCTCCTCTCGCTCGGTAATTACTCGATTCGCGAAAATACAGGCGGAACAAGCGGAAGGACAATCAATCGACCGATCGGGAATTTACAAATCTTAATCGAGTATTACCCGGACATTAACGCGAATGTACACCCGTAACTTTCGAAGCTTCGCGCGCGCGGAAGAGAGAGAGAGAGAGAGAGAGAGTCAGACGATGCCTAATTAAGTAGCTGTTCTGTGTTCACCTTGCTTAGAAGCATATATAATTTAGTCTCGGTAATTAAATTAAACGACGAACGTGAGGTGCGCTCCGCTTTCAGCGCTCCACTTTCCTACGCTTTCTGCATTCAAAACGAAACAAGGCTAATATTCTGGGCTCGTAAAGAAAGAAATGGGGAAGCAAAAAGATTGTACGTAGGTAATTGCAGAAAGTACAGTTAAAACGACGAGACTTATGGAGTACGTGAAAGAATTCTACAATCCGCAAAACCTGAGTGTGTCTCCCTTCCCCCTCCCCAATTTCCTCCCTCCTCCTCTGAAGCGTAGATGCAGTTCAACTGAAGGTTAATACAATTACGCAATCACATGTCTCGCCATTTGCATAATGAGAAATTAACTGGATTACGTCGTATGTCCAATTAGCCATCCGTAATGCCGTCACCGAGATTACGAGATTTCAAATAGGAAAAATAACGCGAGAGATTCCGCGGAAGAGACAGAAAACAACGGCTAATATTCGATAAAGTGCGAGTAAATGTATGAGTAAAACGCGGCTCGATCGGAGAGAGATTCCAAGAAGATTCAAACATTTCTCCCTCGTCGCGATATCGCTGATATTGCGCGATCCATCGGATCCTATCTCGAAATTCATCGTGAACAAGCAACATCGATCGGCGCGGCCGAAAAATGACATCGCGATACAAGGTTCACACACTGATGAAACGAATTACGTCCGCGTGGCTGGCACATCGAATTGAGGACCGATCGGACGCACGGGTGCCATTCCGCAAACGGATCGTCGCAAATACAGTGCGAATGAGGCCTTAGGGTTGCTAGGGTCGTCCCTGACAACGCCCTTGCCTGCATTGCGGCTCTTTCTCTCCTCCCCCCTGGCGATATCCTTCCACCATAACCATCGTCGGCCGGAAATGTCTCGAGGAAAGGTCCGAGCAAATTTATATATGATAAGAGACTTATATGTGATCCTGCGAATTGTAAACGATCCCGAGCAATCCCGATATCGCCAAGTGTATTCCAACACGTGAGAGAAAAAAAAAAAAACGAACGACGCCTCGAAAGACGAAAGTAATTTATGTTCATCTGAGATGCTCTTTCGCGTCTCGCTCTTTGCCCGCGGAATTGGTTTAGAATCCTCGCCGCGATTCGTCTTCCTTAAAATAGCCGAAAACGCGGCGAACAAGACCCAAGAGATCCAGTTTCCACGGTACGTGACTGCGCCGCTTCTCATTTGTATGTGTGCATGTGTGTGTATGTGCGTGTACAACTACATGGTGGCAGGTTGAAAACTTCTCCTCTCCGTATGAGACGGAAAGGATGACGAATAACTGCTCGACGTCGCGCTACCAAGTTTCTCCCCTCTGTTAGATTCTGCAAAACTGCTATTATTACGTCACATTTTAGCGATAAATTCCTCCTCAGCGAATCCGATTTTCATTCGGCGGAAATCTCAGACAGACGCCCGCTTAAAATTCACGCAAAAATATTCATCGTGCAGAATTGATTTCTGCGAAATCAAGTTTCGCGAAAAAGGAAAAAAAACTCGGATAATTACGTAATAACGATGTAACGAGATGCCGGCTGTATTACGCGATCGCTATATTTATCGACTCGTCTCGAAGAGAAGACGATTTCCGAGATAAAGCGACCGTCATTCCTCGCAAATGTCTCGTCGCGATACGTATATTTATGAATAAAGCCCAGCCCGAGGCGGCGACAAAAGGAGGGACGGAAGCGTCGCTTCCCGTTCTTCCGGAGAAAACGGGACACCCGTTGCGGGATTCATCCATCACCGACGATATAATTGAGAAAGCCTCCATTCCAGGATTTACATTTTAGCCGCCGCCGCGGCCGGGACTCAATCTAGCCGTTTATACGCGCGTCCCGCGAACGAGAGACAGGCGGAGGTAATACACTTCCGAGTCATTAGCGGGAGTCGCCGGCTTTTGTGTCCTCGCCGCGATGCCACGAATTTTTCATCAATTTCCGCAGCCGCCATTTCGCGTCCTACCAAATTGCTACGCTTATCGGCTTATATCTCGCGCGATCCATAAAATGAAAAAGCGGCTATATTTTCGACATCGAGGATTCGACTATGTTGATGATTAAATGCCATATAAATATATTTTCGTAAGAGATATTATATCTATCTATCCGACTCTCGAAAGATCGTCGAAGAAAAGATCGGAAAAGTCGATCTGATACGAATCATCATCCGCTTAGAGTTGAGAGAAGAAAAAAAACGACTGAGTTCTTGTAGTTTTGTACGCTAATTAATAAAGATGACGGTTGCTTTTAGTAAAATGACCGCGTGCTACTTTGATCACCCTTGAATGAAGCCGTCACCCAGAAACTTCTTTCAACGCCGCCTTGACCGAGTACGACTTTGACTCGCGCGATGTAATTCTACTGAATTCGATTAATCCAGATGCGAACATGTTGCGATCGACGTTTCATCGGCAATTATATCGTTCGGGTTAGCGTTTAATACTGGTTGGTTAATGTTTACGCGTTATTACCGCATCTCGATATATAATGTAATTTCCAGATTGACATTTCCGGCGTTCAATGACAAAGATCGCGTGAAATTGGGAAACGAGCTTTGACTTGCGAATGATTGAACGGCGTTATTATTAAGTCGATTATCGCGGCAATGGATCATATAGTTAACGACGGGAATGCGTCCTCCGTTAATATCTGTATGCATATTTCAAGGTACTCATGCATAACGAGTAACAGGCTTAATGATTCGTGACGCTGTAGCCGTTGATTGATTCAACGCTTATCGTCCACGTTAAACAAATTCCACGTCAAGTGTGTAAATATATAAGGCAATATTAATTTTTACACCGTAACATTGTAACCGTGAAACTTCACACGAAAAGAATTTGCAGGCTCAATTTTTCAACGGCGCGAAAAAAAAAAAAAAAAGATATTTGTGTCGGGTATCATCGAACCGCGTTAATTAATAGTCGCTCCGGGTAAAACGACTGTTCCATCGACAACGGTAGCACAATAATTGCCATTGGCCTGACAAAGATTTATCATTTACCGCTGCGTCGCCCTATAACCGACCAATCGTTAATCTTTATCACAAAGAAGCTCGACACCGTGAGAGCTATATACCTACACATATAACCCAATAACATTAAAGGGATATAAATATTAATGTCAAGACATATCGATGCGGAAAAGCACTGGCGTTTAGAAGTGCATCGCGCAAAGGAGAAATATGTACCGCAATCGTGCTAAAAGCCAGGCAATTTTTACGTTAAAGAATCGTAACAAATGTCGGGCGCATATTTATGATGAAGATACACTGCGAAATATATAAGCGGGGAGACGTAAAGGGCATTTCGGGGAGAACGGACGAATTTCTCCGGACGCGAGTAATTCGCAGAGAAGCAATTATCCTCGTGGAGGCAATTGTCCTGCGCGGCGACGTTAGATTAAACGCGAGACGGCGTGACGAGAAAAGGCGCGGGCGGCGCGTAACGCGGTTGTCTTTGCATTCCTCTTTTATTCTCCAAATCCGGGAGAGTAATTCGTGGCAAAGCGAGTGTGGGAACCGACAACGAGCGGGTGTGGAAGCATTATAATCGCGACTTCGTTAAGCCCGGGATGCCTCATTTTCTAATGGACGCTTTTCTCTCTCTTTCTTTTCTCCACGTTATTTTCTTCGTCTCTCCTTTGCCGTCTTTCTCTATCCGAGTTAAATACCACGAACGCGTTGAAGCGCTACTCCCGATAGGCGCATTCCGCGAGATCGGCGAAACTTTTCACGGCCAATTACATTCGCGAGGTGTTACTACGTTTCATCCGCAGACTCTTTGATCAATTTGGAGTCCGTTACGCCACAATGGTAAAACGAATTTGAATGAAAGAGCCACAATTTTTCGCAAACATTATTCTTCATTTGATTTCTATTGATCAAGGAATTTCGAATTGATTGCAGACCTCGTGGATCAATTTGCAGTTACTTGCTACAAAGGCAATTAAACAAAGCGGTAATAAAAGTTGTAATTTCATTTAAAGTACCTTGTATATCTCATAAGACATTTTTATTTCTAGAAAATATAACATCGTAATAAATTATTCCGAGCGTGTTATATTCCCTCCCTTAAAACTCCCTCTCTGTAACTACAACAAACTTACAATTTGTCTAGTGGCACGCGATCATTTACCGTCGCTATTTACGGTTCATCGAATTGTCGTCGCGGCAATTACAATCCACCAAGACTAGTTACTTCTCTGTTTGATTATCCCGGTAATTTACCGCGAAAATTACGACCTGAAATATTAATGCACGTACGAGAGAAGATTATGCGCGCATCGCGGAGGCCCGTTGTCTTTTTGCATATACCGGATTTTGATCATCACCGTAATATTTTGCCGCGTAAAACGTCTTTGTTCTTATAAGCAAAATTTACGCTTCGGCGTCTGGCAAAGTAAAACGGTCTTTCGTCTCGCAAGGTATATAAATTAACATCTCTCTCGTCTAGAAAATAATTCAAAGTAAAATCTCGTAAAATACAGCGTATCATCTTCGCGTAATAATATCCCACCTCTTACACTTCAAAGTATATAAATATATTCAACGATCGTTAATTTTTAAAACAAACATCGCTCCGAGATATTCTCCGCGACTGTATGAAAAGAATTGATGATTCGCAAAATCACGAATGACAAAACATAACGTCGCGCTGTAAAATATGCGAATACTTTTTTTTTCGTTCGCGATATAAGTCTCTCTCTTCTGGACAGTTTGACCTTTCGGGAACGGCGAGTCGCCATCCCGGGTATAAAACTGAAACTGTTTTATCAATACGAACACGAGAGGAGGGAAACAAAAATCGCCACTGTCGCGTCGCGTCCTTCCATTGTACATGCCGACGTGACGCAATCTGCAAGTCAGCGCTAATTTATTCTCATCCTCACTTCCGACGGCATGTGTCGCCGACGAAAACTGAAACTCGACATCCCGTGATGTGACTCCTCCGTCAAATGCGCGCACAGAGTTTCAGCGCGCATCTAGTTTGCGAAGAGAGATGCGCTCTCTCACTCTCTCTCTCTCTCTTTCTCTCAAAGTGACAAACTAAATTCCGCAAAGCGATATAATCACTGCGCTTTACGATTCGAGATGTATCGTGTATTCGCGAATTCGAAACGAGTCGACGTGTACGCTAAATGCGCACAAGACGAGCGAAACTTTCTTAACACGATCAATAAGTTAAATTGCGATCGGTCATGAAAGCAGATTGCGAACCAACGGGTATATCCTGGTCTCTGAGATTTGTCCAGCTATATATATCTAAGATTTAAAAGTTTAACGTTAATATACATGTCGACGAATCGAGAGTATGATTTATAATCATCGGTTTGTAAAAAGAACCGTCTTTTTTTTTTGCAAGTATAATATTTAAATATTTCTCAGCATTATAGTAAACGTTTGCCGGTTCTTGGCTTAAGCCATCTCTCGCACGGGCTCATAAAGTATGCAAAAACAAAATGTCGGTAGCGTAATACCAGGCTGCCATAAATATTTCGCAAACGGCCGAAGGATCCTCTCTTCGAGTGGCTTTAGAGAATCGTCCACATGCATAAAGTACGTTCGATATAACAGAGTCGCGTTGCATCAGGCCAGAAGATACAAAGATGATATATCTTCACGTCTGGTGCAGGTTAACTTATTCAACCGTTCGCTTCCTCCTGGAATATATTTCGCGAAGTTTTTCTCGCAAAGAGAGAATTCTCAATTTTACATCGTGCCAAAATAATTGCATGTACATAAAATTCCAATCTTCGAAATTAATTTTATATCTAAAATTCTTTATTAAAGTTTCTCCAATTCGTTTTTACGGAAGACCGGTATCGTATTGTCTGCGCATCGTTTAAATGTCTCTATCGATTCCCCTTTATAACGGAGAACACATGTCGGCGCACGTACGCGTCCCGGATCGAACAAGATGTTAAACTTCGCGTGTCTTCGCGCAATCCGACATTTCCACTTCAATGCGAGTCGACGATACGTGAGAAAGTTTGTTGTAACTGCGCGAGCCATTACGGCAAAAATCATTTGTTCTTCCAAGAGATTGACGATAAGGCGGAAACCTTTTTGCTCGAGTAACGCACGATGCGCGATAAATCGTGCGTAATAGGATCGGGATGAATTCCGAGAGGAGAGCGAGCGTAGGTAAAGAAAAAAATTTATACTACGCGACACACGGCGTTATAAGTGAGTAACCGCGGCTTTAATTAAATTATACTGGAATTAAAAAAAGAGCGGTGTGACACGCGTAGCGTAATGAACACGCGACACGCAACACCCTGATCAGCGACGGGTAACCCTTCTTGGAAATATAATACATATTAATCTTTAACGTACGGAACATGTAAGAGAGAAGAAACAATCGCTCGCATAAATGTTTCCATTGACACTAAAATTTGTCGAAAAAAAAGAAGACAAAATGACACGGTTCTACCCAACGTGAACGAAATGTGAACAATGCGACAAGTACGTAGGCATCGGACGCGATGACATATGCGACAAAAAAAAAAAAAAAAAAAAAAAAAAAAAAAAAAAAAAAGCGCTGATGATGGCAAAAGCGATTCTCTATCGTTTAGTATAGTCCAATTTTGACGAATTTTAGTCGATATTTCGCGTCCCGTTTCACCCCTTGAGACTTGTAAATTTCTACACC
>NW_021848556.1:1512410-1518096 GCF_003651465.1 Formica exsecta
AAAAAAGAAAAAGAAACAAGAAAAAGCGACGGGAAAACAACAAGGTTAATTGAAATGCGAATAACGAGAAAAAAAAGTGGCACGAACCGGGGAGAGAACGGAACGATCGGGCGACACGCGATGTCCTTTTGATCGGTCTCTGCACTCTCCTTTCGCGCACCCCTCTATCTCTCTCACGAGAAAGACGAGGAGAGAGAGGAATAGGGCAAAGAAGGGTTGGATTGCGTGCCAATATCGCGTATATTCCGCGGCATATACGATATCGTACAACTGTTCTGGACACACACCCAATGGCGTATCTAGAACCTAGGATTAAAGTGGAAGCAGTATCGTAGAAAATATTAATTGCCTCTTCTCGTACCTTAGTACAGTACTCTCGACACGCGCAATCTGTGCGATTGGCTCTCCTTAATTTCTCGATTCGATTGAATTGGCGGGCAAATAATGTACATATCGCGAGCCACAATATGCAAAAAGAAAATGTGCACTTGAAATATTATCGGATAATATAATTTAACATTACGATCGTATGCAGTTATATTCTCCAGCTGCATCAGAGCTCGAGACGTTATTATGGGACGCGCAAAGTAACTTATGCGCAAAGAAATCATTTCTCGTCGTTACTCCAGCGCGGAATGCAACGGGTCATATAGTACATCAACGTACATATAAATTTAGTATCGCACAATATCCGGAAACGCGCGTATTCTCGCGACTCGCCCCCTGCATCAGCTGCTGAAATATCACAGCAACGTCGGAATAATTTCCCATTTCTGCATGTCCCTCGAGCTCTTATTTTTAACAAAACTCAGCGCGGCAGCGGCGTCCCTTCACATTTCCTCGACTTCCATTCCGCGCGGAACATATTTTTCGTATTCGCTATGCAGACTGCCTTGCCGCTCGATCTTGCTCTCCCAAGAGCACTGAGACAGGCACACTTGTACGACGAATGAAAAGCCGAGAGTAGGAAATAAAAGAACGAGCAGAAATCCTTTGCGAGTGAAAAAAAATTTTTCATTATTACAAAAAAAAAAAAAAAATTGTACGGTATTTTATAAAATTATTTGTGTGTGTGTGTGTGCGCAAGATTCTTCTAATTATTTTATCTTTATGAAGATCTTCTCGGAATTAATTGTGATATAATTGATTCACCCGGATCTTTAATCAATTAATAAATTCATTTTTTCACTAAATTCCTGTAATATCCTTTACGTATACCTGGCGAATACCTTTTCGAGATAATAATTAAAATAGAGGGAGGATTCCTTGAGAAACCATCGGCATCTTCTGTCCGTGTAACCGGACAAGACAGATAAGAGAGATGACACATTTCATTTCTCCGAGATAGCTACTATAACGTGACGGGGGGCCGCAGCGCATCGGTGTGCACTCAATGTCGACGGTTCCCGTGAATGTTCCGGGAGTGAAACGCCGGTGCATTAATTAACGTCGTCGGTAGGTAGATAGGTATGCACGCCGACGTTTAACCGCCGTGCACTCAGAATAACGAGGACGCCGGGAGGACGCTTGTTCCTGTGTGTGGAACGTTCCAGGATCGACCGGAGTGTGAGGCGCGTGTGTGGTCAAGTAATATGCATTTAATTCAATATCTCGCAGAGAGAGTTAGTTACAACGATCAATCACCGCACCGGTGTAGATGTAACAAGAGGAGAGAAACCGGAGGAACTTGGATGCGGAAATCCCAAATCCGCGTGATTACTCGCCCCATCGAACTTCGCTCGTGACAAAGAAAAAACGACCGCGAATCTGTCAAAGTATCCGTCATTAACGGTAAATACAATTATGGCCGCCACGAAAATATGCTCGGTATGACCTCACTTCCTTTTCTCTCTCGGGTTCGCGTCTCATCTTCTTGCGTTACCGCTCCTCATCCGTTTCCCTCTTCTTGCCTTCTCGCCTCGCGGATACACCGCGAGGAGAACGAGACACTTTAATTAATTTCCTCGTCCAGACGCGGTTTGCACGCAAGAGTACGCGTTCCGGGATGCTCTTATTCATAGAAAAAAGAAGAGGGGTAGAGAGAAGGATCTTCGCGAATACAGTAAGTAAAGTCAGAGAGGTCGGCGGTGAACGGTAAGCGCGAGGGAGATGCGGAAAAAAGATCAGGAAAAGGAGGAAAAAAGCCGTCCAAGAGAGATACCGGCAATTAAAAACTTTCGCAATATCAGTTCCCTACGTGCTCCACAGTCACATGAGTGCCCTTCTCGCCTATACTTCTCATATACATTTTTCACGAATATATCGACTGCGTTCGACTGCGAAGCGAAAACTGCCTCTCACGAGCGCCGTGTACATATACGTTATTAATTAGGCCAACCGTTCTATACGCGCGTCTTCGACGTGACCTATGCGGTAAGTCCTCCCTTCAGAATTGCAGCATTGAAGAAGAAAAAAAAAAAAAAAAAAAAAAAAAAAGATACAAATATCGCACAAGCACATCACCTACTTCATCGTCATCGTCCAGTCTCACTCGCTTCAGCGCGACGATTTCGTGTGTCTCGCGATTCTTGGCTTTGAACACGGTGCCATAAGAAAAAAAAAATAAGTAACGTCGTACTTCGGCGACACTAATTACGTCGATTATGTGTGGGAAAAAGGCCGAGGTATCGTATTTTTAACTAAGTTGAAAGGACGCTGTCGTGCCTGTCATTAACGACGTAATGAATGTTTAATTATAACTGGAAATTATGTGAAGATCTAGACTACAGAAGCATATCTCTCGTCCTTCGCGGTTATTATGTCTCTCCCCGCTTCCTCCACCGCGCGCGACCTCCACGTATTCACCTCGTGGACAGGAAGAAGAATTACGCGCGGGCACGCATCATACTCCCTCCTTCTCCCTCACGTCTTCACGTGCCGCGGTGTATATTAGTCATGTCTCCTCGGCGCGCGCAATTGCAGTTGAAAAATTTTTTTTATCCCGTCCTCGTTTTCGCGAGTAACAGGCTCTCGCGAGCGCGATTCGTGGCTTATCGTCATCCACTTCCCACCTCTCGTTTAGGAAGGGGGTGAATTTTATTTCGCCGACGATAGCTCGAGTCTCGCCTGCTTCTGCTGGCATGTCTAAAGTCGAATCCAAGAGAGTCTCTCCTTCCTTCGATACAATAACGGTGTTTGAATCGCGAATCGTTGTCTCTTCAATCTCGATAATCACGAGACTCTTATGTTGTTGGTGAATTAATTTTATCAATCTTATCAGAGCTCTTCAATATCAGACAGAGAAAGAGAGAGAGAGAGAGAGAGAGATAAAGAGAGAGTTAATCGTTGCTAAAACAATATAAGATCTACTACCTAACAATGGTAGTTAAGCCTCGCAAGTTTCGAAGCTTCGGGAACTTCATTATGCACCGTCTGACTGAAGTTTTAATAGCTGTTACTACTTTGCTACGTTTGCCGCTGTAATTTAGTAGGTTTATTGTTCCGCGCGCGTTACATAAAGTAGCATACTTAAGTACTCCGTTTTACCATTGCGCACATTTCGTAATTAAACCTCCGGCGGTTTGTACTAATTAAAAACTTTAAATGTGCCGCTCCTCGCATGGCACAATTATTTTTCGAACTATGTACTATGTATACATTTGCACGCGCGCCATATAAAGTTTGTTGTTGGTTAAGCGGACTGTGGTTCAAAGAGATCGCCTTACAAATTTTCAAAACGTTGTAAAATACGTACCGCATTACCGTGTATCACGTATAATTTTTATATTCAAGATAATATAATACAATTTTCTGCTTCAAAAAGACTTCTCTACAAAAAAATCGCGCACACGTTTGAAAAATTTCTATTCTTCTTAAGAAATAACTTTTTCAAGTCGCAACGTTTCTAACAACTCACGTTTCCGACGACATTTTATCCGCTTCTCCTTATCGCGGTTACGATGCATCTCGAAGGACAGCAACGAGCCTTAAGGCGGCGTGAAAGAATGTTCCCGGCTCGCGCGAGAAATTCGCGTCGAGTATATTTTTTCGCGTGATAATCGCGAAATATCATGACCGACCTGAGCTCTGAAACTCGGGCGGTTCTCTTTCTCGAAAGCATATATTCGATAATGCACCCGGAAGGCAAACTCGTCCGAACTCGGCGAACCACGGCCGTGAGGATGCACAACCTATCTGTGTGTGTGTGTGTGTGTGTGTGTGTGTATGTAAGAATTGCTCATATACGGTGTCTCTACGATAAAATCATCAACGTAAATTTCGAGAGACGGAATCTGTACATCGAGATTAACTTTCTCTCACGCGCGAGTATCCCCCCACTTTTTTTTTTTTTTTTTGAATAAAACTTTCATAAATAACAAACTTTATTTCTTATTTGTTTCTTCACTTTATCGATTGTAAAATCTTGCAGTCGATTGTGATTTCCCGCGCACACCCAGTGTGTGTACAAAGTCAGAAACTACGCGAGCGTCGTTTCGACCTGGCTGCAGTATAAACGATCCTCGAGTAAATTCAAACAAAACCAGGACTATACGTCGCGGGAGGTGATTTCGATCGACCTCGCCTAAGAATTTCGTGAGCTCGGTCATGAGGGACGGGTCAGGCCGCTCCCGAAACGCTCGCGATAATATTGCAGGATAAAGCAGATAAGCAATCGCGGAAACGCGCGGCTTCGCACAGATTAGCAGGAACCCGGGTCTTTCGTAAATTAGACGGACGGAAGAGAGAGAGAGAGAGAGAGAGAGAGAGAGAGAAGGAGAAATGGAAGGACGCGAGAACATGATAATCTCGATCATAAATATTGTACTTCGCGACGTTTCGTACAAGGTTGTGTGCGAGGTTGTCGACCTACGGAATCATAATCTCAGAAAGTACGGGGCTGTTTTACGCGCACGTAGGGACGAAGGAACTTGGAAAGATCCCTTACAAAAAGAAGTAATCACGTTTATGCTTTCATGAAATTATATAGGCACTCCAGAGTCTATATATATAGAATAATTCAAAGTAACCGATCTCTCGCGTATCTTTAAACGTGGATATGAATAAGTGATTAAACTACCATAACGTAAAATGCAATTTGGTGTGATACGACATCTCTTTGAGCAAGATTCCACCGAAAGTATGATGGAAATTACTTATTCAGCTATATATCTTCGTGCTACACAAAGCGGGTGAATAATTACTAGACACGTACTATATTGTAATTAAAAAAAAAAAAAATAAAAGTTGCGTGACGAAGAACACGTGCGTAGAATGAAAAGCGAATTCGTGCTTAACTTTAATTCGCAGTTAAATCTGCCTTGAGCCTAGACGTGAATTGAGAAAGATCACAATGGAGCGAGAAGCACTAAACTTAACTTTACAAACTATGTATAATATGAAGGGAACTAAGGAACAAGAAGCGACTTTGGAGGAGTGGCTTACGCACAACGAGCGATCGATAAGAGGCTCTGTTGCTCAAAGGAAACAACAGCAATCTTCGTAAGATGTTTTCGAACTGGTATAATAAAATACGTGGAAGAAGCTTGCAGGAAACTAGAGAGTAGAATTTCTTGTTGAAAGACTCTCTCTCTCTCTCTCTCTCTAAAAATTGTAGAATACGAACGAAATCGTGAACAAACGGTGTTGACGATGCGAGGGAGAGAGAGAAAGAGAGAGAAATGAAGAGAAATGCATATTTTTGCTACTGTGTCACGTTTCATTATGCAAGAGAGAATAATGCCTCTTT